>NC_064905.1:22851758-23162968 GCF_929443795.1 Astur gentilis | reverse complement strand
AAAGAGCCGGAGATGGTTATTTCTAGACATAGGTCCCAGAAGCTGTCTTGCTTGCACAGATTGCCCTAAACAGAGACTGTTTCTTTCTGACCAAGCAAGAAAGGATGCAATCATTGTGAGATAGGTGGGGCAGCAAAGGACATTATACAAATGGAGCAAGCCTCAGGAGGTGGGACAAAGCAAGGGAGGACACAGGGAGGGCATAGACAGGACAAGCCTTCCTCACTCCAGCCCACATTCTGGATGCCCCAGACTTACTGGCTTTTCCCTTAGCAGAGCATTAATATATGCCAGTTAGACTTTGGAGGTGAAAGAGGAGATGTGATCACCTCCTTCACTACCCTTTTTCCTCAAAAAAAACACCTGTGCACAAAGAACTTTACTAAGTCTGTACGCAAGTCTGAATGCACCAAACCGAAGTGCAGCAGATGCCACAGTCAGTGCCCAGCTCCCAGAATTCACAAGCGCTTGCTGCTGCACCATCAGTTCTTAAAGAAGCCTATTTCAGCAACATACTGAAAAGCTGATGGTCTCAGTTGCCTGCTAACATCACCAAACCCTCAGCTGAACAAATGCAGGCAAGCTGCAGTTCTGGGTATGGGTGACAGAGATGAGGGCATAGGACATGCATGCCTGTGCTGTGGAAAGACAGGAGCGACCTTAAAGAACTGTCACATAGCAAATAATCCAGCTGCTAATTTTGATGCCACAGAGAAGGCCAAATCATGTATGGTGGGGCAAGGAGAGTTAAGACTAGACATACGGTGAAACAGTCTGGGGACAAGAGAAACGAGGAAAGTCTCAATCTTGTGCTTCCTAGAGCCAGAGAAGTGTCTCAGCATTTCTCTCTACTCCATAAACTTAGACACCCACTTTGCAAACTGACCTCTGATCAAATCCATTCCATGTTTGTATTGACCTCATTTCTGATAACTATTTAAACCAGTTAAAAAAAAAACCAACAAACAAACCACAAACAAACCAACAACAACAACAAAGCCCACCAGAAAAGAGTTGGGGGTGGGAAGAGACCGATGTGGGTACAACAGGTAAAATCCATCCAGAAAAATTAACAGTTCCAAGTTGGAGGATCTGCCATCACAGGCCACATCTGGGTGATCAGGGAAAGGCTGTGGAGGGAAACAGAATCACCACATCTCAGGAAGGACCAAAACCCTTGCACCAACCCACATAGTAGTGATGGCCAGCTCCGGAAACCCTAAGCAGTGAAGCATGCCACAAAGATGGTCACCATAGTCCCCTGTGGAAGAGCAGATTTCTGCTCCACTTAGTACTTGCTCAAGTCAGTCTTCTAACTAGAAAGCAAGCCTCTAGTCTACAAGTAGTCTTCTAGTCAGTAAACCAACTCCTGTCCAACAAGCAAGCTTTTTCCCTCTCCCGTGACCTCCATGATGGAACTGGGGAAGAAAATTAAAATGGATGACTACCAGTATATCATGTATATCCATCATTCATTTGCCGCCTCCACTCTGGGAGCTGCCACTCCAACTTCTTCTGCCTGTAGAAACAGTACAGCAAAACAGCCTATTTTATACCTTCCTCCCACATCATCTCCTAATGCCCAGGGACCCATCTTGACATGTCATGACTGTACCTTCCACAGATACCAGATCATATACCTTTCCTCATTAAAGCACAGCAAGCACAAGCAAGAGTAAATTCAGAAAATGAGAACATTTAAATCCACAGAATCAGCATGGTCAGTACTGAGTAAAGTGTCTGCTCCTGCCTCCCTTGCAGCTCTTACTGTTTACTGTGTTCCCTGGAAACTCCATGGAGTCTTTGGGAGAGTCTGATCAAAAGAGGCACATCCCTTGCTGTGCCTGACCACAATGTAAGACAACATACAAATTTGCTGACTACAGCCAGGTTCAACACAAGATCCAGCTTTGCCTCTCTAAAAGCCTCAAAATCATGAGTTGTTTTTGCCCTCCTTCCCAGCCAATGTAGAGAAAAATCTTAATTAACTAAACGGATCCTGTACCACATCCTAGAGTCTGCTAATTTTAGGATAAGACCAGGTGAGGAAGAAAAAATTACTCACACTGAGAATCCACTACATAAATTAGGACAAGCACAGGGGAAGTAACATCACTAAGCAAGTGCTGCACAGTTTATTGAAGAACAAATTCAAACCATTTATTATACAAACATTCCCGGTACCTGATCTGAAGTCCATACAATTGCTCTACTTTCACATGGCCCTTTTCTTCCATAGCTCCCAAATTCCATTCAGATATACCACTGTATGTTTAACAAATCTGTGTGCCTTTCAAATGCATTGGGGTTTGGTGAGCAAAAGGCAACGTGGTGATAATGGGAACTGTGAGCTGGTGACTAGGGCAGTTAAACAATAACAAGGTAAGAATGTTGGCAAAGATACAGACCACAAAAGCGTAGAAAATGCTTAGAAAAATGCGATATTTTCAGGCTCACTGGGTCTGATGACCCTTAAATATCTCAGGGTATTTCATGAACTGGTTGAAATAATGACAGATTCGTGAAGGGTGAGTCAGATACCAGGAGCGTGAAAGAGGCCAAAAGCTGCCTATGTGGAAAGAAACAAGAAGATAGGCTAAGAATTATGAACCAATGGATTTGCCTGTAATTTTAAAAATAATGATGTGGTGCATGTAAATTGTTTGTAGAAATCAGTAACACTACTACTCATCTCCAACAGAGTTTGTCAAGAATTAATCTATTTTCTCTTTCACAGTAACAGCCCTCATAGATAAGGGAGAAGCAGAAAAGATCACCTGTCTTGACTCTAGCAAGCCTTCTGAAGCTGCTTTGTGTGATATCGAAGTCAAGCTAGGGAATCATGATATAAACTACTATAAAGGTCTTTGTAATTAATACTACTCAGCAGCAAGCTGCTGGGTATCATTATGTACCCTGTCTTTTAGGCTTCCCAAGGCATCTGCTGCTGAACATTGTCCATAAGGATGAACTACAGTCAATGCTTAAAACATAAGCTATCCAGAGATGTTGGGAGCACACATAAACTAGGGAGAATTCAAATAAGAGCATATGTTAAACAAACAAAAACAATAAAGGAAAGTGCTGAGAATGAAAACTATTTTACAGGTGCCTTCAGAACAGCATCCTGGTTAGAAAGATTTTCTTTTGACCCAGGATGGTTGTTTTTATACAGAGTATCTCATGTTGACTGTCGTGGTTTAACCCCAGCCAGCAACTAAGCACCACGCAGCTGCTCACTCACACACCCCCCACCAGTGGGATGGGGGAGAAAATCAGGAAAAGAAGCAAAACTCATGGGTTGAGATAAGAACAGTTTAATAGAACAGAAAAGAAGAAACTAATAATGATAACACTAACAAAATGACAGCAACAATAATAAAAGTATTGGAATGTACAAATGATGTGCATTGCAATTGCTCACTACCCGCTGATCGACGCCCAGCTAGTCCCCAAGCGGTGATTTCCCCCCCTCACTCCCCAGTTCCTATACTAGACGGGACATTGCATGGTATGGAATACCCTCTTGGCCAGTTTGTGTCAGCTGCCCTGGCTGTGTCCTGTGCCAACTTCTTGTGCCCCTCCAGCTTTCTCACTGGCTGGGCATGAGAAGCTGAAAAATCCTTGACTTTAGTCTAAACACTACTTAGCAACAACTGAAAACATCAGTGTTAACATTCTTGCATACTGAACTCAAAACATAGCACTGTACCAGCTACTAGGAAGACAGTTAACTCTATCCCAGCTGAAACCAGGACATAGACAACAGTGGAACTTCTGGCTTCCTTGGGAGAGGATAGTCCCAATGACCTCTACCTGTTCCCTCTGGCTCTATTTCTCTACAAGTACAGATCCTGACCCAGATACCATTAAGTCAGTGGGCAGAGGTTTGCTACCTCCAGCAATTTCTGAAGGCTCCATAGCAGATAAATGATGACAGAAGAACCATTCTTCCCCCTCATCCCTCCCACAAATGTCCGTTTGCCAACGATGCAGAAAGCAAGCACAAGCATAGGTGTTAAGCTATCCAATCACCTTCTGTAAGTGCATATGCACATTCACAACACTACAGAAGGCATTGAGAATGAGGAAAGCTGTGGAACAGCTCTGTACAAAAAGCAGTGAAATAGATGAAGACAGTTAATTAAGTGTGGAAAAGACAGTGAGGCAGGGTAGACAGAGTTCTATAGACTCTTGAATTGTTCGGAAAGAGCGAATGAAGAATGAGTATGAGTATGAAATGGAACTGGCAGGTTCCAAACAAGTGTGGAGCGAATACTTAGATTCTCCCACCAATTAGCTAAACAGTGGAACTCATCGCTAGGGATGCGACAAGTTTACAATGATCAAAAAAACAATCGAAACCACCCCACCCACCCATCATTTTCACAAAAGCCCACTCAGGACTGCCGAACACCTCCAATTTGGGGAATCCATGAGCGGCAGATCACTGGAAACCAGGATCGCTGCTGGAAAGCCTTCCAGTCAGGTTTCCTTTGATTCCTCAGGCACCAGTTCCTGGTCACCATCAGAATACAGAGACTGACTTGTTCTGACTCGAGGGGACGAAGGGCATTTCAGTGTAAAGCAACAACTCTAACCGCTTACAGGTGAGAGAGAGTACTTGGAGCCACCACCACGATTTAGTAACTCGGATACAAACCAAACCGCTACGTTAACTTTCTGGTCGTTCACGGCCGTCCTACGCCCGGTTCGGGACCGCGGCCCGTGCCGACGGGACCGCGCCGGCAGGCAGAAACCGAAGCCGGGCTAAGCGGAGGGTCAGAGGAGAGCGGCCCGCTGCTCCCGGCCGCCCGCCCCCCCCTGCCGCGGGGAGCAGAGAAGCGGCGCGACCGCCGGCCCGCCGGGCAGAGGAGGGGCCGGGGCCGCGAGGTTAGTAAGATGAGGTTAGTAGACAGCTTTCTATAAGGGAGGGCTACTCAAATTCTCCCTTTTGGCTGTTTTTATGGCCTTTCTGCCACACCAGTGGTTTGGCATGGGTTCTGAGGTTGTCTGTAATAAGAAAGAAAACTATCAAGGTAAAGAAACTGTGAGGCTAATTGAGAGTTAATCTTCATACACAGTGAGCTTGTGTGTTCTGCTTTACAGCCAAGTTACCTGTCACCACAGAGCTCCTGACAATTAAAAAAGGCATGAAATGGGGGTGATGACAGTAGAGTTAAAAAAGCAAATACTGCTTTTCTGTTAGAATTGTTAGGTGCCAGAGTAAAATGAATTGCAGTCTACCATGTATGCTTTAACTTTCTCCTGCCCTATGAAGTAATACTTTTGAAGGCTATGATTCTCAGAAGATGCATCCATATTCATTTATCAGCTCTTATCTAACAAAACCCACCCGAGAGGAAGACAGCCTGAAGATCATGCTCTCTAGGAAAAGAGCGTCACCTTTTCTGCACATCCTCTGGAGATGGTAGAAGTAAACACAGCACTGTCCCTAGCAGTTTTCTAGGCACCACTCTGTGCACGCTTGGCTATAAGGGCCAGGGCCCTGCCGTGCACCCAGCGGGGCTCTGTCCAGGACTTCTGGGCATGGTGTGAGGACGGGACCCACGAGGTGGCACTCCTGCAGCACCACCAGGGTCCACAGCCACAGTCTGGCCAGCCAACTGCTCTTCCAGCACACCTCACTCCTAGGAAAAGGGGACTAGGACAGGCCTCTCCCGAGAGATGGCACAAACAGAAACTGCAGAGCCCTGGAGAATATCTAATGTTCCTGAGTCTTCTTAGGCCTGCATGAGGGGATTTTTTTTCGCCCCAGGGCATTAGGTGGGCTACAGACTCCAGTACAGTAGCCCCTGTGTATGTGTGTTCATCAAGAAGTGATGGTGCTGTACTCCTTTGTGTTACTCCCAGTTATCCTGCCTCCCCAACCACGTAACCTACGACTGAGCAGGGCCCTGGGAATCTAGCTAGAACACGTTCTGTTTTATTACAAATGATCTAGATCGTTGGGGTAAAAGGGATGCATGGATGGTGCCCTAGCTATTGGCACAGCTTCCCTTCAGCATGAGTCAGTTAAAATAAAAAAAAACAACACCACAACAGTATCTATATGGTGCTACTAATAAAATAAAATAAAATAAAAAATCAGACAGCTTTACCTATTTGGCTTGCACGCAAAAATCTCAGAGGCAGGCCTCACCTTCTCACGTATTAGCCAAACAGCCTTAGTGTTCTGGAGCACAATTGTGTATGGCATGTGGAGTCTCCTTTTATATTTATGCTGACTGATCTTCACCTCTGTATAAAAACCTCAGTTAAAACCTCTCTGAGCGCAGTGAGGTATCCTCCTGGACTGCCAACAGCATCTTCATGATAGCTCTTAAGGCAAGTACTTTGTTGGATGCTTAAAAAGAACAGAAGGGATAGAAGGGAAGAGAGTTTTTTTTCTGAGAACAGACAAAGAAATTGGAAATCCTAGAAACCTTGTTGCCAGGGGCAGAACTAGTAGAGAAAGCCTTGTCCATCTGGACACAGCAGCTCTATGCTGTGGTACAAAGTCCTGCCATGTGGGAGCGGCTCGTACCTGGGTCTTTCCTGGTAGTCTCTAAAGCACCTAATGCTGCTGATAAGATGCAAAGTAAACAGCCCCTGTGTTGGTGCCCTGCCATGTGCCCATCTCTTTTACAACCAAAGAGGAGAAAATGTACAGGAGTGATTAAAATAAAAACCTACTGCAAGCACCTGGAGCCTGCTGCCTCCGGTTCTGTCTTCCACAGCACTGAAAGGTAGTGAAGGTGGCAGCAGGGTAGGACCACTGATTTTTGCTGCCTAATGTGCCTTGAAATCCCCTCTCCTGGCTTGAATGAATGGAAACCCAGTCCATTTCACTGCAGAAGGCAGCTGTAGGGCTGCTACTGAATCAAGGGGAAATAATCTAATACAGTTCTGTAATTTGATTACTCTCATACCTGTTTAAGTACCTTGCCAACCTACAGGAACAGTAAAATCTTGTTTTCGGTTCCATTATTTTTCTTTCTGTTATCATGTACTACATGCCTCTGAACAGCTGCTACCCCTAAGGCCTGGGTCTGTCTTGCCACTGCCAGATCCACTGTCCTGCATGCTAATTTAGCTTCACTTAAGGAGAGAGCAAGTAGCTGCTCTGACAATATGCATCAAGGATATACCAGGATCAGAACAACGGGCTCACAGCGCATCACTGAATTTTGTCTTTGAATCAAAATCTAGTGTAATGCATTATTAAAGCTACTTACCTTTTCTATGTTCTTGTCTCTGAAAAAAATTTAGATTTAAGGTAGTAGAACAATGCTGTTCTAAGTAGCTCCTCCTTTCTTCTCTTGGAGAAGTATTTTGACTTTCCTTTTACAAATAATTTTTCTTCTGAGCTGCTCATGACTTGGATTGCTTCTGAATCTGTCATCCAAGCATGCGCACACTAACCATTGCCTTGACTAGTTGGTGAGAATGCATTTACAAGGTCTCTAATCCAAAACCTGTGTGCTAGGCAGTACTACCACCAACACAAGAGTAAGTCAGCTGTGGCTTTTTCTACAAGTTTGGATACGGACTCCAACACATCTCTGGATAACCTGTTCTAGCACTGCACCAACTTGTTAGTGAAAAAGTTTTTCATAGTATCCAGCCTGAAAAACCCAAACTAGAATTTGTGGCCATCATCACTTCATATATCACCTACCACTGCCAACATGAGTTTGGGTTTGTCACCTTTGCAACTCACCTTCAAGTAGCTGTAGGCTGATAATAGATCACCTCTGAAACTCCTCTTTGCCAAGCAAAGAAGCCCAGCTCTGTTAATCTCTTTGTAGTTCTCATGCTACCATCTTGGCAGCCCTCCACCGGACCCTGTCTAGTTCCTCCACATCCCTCTTGAACTTCAGGGGTAGGGAACTGTGCACAGCAGTCCAGGTGTGGCCACACCACTGCTAAGTAGACAGGAACAACTTCCTGCAGTCTCTGGCCATGTTCTTCTTAATACAGTGTGGTGTGTGGATTACCTTATTCAGGATCAGAACTTACTGGTACCCATGGCAACTTCCAGGTCCTTTCAGTGGGGCTGCTCCTCAGCCAATCAGTCCCCAGCCAGAACAGATGCATGGGGTCACTGCCTTGTTACAGAACTCCACTCTCCTTCCTAAACTTCACGAGCTGCCTCTTGACCCAGTCCTCTCATTTCTCAAAGTCCCTCTGGATTGAAGCTCTGTTGTTCAGCATGTCAATTGCTCACCCTAAATTGTTGTCATCGTAAATTTACTAGTTCCTTTTTCCTGTAGGATGACTTACAGACAGTTATTCTCACCAAAGATACAGTCTATCCATTAAGCTATATGATTTTGTACCTATCCAGACACTTAAATGTCTCCGATCTTCCTGCTGTGAACCATGCTGAGGCTAAAATACAAGAGCAGCTTTGAATGCTTTATTCATAGGAACAAAAGAATAAAACTATCTGAGCCAGGAAGTGGCCAAATACCACAGGTAGTGAAGCAGAAAACTATGGGTAGCTGCTATGGATGTCAAACCCCTGAACCTTCTTTGGCAATGAACAGCCAGAGTTGTTTAGGGCACTAGCACTCATGCTAAGAAGTGAAATAGGTTTTTATTTGGTTTTCTATGAATGTAGACATTAACTTCTGCTGGGCTGTTGTCAAACCCCTGAACCTTCTTTGGCAATGAACAGCCAGAGCTGTTTAGGGCACTAGCACTCATACTAAGAAGTGAAATAGGTTTTTATTTGGTTTTCTATGAATGTAGACATTAACTTCTGCTGGGCTGTTTGCATTAGGTTAATATTTCTGTAGTGTACAGGTGTTAATATGAGTGTGAGTGTCTTCTGTCTGTCTCTAGCCCTATAAAGAGCAGAGTGTGGCGCTGTAAATATTAGCCCAGGCAGAGAAGTGTTTGCACAGCCCTCCTCTGTGCTGCCTCCTGCAATAGTACTCTTATAGTACTCCTTACAAATGACACAGGCTTAGCTGTCAGAGCATCAGCATCTGCAGTAACATGCCCTGGTTTTGACTTAGAGAAGGGTTGTAGGGATCAAATCCTGAAAAAAGCAGCAGAATCACCAGTGTGCTATAACCTTCATAACATCAGTATTACACAAAATAAGGTACAACTAAGTAAATCAGCACATACTGCAAGCAAAATACTTGCTTGGTCAAACCCACTCTTTGTTGGCTGTGGCAGTCACAGATATAGAGAAGAAATGCCTAGCAGATCACTGAAACTGCTACTTTCTTTAATACCATGATACACAGTCATTTCAGAGGGAAACTAATGATTTGTTCATTTGTTCATTTGTTCATGTTTGCTCTCGTCTTGTTCAAAAGGGCTCCCCAGTAATGGAAAAGACTGTGCCTTGCTCTTGATTTGAACAGAAGAGGAAACTGAAACTATCCTCCTGCAGATACTGTAGGGATCTTCCTGCCATCAGAGAGAGGAATAACTAATGAGGAAACAGCACCAGGACGGTGAATGGATTTCTTGTTTCACAGAGGATCCTGTGTGCACCTCACACACACAACATAGATGTGGCCTGCCATGTGTCCAAATCTGCTGAATGAGTTCTTAATGTGTTAGAGGAAAAACTTTCATGCACTGTATCAAGTCCTTCACAGCCTGAAAGCAATACGAAGAAGATGGACTACCATGCCTTCAATGAATTTCAAGAACATGAAGTCTGGTGCTAATACTTTCCATTAGAGGCAGTTGGATTGTAATCTGCACTGCAAGGACCAGAGGATCCAGACTCATGAATGATAGAACAAACATGAAAAGCAAAGCAGGGCAGTATTCCAGGGCGGTGAGGTGGTGCGGTGAGGGGAGGAACTGTACAAAGCTATACTGGTCGTGCTGCCAGTAATGTACCGGGAGGGAAAGAGAGTTCCTACGACAGCTGTAAAAGCAGTTGCTCTCTTTTGCTGATGATTCTCAGTGTAACAGTCAAAACCACACAATCTCCATGAGGATGAAATAATGATGAAACAGGCAATGCAAACCTGATGCCTGATCACCTTGCATACAGCTGTCCTCTTCGGTCTCAGTGCACATCGGGCACAGCAGCATTTACCTCCAAAAACAAAAGCAGAGGAAGATGGTTCACTCCGGAGTCAGAGCACAAGTTCTATCTTAATAGGAAACAGTAAAAAGGAACTGCAGCTCTGTAATAACATCGGCTCTGGTTCTGCAAAGTAACCGTTTGATACTTGACCATGACAGACTACTGAATGTTTCCCTCAGCTCCTTTGAACTAACAGCCCATCACTCATATATGTTGCAGGGATGACACCCTCCAACCAGTTGGTGAGGAGCAAACTCTCTTTAGATGCTAGGAAAAGAGTGTGATCTCATGGATGTGACTGCATAGCTCTGGACTCAAAGAATTTGCATGCAAACTGACTTCCTTGCTGAGTTTGGGCAACTCTGTGCCTCCATGTGTAAATGGTAACAGTTCTCACAAGCTTGTGTTTGAGTGAGTTTAAGTACTTAAGTGATGATATACTACCCCCCCGGTACTGCTTAGCCTTATGAATAGAATGGTGCTTACTGCAGTAGCTGTTGACAAGTTGCTATGGGCAAATCTGCTAGGACAAGAAGGAAAGGAATGAGGTGTCCAATTTTTGCATGTGTTTAATCCTTGTGCAATCTTGATGCACAAGGTTAACACTTCCGTTTGGGGTAAAACAAAATACTGGCAAAGATCTGACAAGAATTTACTTACTAAGAGCCTTAGTCACATATCTATTTTGTAGAATCATGGAATTGTTTAGGTTGGAAAAGACCTTTAAGATCATCAAGTCCAACTGTATACTTAACACTGCCAAGTCCACCACCAAACCATGTCCCTAAGTGCCACACCTACACATCTTTTAAATACCTCCAGGGATGGTGACTCAACCACTACCCTGGGCAGCGTGTTCCAGCTCTTGACAACCCTTTGGGTGAAGAAATTTCTCCTAATACCCAATCTAAACCTCCCCTGGCACAACTTGAGGCCATTTCCTCTCATCCTATCGCTTGATGCTTGGGAGAAGAGACCAACCCCCATCTCGCTACAACCTCCTTTCAGGTAGTCGTAGAGAGTGACGAGGTCTCCCTTAGCCTCCTTTTCTCCAGACTAAACAACCCCAGTTCCCTCAGTCGCTCCTCATAAGACTTGTGCTCTAGATGCTTCACTGGCTTCATTGTCCTTCTCTGGACAGGCTCCAGCACCCCAATGTCTTTCTTGTAGTGAGGGGCCCAAAACTGAATACAATACTCAAGGTGCAGCCTCACCAGTGCCGAGTACAGGGGGATGATCCCTGCCCTAGTCCTGCTGGCACATGATTTCTGACACAGGCCAGGATGCTGTTGGCCTTCTTGGCCACCTGGGCACACTGCCAGCTCATATTGAGCCAGCTGTTGACCAACACCTCCAGGTCCTTTTCCACTGGGCAGCTTTCCTTCCAGCCACTCTTCCCCAAGCCTGTAGCACTGCATGGGATTGTTTTGACCCAAGTGCAGGACCTGACACCGAGCCTTGCTGAACCTCATACAATTGGCCTCAGCCCATCGATCCAGCCTGTTCAGATCCCTCCGTAGAGCCTTCCTGCCCTCCGGCAGATCAACACTCCTGCCCAACTTGATGTCGTCTGTCTTCACAGGACCTGCTGACATCACTAATCCCAAATCAGTCAGGACCTATATGAACCTGCAAAAAGCGACAAAGATAACATAAACCATGGAACTGGTGCTAAAAGCTGAGGAAATCAGATCAGAGTTGATCACTGTTTCTGCAGCTGTTTGAGAAGGTCAAAGGCCTGGACCTTGCACAGAATTAGAGATACTGATTCCTGAGATAGTACACATTACACTGGTAGATGACCCCCACAGGTCAGAGCTGGCCTATACAATTTCAAATGGAAAGACTGACGAAAGCTCTGGTCATGAGAGACTGGTAATTATCCAACTCTCTGAGACCTGTAATGAGGTTACAGTGCTGCTCTGCATGTGTGTGGGGAGAGAGGAATAACCAAATAACCTTGTATGTCATAGGTCCCAGGCAAAGATACATGTAAGAAAGCAAAAATTGAGAAAGGGACCATTCCACTGCAGTCATAGGCTGTGCTGACTAATGAAGTGTAGTGAATTGGCCAACCCTTGACCAGACATTAAGTTAGGGTTCTTCTACTTGGCCACTTGCCAAGGCAACCTGAAAACACTGCTACAGCATTCAGCTTTAACATGGAAAGAAGAATTTTCCCATTCATTTTTCATCTGCTGCAGAGCATAATTCAAAGCTGAGTTAATGAATCATTTCAGTGGGCTTTGGGTGAAGATTTATAATCATAGAATCAGAAAAACAGTCTGGAAAGGAACTTGAAAGATCCTCTAAACTATTCTCTCGTACCAAGCTGGACTGACCTGCCTAGAGCTGGTCATATGATCATATGACCAGTACGTATGATCTCTTCTTTTTCCTCCCTCCCCGCAAAAGCTGTTATGCTGTTGTAGAAGAAATTGTATTGGTCCTTGACAAATCCATCTAGGGGACAAATAGCAAGCCTGTTACTTTCCACACGCTAACAGATTGTTTATGCATTCCAGAATTTTCCTAGAGCTTGAAGTTAAGATTAGTTGTTTGCATTCTTTCCTTTCTCAAGGCACACACTCTGTTTCCTCTTCTCTAGGCTTTTCTCCTGCGAGATGATGGCTATCAGTTCACTGAGTTTACTGAAATCTGTCTTTGCTTAAGGGAAGCATAAAACCAGCAAAACAGAAACAACAGCCTAAGGATCACAGACTGACAACCACTACCATCCAAATTGCCCTTTACATTAATATTCTCAAAAAGCTATACCTGTCAGCTACAATCAAGTCTAGCAGAGCTTCCCCTCCTGTGGTTGTCATCACCTTCCGTACCAAGAAAGTAACATGTTTCACCAACTTCTGTACCACCAGTACTCCTGTAAGGAGGGATGGCTGGGCAGCTATAATCTCCCACTGCTGCGCACTGGATGATTCTGCTCAGGTTTACTGCCAGGCAGCCTGGAATATAAACGGTAGTGCCCAGTTTTCTTCCTTTTTAACAATCACTCAAATTGCTTAGAAAGATCCTCCTTCAGTCTCAAAGCAAGTATACAAATCCATGACATAGAAGGCAACATCTCTTCTTCTTCTCCTGCCTCTTATTCCTCACAAGTTTCACACTACTGTATTAATAGGCCAGCCACGGTAATCATACAAACCGGTCTCTTCTATGGAACAGTTATAATTTGGATGATGGTTAAAAACTTTCAGATCCACTTGTTTATTCTTATCATTTCTCACAAAAACATAAAGAAGGTCACAGGACCAAGCCAGTTGTTTTTTTGCATTGTCATTATAAATAAACCACTTTGCTCCAATTTTTTTTTTTCAGTTTAACTACTCCGTTTCCTCCTCCTGAATGATAACTGCAAAGAATTCACTACAAAGTTAAAAAGACTCCGTCCCATCTACCATTTTCCTTAAGCTCCTCCAACTATTAGACTTTGATCAGACTTAGGGCCATGGTGAGAATGATTTTTCTCTCCTCCTCAAGCCTGAAGTAAGAGCCTCCAGTGTCTGCGGACAACTTGTTCACATTCAGAAGAATTCCCTCACAGCAGCTCCCTGCAGTAAGCAGAAGGACTAATCTTTTTCAAACCTGAGAAGAGGAGGGCACCACTGCATTGGATTGTGAATACTTAATTTGTTTGCACAGTTATTACCCTTTCTGTTGGGCTTCTTGGGCAGATGGGGTGGGTCTCTCTACTTGCACAAACAACTGACCTACAAAAGGTTTGCCTCATTTTCATATACTAATGTTTGACGCACACGTGCTAGGTTGTTACTTTTTTTGCATTCGTTAATTTGACCTTAGGATGCAAACTAAAAAGAAGGATCTGTTCAAGAAGAAGCACGGCTGCCTAAACGCCTGGTAGGCTCTCAGAAATGCTGTCCGTAGTGTGGATACAAAGAGCTCCATCAAGGCAGAGCCAGCAACAGGTTAAGATACTGAAATAAGACCCTTCAGAACAAAGCCAATAGGAAGAAGCCAGCAGCTCAGTCATCCCTCCCGCAGACCAAAGCAGCACCAAGGGCATTTATTCAGAAGCCGGTCAGCATCCGTCCCCTCCAAGAACAGTCCCTCTTTTTAAGGGTTACTTTCTTTCACCCAAGTACGCCCCCGAGCGTGCCCCTCACTGAGCCACCACAGCTTTGCTCTCAGCGCCAGGAGGCACGGCGGGCCAGCAACCAACCAACCAAGCAACCGCCTTCCACGACCCCTCTCCAAAGCGCCCCTTCCGAAGCGTCCCCGCAGGTCTCGCCTGGGAAGCGCGTCCCGGCACGGCGGGACCCAGCAGCTCCCCCGGACGCTCTGGGGGCGGCCGCAGCGGGCTGCCCCGCAGCCCTACCCCCGGCCCGACGGCCTCACACCCTCTCCGCCCGCCGCCGCGACCCCCGCGGGCGGACGGGCGGAGCGCTCGGCGGGCAGAGCCGCCCCCCCGCCGGCGCCGGGCCGGGCCGCGGGGCGGCGCTCGCCGCCCGCACCTCGACGGGGCGGGCCGGCCGGTGCCGCGCCGGGCCGGGGCGGGGCGGCGGCCGCTGACACGCCGGCGGGCTGCGCGCAGCATGTGAGCTGCGGCCCCAGAGCGGGGAGCGACTGACCGACCGCCGGGCTCCAGTATGGGGCTCGCCCTGCTCCTGGGGCTGCTCCTCTCCCGAGCCGGTAACAGCGCCCGGAGCGCGGGGCGGCGGACGGGGCGGGCGCCGGGCTCGGGGCGGGCTGGGGAGCGCGGCGTGTCCCCCGTCGCTCTCCCGGCGGGCGGCGAGCGCGACCCGCGCCGGCGCCCCGAGGGGCAGCTGCGGGCGGCAGAGGCGGCTCCGGGGTCGCGGGCTGGCGCTCCCCGCTGCTGGCGCCACCCCCCCGTGCCCGGTGCTGGGCCGGCCCTCGGCGCGGCCCGAGCTCGGGGCTCCCGGCCACCGACTCCGGCAGGCGCCCCGCCTCCCCCCCCCCCCGGGGAGGAACCCGCTTTCAGAGCAAGGGAGGGCGTGCTGCTACTGCTGCGAGCTGAAAGGCGAGTTGCCGGCGTGGTTGTGACCAGGGCGGAGGGACGCGCTGGGGAGGGGGAACGGGTGTCCTGGAGGCAAGGCTGGAGGAGGCGACGAGGTCGCCTTTTGCTCCTCTCGCTCGCAGCAGAGAGGGGCAGATGCCGGGAGCTGATGCCTCAGCGCGGCACAAAAGGCACAAAGCGGGCACCTGCGCTAGCTGGACCTGCCTTAACGGATCCTTGCTGTACGTCTCTCGTCCTGACTTTGCCGAGAGCTTTTTTTGGTACCTACCCTCCCGGCGTTCCCCCTCTGAAATGCTTCGGGCTGATAGTAGCCTGAGGTGAGGCTCAGTTTGCAAAGACCAGTCCCAGGAGCTCTGGCATAGGTGCAGCTGTTTGCTCCGCTACTGCCAAGTCACAAGAGCCAAGGATAGAAATTACTCCTCTTTCCAGTTCATCTCTTGTGCAGTCTTCATGGCTGATGTGACTAGAAATACAGAAATTACAAAACCGCTTAGAAGCATTCCTACGCCCCGGCTGTGGGATGTCAGTGCTTCACGCTTAGAAAATGCTGCAGCTGCTGAATATCACAATGACTGCTACAAAGATGGGCCCTTGCCCTGAAACCTCAGTTGCACTTGCAGCCACATGTTTACGATAGCTTTTCCACAATTTTCCATGTCCAAATACTAATGCTTCTTTGATAACTGTGCTTAATAAAAAAAAAAGGTTTCCCTTCTGCAGTCATCTTCTCTTTCAATAGTGTGGTGCACCAGAAGCATCAAAATAATACATACATATATGATGGGACATGGAGTGAAAAGGTAGAAATAAAGGGATATTGTATTATCTATCCCTTTTTCTAAGGTATAAATAATCATAGTCTGTGAATTGATAATTACCTTTTAACTTTTTTTTTTTTTTTTTTTTTTTTTTAAAACTACAGAAGGGACTCCCACACACATGCATCATTAACGTGTTCTGCAACCTAGACCACAGGTCTAGGAAAGAATTAGCTCTCATTCTTTCATGTTCTTATCTGGAATATTAAGAGCTTTTAAAAAATGAAACAACGTGTCAAGTATTAGGGCTTAATACAATGCATAGTTATTTAAAGAGGAGGAATGTTTTAAATTTGAGGTTTACAGCAGCTTTACCCGAAGCATCTGGTACAGGCCTGTGGCAGAAACACAGTCCATCCACTTAGACCCAGCTCTGCTCTACCCTGGCAATTACTGTATCACTTTACATTTTTTAAAATGTCACTTCACGCTCAGGTGCTTGCTGAGCAAGATTCTGAAGGCTAGTAAAGTGCATCCTGTCCTTTTATGAACTTCCTACAACAGCTGCTGCAAGCCACTGTTGGTGATGGGATACTGGGGGAGATGGTACTTTGGTCTGACCTGGTGGGGTAGATCAGTTTGCTCAGTTTAGGGTTCCAAAAGCTACTGGAGAGAACAGACCGATTCGCTATTGGGAATTTGCACTGATTCCAACCTTACAGGATACAATCACACTTGGAATGTTCATTAAGGTTGTGCCTAGGTGTGATGCCTAAAAAACCTACTGTGCTGCGTACAAAGCATTTCTGATGAGAGATTTGTTTTTCAGGGAGCTTACAGAGTCATATAGTCTCTACATAACAGCCAGATGAACAACAAAGTACCATAAGTTGCTAGAAAAGCAAAGAAATTTGTACAAGTGCGACAGAGACACCTGGATAGTATTACTGGGCTATAGGGAAAATAGAAAGTTTGAGAAGCAGACTAGCATAAAATTATGCAGCCTACTGCTTACAGCAAATAAAACTGATGAAGCTAGCATAAGTGAAGGAAGTGAGAGAACAAATTAGGTGGTGAAGATGGTATACCAGGTAATATGAGCTGTACCAAGATTTTTTCTAATCTGTAGTGAAGGCTGACTGAAATAGTACTAGTGCACCTGCTGAACAAGAGAATGATAGTAAGATCATGTACCCATAGAACATTAAAAGGTAGATGTAAGGCTCATCATAGTCATTTCCTAATACCAGCCAAGCAATATTGTCCTGGAGGGAAGAAACATAGTAGCCTATATATAAATTTGATTAGCAAACAGTCTTGTTCCAGGTCTTCATTGTTATTGTACTGTAAATGCAGATTCATATACTACAGAAATGAAGAAAGATTATGGACTGAATTCACCTACCTGTGACAACATAATGCTAGGTATCACCCCAGTATTACCGTTAGGTGACAACAGTCCATATAAAAAGTTTAAAAAGCTGGGGAAAAAAAAGTCTACTTTTAAAGATTATATTGTTAAATTGGGACTAATACTTCCACATAAGGTAGTGCGTGTGCGTGTGTGTGTGTATATAGCCAATGCATGTGTTATGCAAATAATATGTGTACAGAGAGATACAGTCAGAGTTCACAATCAACCAACAGATGAAAGCTGGCATGCCAAGCCTGCATCCCAGCGTTTTTGGCAGGGATTTCAGGGACTGGGTTCTATGTACTTAAGCTGACTGCATATCAGCATTTCTATATGAAGCTACTTGCATCTTATGTTAAGGATTTATTCTATTATGCAAAAAAATATGCATTCTTATTCTTAAGTTTCCAAGCCCAGTGAAGTAGTTGTTCTTATACCCTACAGATGGCTTTCTCAGTACATCTCTTAATGACCAATATATACTTTAGCAATGGCAGCAGCACTGACTCACAGCACACGGTATGGTGTTACTATGAGCTTATTGCACTGCGGTTTTCCTTACCCAGATAGAAGAGCTTCTTCAAAGCAGCCTCAGCAACCCCAAGGTTTCCACAGGGATTTACTACTCCATAAAATACAAAGCCATCTCTGATCCTGGCCAAGTTGAAAGAGTTAAGGGTGATTAAAAAAGGTTTTATTAAACAAAATTATTTTTGAGACTTTTCTTTAACATTTTGTTCCCTCTTTCATACATTAATACTCATCCTTTTGTTTCTAAATGGAGACAGCTCTTGTTCCTTACTACTCCATGTGAAAGACCCCAACCAGTTCTGCCTCTTGAGAGGAGTCCTTACTGAATATAGGATGCCTACAGAACAAGGACAAGGTGCTTGTGTGGCATTCATCATGATTGTGATCCTGACAGTCTTTTCCCTACTTGACCAGGAGACCTCCTGGCTCTGCCGAGGAGTGACTGCATAGCAGCAGAACAGTTGTGCCTCTCGGACTCTACCTGCAATGCCACCTACAGGATCCTGGAAAACTGTGCCCTGGCTAAGACTCGCTTCGTTCCACTGGATCACGATAGCAGGGTCAGATGTCTGAATGCAGAGCTAGACCTCGGAAACAGCTCTTTGCTGCACTGCAAGTGTCACCGGCGCATGAAGAGACAGGAGCACTGCTTACGTGTTTTCTGGACCGTTCATGGCAGCGTGACAGATGGTGAGGTGAAATAATAGGAATTTACAAGGTACTAGTAAGGCTCACCCCTGCCCCCCGTCTGAAAACAACTGTGAAAGGCCACTTCCCAACACTGCAGATGCCACTTTGGAATCACATCTCCTAGTAAAAAGAATTCATTACTGCTCTGTTTGATAAGCAGAGAAAGCTGATCTGGTCTGGGACCAGCTCTTCAAATACACCAGGGACCCTAGTAGAAAAAGATAGCTACTCTGAGGCAGTAAGATTTCATGCTGTGAGGGGAGGCTCCTGTGAAAGTCACCTCAAAATCGTCACATCTGTCCATCACTGAAAACAGACGTGCGATTGTGGCACACACTGTAATGGCATCCTTGAGCATGCTGCTTCTTTCCAGCTTTAGTGGGATGCTTCTACCTGGCCTCCCACTAAAGACCCCCTGTGCTGCACATCTCCTCACTAGTACTGAGGCTGAAAAAAACCCAAATGGCAACATAGACCAAATTCCAGCGGGAGCAAATCTGATGACAAAATGTAATGCTGTTGTTACACAGTAATACTTTTGCATCTCCAGCAGAACCATTCTTTGGCATTTAGCTTTGAGCAAGACAGAGCATCTCTGAACTCCAGCCTGAGGAAACAGCCAGGCACAAATAAGAGAAATCAATTAAGAAGGAGGAAAAAAAAAAAAAAAAAAAAAAAAAAAGCTGGTCAGAAAGCATTTCTCCCACTGCATAAAACATCTTGTATCTTGCCTAGGTTATTTCAATTTGGAGACCTCTCCCTATGAGAATCCAGCAAATGAAGAACACTGGAAGACAGATTATAATAAACTGGCAGCTCTGTTATCAGGTAAGGATTGTAATGGTTACATGATATAATGCTGCCCTTTATCATCTTTTCAAGGGCTGAAAATTATTAAGAACAATTTGGGGTAATGGCCCCTTTAATCAAGAGGAACACCTGCTCTGTATACTTGCCTAAATTTGTCCCCCCTACCAAGTGTAAATATAGCCACAGATCCAGGCCCATGAAACAGGGAATAACCCATAATGATGCATTCTCTGAAACAAACACCCTAACTTGAACCAATAAAAAAATATGATTTTGTAACTAGTGTAACTGCAGTGTCATACTACAGGCACACAGCAGGACTAATTTGCTTTGTTCTTTTTGATGTTCCCAATCTGGCCATCAAGTAAGGGCTACTTCTATTTCCACAGAGAATCTCTTCTGGAGACTTGCTTCATTGTTCCTCGGTTTCTTTTGGCTTTATAGGCTCACAGTTAGCAGGAGATGCAACAAATCCATGCCTGAAAGCAACTCATGTCTGTAACCTGAGCAAGAAGTGTGTTCGTCTGCGCACAGACTATGCCTCGATCTGCACCAAGGGAGCAGGAAGTGAGGACATGTGTGACCGTCGCAAATGCCACAGAGGGCTAAGGAATTTCTTTGAGAAAGTCCCTGAGGATTTCACCAAAAGGATCCTATTCTGTCCATGTCAAGATGAACTTTGTGGAGAACGACGCCGGAAAACTATTGTTCCTGATTGTTCCTTCCAGTATAACACCAAACCCAATTGCCTCTGGCTTCTGGACTCCTGCTTAGAAGACCATATCTGCAAGTAGGTCCAGCAGCAGCGGTCATTATCCAAGAGAAGACAACAGCATAGACACTGATGGTCTCATTTTCCTTCCTACAGATCCAGACTGGCTGACTTCCAACAAAATTGTCAACCTGCAGACATGTCTCCAGATGGTTGCTCTCAGCACAACCATGCTGCATGCCTGCAGGCTTACATGGGGATGATTGGTAAGTGATATCCACAGGAATGTACAGGGTGGATGCTTTCAGGCCACAAACTTGCAGGCACACTCTGATGCTGTGAAGCACCATCTTGCTCTCCTGCAGGAGTTAGAGCTTAGTGTACCAATGAATATGCCTTAGCCTAATTGATACTAGTGCTCTCTCTTGCTTCTGAGGTAAATGCAGCCCAAAGAGAGCTCTTCCATGGCATTTATCACTCTACTCTGTCCTATCCTCTGCTGTCAAATCAGCAGCACTTGCCTGAGATTTTTTGAACACCTGTTTGCATCATCAGCTGGTGCAAAGCGCTCTAAATGCCTGACCGACAGGGCTCAGGGCCTGTATGAGCTCAGTCATTCCTACTGCAGGAGTTACATCCCATCACAGCAGTGATCAAACACAACATTGCCTCACTGCCTGACTTTTAGACTCCTGATGGTTTGTTAGTGTTGTACACCACACTATCTTCTCACAGCCAGCCAGAACATGGCACCACCAGCTGTTAGAAGGAAGGTTGTCCTTGGTTTTAGGCATTCACTGCCAACCTGCTAATACTTTTTCAGAGTGGCTCAAAAGAGGAGCTGTAAAGAGCAGCAATATCTCAGAAGCTGTAAATCTGGACTATACCTTCTGGTTTTCCAGATGACTTTGCTGTTTTTATGCTACATGAACTCTGGCTGAATGGCACACTACAGGTGTGCAGCATTTTTTTGGCAAAAGGCATTTGACCACACAATGTTGCCAGCTACACAAGCAGTAAGAGTGCCTTTTGCTGCCCTATATCAGTACCACAGTTAAGTCCCTGCAGATGCTTCACATCCTTCAATCTAATGCTTGCACCAGCTTCAGTTATCAGCATACCTCACCATCAGATTGCCTGAGTCAGGGTAGCAATGTCCACACTTTCTCACAGCCCAGCAGACTTCATGCAGCTTCACCAGACCTGGATCACCTCACAGGGGCTCCTGACCTGTCCTAAGTACCATGCATATCACAATGGAAGGCTTCTGCCTCCAGGGCAGCATTCCCTTTAGTGTAATAGGACTTGTGATGCTTTCATTTGGTGAAGTAAATCCTGATTCCGCTTTCTGGGGGTTTGGGACAGGCACGCCCATGACACCCAACTATGTCAGTAACTCCAGTGTGGAGGTCTCCCTGTGGTGTACATGTGAAAGCAGCGGCAACCAGAAGGAGAAGTGTGACCAGATACTCAGCATGTTTGAGAGCAACAAATGCCTTGGTAAGCATCAGTCATATCACAGAAACAGCTGAGCAGAGGGAAATTAAAATCCTGTTGATTTCAAGATCCTATGATGCATTGCTCTTGCGTATAGTTCTGTCTTCTGCAGCATCTCTATGATCTCCTGTCCAACCTATGGGACCAGCCTGGATCTGCTCTCAGAAGTGTTTCTGTACCTTTTGGCAACACTTCTGTTCATCTCAAACACCATGAAGCTATTTCCAAACAGCATTCAAATGAAGGAGTTGCAAAGAAATCACAAAGGGAGGTCAGACATGCTGTATCCATACGTTGCTGAGTAACCACAATAGTGCACCAGGATTATGGGGTTTGGGTTCCCCTCCTTTCCTATGCTCGCCTTTGGCCCACACTTACTTGGTCAAGATAAGTAGCTCCTGACACAACCCCTGTTATTAGATTCAGCAGCACAGAAGTTACAAAAATCCTGTTACATGCAACTATGTAATCCTAAGTCTGTATTTCTTTTATATCCCTAGCATTTTAGCAACAGACCTTAATAAGATTTAAATATTTTATGTTTGTAAAAGCTTCCAAAGGATAAAGAAACCAGCATCATTAGATAAATTATTAATATTTAAACCTAGCTCCTGCTGTATAGAAAAGCCTTACACCCGGAACTATAGATACACCTACAACCTCAACATCCCATCTGAGATACTACATACCTGCCCCTTACAAAATAGACAGCTGAGAAAGTCCCAAAGGGACCCAAAGGTCCTCAAGTACAGTGAAAATTGGCTTTGCAGTCTGCTGAACCTCACAAGTAAACACATAAACAGGCCATTCACTGAACAAAGAATATGTATTTTCTAAATCGATGCCACACAGCTTGTGAGTGCATTCCCTAAAATAGCTTCCCTAGACTTCTGTTCACTAGACTCCAAGGTGTGCACAAGAAAAGCAAAATAAAACTCTTGCTTTACTTCTCTTTGCAGAAAATACCATTTGGTCTCAAATGCACCTGAAGCAGACAGCTCTAGAAAGACAGGAAGACTTACTGTACTCATCTCCCCTAAGCTTCCAAGGAGACAGTGCCAGCACATCTCTTGCTTCAGAAATGTCCCAGGTATGCATTGCTTTGTTGCCTTCACAAAGCAACAAGTCAAGTGGCCTAGAGACAGTAGTTGAAAAACATTGGATCTGGAAATGTGTGATTTTGGACATCAAAGTGAGGGATGCTACATGCATGCAGAACCCTGGACCACTTTGAGCTATTCCTTCCACAGACAAGCAGAAATAGGAGGCCATGCTGCCTGGCCATAGGAGTTTCCTATAGTCTCACATTAGTGCTCAGAACTGGAGGCTCTGCAGCCAGACATTTGAGCATAAATATGTCTAACTGGGATTCATTCCTCTTCTTCATTTCCTAGGTGGCTGAAGGGAAGACACAGCGAGAGATCTCTGAACACAGCAGTATGCCTATGGCTTCCTCTGTGTATTCTGGAGCTGCTGTTTCTTGGCCGTCTCTGTCTCTGCTCCTGCCCCTGTTGCTGAGCCCATGTTAACTTGCCATAAATGGCATTTTTTCTTCTCATATTATTAATCTTATTCCATATCCAGGCACCTCGCACTACTGATTTACCTTTGGGAAACAGGCGGCTTCCAGAGAAGAGGAATGGAATAGCCTTAACCCAGAACAGCAGTCACTGAAAACCTCCCCCCAACTTGCACCCCACTTTTCCCCAATCAGTTTGCACTGAGCTCTGCAGATGTGGTGCCCACCATTGCTTCTGCCATGTTAGCACTTTGAGTAACAGTCAGGTGAATATTCCAGTGCAATATTTTAAAACAAAGGTCTGAGTTCTGTCGGAACTTGTGCAGCGTTCAGTTTCTGACTGCAGGGAGGATCCTGACACAGCGTGTCCTACCATCCCACCTTCTGGAGCTCTTCCTCAGGCATACAATTATTGAATGGTTTGGGTTGGAAGGGAGCTTTAAAGATTATCTAGTCCAACCCCCCTACCATGGGCAGGGACATCTTTCACCAGACCAGGTTGCTCAAAGCCCCATCCAACCTGACCTTGAACACTTCCAGCAAGGGGGCATCCACAACTCCTCTGGGCAACCTGTTCCAGTGTCTCACCACCCTCATCGTAAAAAATTTCTTCCTTATGTCCAGTCTAAACCTACCCTCTTTCAGTTTAAAACCGCTGCCCCTTTTCCTGTCACTACAGGCCCTGGTAAAAATTCTTTCTTATGATCCCCCTTTTTATATTGAAAGGCCACAATAAGGTCTCCCCAGAGCCTTCTCTGCTCCAGGCCAAACAACTCCAACTGTCTCAGCCTTTCTTCATAGGAGAGGTGTTCCAACCCTCTCATCGTTTTCATGGCCCTCCTCTGGACCTGCTCCAACAGGTCCATGTCTGTCTTGTCCTGGGCACCCTGGAGCTGGATGCAGGATGCCAAGTGGGGTAGAGCAGAGGGGAAGAATTGCCTCTCTCAACCTGCTGGCCACGCTTCTTTTTTTATGCAGCCCAGGATACGATATGGCTTTCTGGGCTGCAGGTGCACATTGCTGGCCCACGTCCAATTTTTCATCTACCAGTATCCCCAACTCCTTTTCTGCAGGGCTATTCTCAATCCATTCATCCCTCAGTCTGTATTGATATTAGGGATTGTCCCAGGCCAGGTGCAGGACCCTGCACTTGCCCTTGTTGAACATCATGAGGTTCATGTGGGCCCACTCCTTAGGCCTGTCAAAGCATAGAGTACAGCATACTATCCTAAAGAGTAGAAGTCCACACTCCAGGGTGGGTTGCAAGTAAAGCTCAATAAACATACACATAAAGTCCCTGGTAAACACCAGTTCTGGATTACTGTCAGTTCCCTTTTCAAATCCATTCTTTTAAGTATATGAAAAATACCATCCCAGATCAAGGACACTGTACTACAGTTTATATTCTTGCTCCTTTCTGTTTTGCCCCTTGCAATATATATATCATCCATTATCATGGCTAGCAACAGACTTCAGTTTTGCAGGTTCGGATGGATGGATTTCTGTGCTCAATCCCAGTAAATTCAGTCTAATCTAGCAAAGAAGGACCTTGCCTGGCTTCAGGAGGAACCTTCTTAGTAACGCTTAGAGAATGTATATAGCTCATTGAAGCTGTATTGACCACAAAACCCCTGGGACATTCAGTTGCAAAAATCTCTGGGAGCCGCAACTACCTTGAACCCCTCCACATATTCAAGTTGTCATTGTCCCCTTCCACACTGCTTGCCCAATCTCCTCCTCCTCTGCCAAGCTCTATGTCATGATCTGTTTACTGAGTGTAAATGTGTGCACTGTGTAACTGCTGTTATTTTGTACTGCATTTGCCTGTTAAAATGTGGTGTTAAGTGAATATTGATTTCTGAGCATAGGTTAATAGTCCACAATCAATTGTGTGCAAGAGTTGCCTCATCAGCCAACCTACACTTTCAGGATAGCTTGAAACTCAGCTCAAAGCAGCTCCTCCATGCACACATATAAGCGCCCCTTGCGCATCCTATGAGATACAACAGATCTGAACAATATTATACATAGCCAAACACTCTTACAATCCTGAATAGATACAGAGCAGGTGGGTATTTCTTTTTACCTTGTGCTTTATCTGTTGGCAGGGAAGTACCAGCTAGGTAATATGCTGCAGTTCCCAATCACTATTGGACACCTTACATTGTCACATGTGTCAGAGTAGTTGTCCTTCTGCAGTGGTAATATTTCCATTTCAACTTCCATCCTTCTCTTTACTTCCTAGGCAGGTAGGGCAAGGAAATCACTGCATGGAGCAGAACCATCTCCTCTGTCACACAGAGAAGCAACATCTTATTTCCATGCAGTAGGAACAAGTATTATGTCTTCTTAATAGAGAGGAATATGAATGCTGGTATTTCTGATTACCTACTGAAATATCGCTATTTGGATCAAGAGACAGCACTGTTGCCACATGTTTGCTACCATTCTTTAATGAAAACAGAGAACAGAGTCCATGTTAACATATTCTAATATCTGCATTAGACCATCCTCTGTATGGTGGGACTAGAATCATGTCAAGACTCTTGACTGTAGTGTAATAGCATCTGTCATGTCCAGCGTTTAGTGGAGAGTGACAGGGAAGAAGAAAATGTTGTTATTTTTTCCAATATTCCACGAATCAGTGAGGATATTTGTGAGAATAATGGAGTAGATTTCCCTGAGCTGTCTGTACCACACACACGGTGTACTGCATTAATCTTCCCCTCATCTGCACTGTGATCTTTCCTCTTTCCCCACTGTAGTGCTCTAAGACAGGTTGATATGGAAAAAGGTATTAGCATTTTGTTGTTCACATTAAGGGCACTATGGACCTTTAGCCCCTTACACCTACTAAGAAAGTTATTGATTGCAATTGCAGCCTCCTGTCATGTCCTGGATTACATAGGAAAACCCTTGACACTCAGCCAAATCCTGCTCTAGACTGAAATTAAAGCAAAACATGTCAGTCTGGTTTTTTCTCCAAGTGTCCTATGTCCCTTTTGCCTGTACATATGCACCTTTGTATACATGGCTGCCTCTTAGGCTTATTCATCAATAACTGCAAACAAAATTCACCTGTAAATACACCTGCATTCACGGGTACTCACGCTGCTATGAGTACAAACCCATTTTCACTTAGACTTCTCTAACACCTGACCTCCAAATATCAGTTATTCAACTACACAGCATACATGCATGCACAAGTACAACTACTACTAGAAATATCATGCTAATATCAGTATCGGTTCAGTTCTCTTAGCACCACTGATGTTCAAAGACTGGCACAGTTACCTAAACCTATTCAGAATAGTTCTTACTAACCATACTACAGGACAATTTACAAAAACCTTTCAGCTTCTATTCCCCAGAAACTGCAATACAACATCCCGTGAGTACCTTTGGTCTAAATATAAAAATAATCTAATAAAAATTCTCTATCCCAACAGTCTTGACATTGAGCTCTCAGCAAGCATATATAAAGAGGGAACCTTCTAATTGTTGTAATGTAGATTATTTTTTAAAGTGTAAAATAATGCCAAATCTCACTAATAAAATTTATCTTGCAACTCTAGAAGTCTCCTGCCTTCCTTCGCATTTAATAGAAGTTACACTCCTTGTATCCTACTGCTGGAGTCATTGTGGGAAAGAAATTTAAAGAATAGAGTTAGACAGTATCTCTTACAAAGCAATCTTAACAACAACTTTTACAGACATCACTGACTGCCACGTACTTCAGACATGGCTTCTAGAACTCTGACATAGCTGTAGATCCCTTAACATGGTCTAATGTAGCATTTACAAAGAGCATTCA
Source organism: Astur gentilis (assembly GCF_929443795.1). NCBI lineage: Eukaryota > Metazoa > Chordata > Aves > Accipitriformes > Accipitridae > Astur > Astur gentilis. The sequence continues at coordinate 23,136,140 of NC_064905.1, read as the reverse complement.
TACAGTCCTCCAGGAGTGAGCTCAGTCACTGTGTTAGGCAAATTGTTTCTTTGACAAGTGGGAGAAGCAATACACATTTCTTGCCCAAGGTCATAAGCAAGGTGATGCCAGAGATAAGCCTTGAATTTGGAAGTCCAAAATTATCACATCCTTGCCTTATTAAAATCATTCCCACTGCCTCCATTCAGTAAGAATCAAGTGACTACAGATGACTACAGTTTTCTTTTTAAAGGGGGGGGTGGTACAATACATAACACAGATGAGGAAAAGCTAGGCTTTACTTCAAACAGTAATTCCTGGCCACAGATCCCTGGCATGCCTCTTAAAATTTGCTGACAATAAAAGGTATCTTCAAGTTGACAACACTACAAGTTCAGCACCTATAAAGAATGAAAGTATTTTCTTCTATACATCCTAGAAATCACAAGTCACTATTTGCTAAAACGGTAGGCAGCTTTACACAAGAACAAGAAGGAAAACTTTCAAAGTAATCTTGCAGGTGTCCATGAACAGACAAAGTTTTGGGGGACAACAGTGGAGAAGCAGGAAGCCAACCAGCACTGCTGAGCTCAAAAGGATCATTCAGCACTGCTATGGAATCAAAACCAGCCGCTATGCTACAGTTGCTTCCTCTATCAAAACAGATACTGGTAAATATGATCAGAGGCTCATCGCTTCTACCTCAGGGATTTTGTGGCTGAACCTTTTTTTCAGATGAGGGAGGGTGGGTTGAGGCTAAGCTTGGTTTAGTCTCTAATGGAAGCTCTTCTTATAGGTGATTAGCTCTCCTCCAGGAAGTGACTTGGTGTTTGGGTTTCTTGCAAACCCCAGGGTTAGCAGAGGTCAGGGGATGCAGCACTTTCTCCAAGTGCCTTCATGAAAATAGCCCCACATACGTTCCATTTACAGCTGATCACCTCCATTATCCCCAGGCTAGGAGGAGATGATCAGCAATTGTTAAGTGCTTGAATCAGACTAATAGCTCACTGCTAATTCCCCCAGTAATGTGAATCTAAATTCCTGGTAAACAAACTGACTGCTTTTCACACACAGGGATGAATGCCAAAAGCCTAATATTAGAGCTCTGGAGCTAAAGCTTTTAGAGCAATCCTGTCCACTCAAAGAAGGTTAATGACATTATATTATGTACTAAATAATTAGAAAATGAAGGCCCACTTGGAATCAATGGGTTACTGTCTAATTAAGATGAAAAAGGGGCTCTACCCTGTTTTAAACAAGTTTATACTAAAATGGTATACCAGATAAATGGCACTGATAACTATGTATTTACCTCTGGGCAGAACAAGGCAGCCATTAAGCTAGCACAAAATAATTGTGTGATTTTTGGCTCATCTTTCTTCTTATTGGTCCCACCTGTCTTCCTGTAAGTCATGAGATTCAGTTGTTCTTCCCTCCCACCATCAGATGACAAAACTTATTAAGCAACATTCAAATAGCTTGTCCTGATGGAGAGAAAATCGTCTTTGCCTTTGTTTTATTGGGTGGCCAGAATCACAGAGTTCACACCACGAGATGCCTGAAGAGCTAAGAGATGTAGACTGGAGCCTCTACAAACACTTTGCAAGAAGAATTGCTAGTGAGCTTGAGAACACGGGAGAAGATTAGTTATCTCTGTGTGTAGATAAAAGACTGAGAAACATTCTACTGATTATCTGACTGAATTAAAATTAATTAGTAAATTAGTCTTCGACTGAATTATATCTCAGCAACCTCTGATCAAAGTAAAGAGCAAAATTATAGAAAAGCACTAAACAGAGTTAGAGTAACTGGAACTATGTTTCTAACAATTTTTATTCCATTTTCATTACACAACACACGCACACATACTCTGTTGCATATATCACCCCCTTTAAGATAGTGCAAGAACAGAAGACTTCCATGAGACTTCAGTTTGCTTTCTCCTGCCACAGCCATCGAGGATTCCACATTCACATCCAAAATTAAATTAAAGATTTTGATCTTTACATTCCCATCTTCCTCCTTCCAGTATACTGCTCCAGTAAGGAAAACAGAAGTGTCTTCCTATAACGATGCTTCTTGTTCTAAACTGTGTCCATTCCTACTCCTAATTTCTTGGCATTTGGTCAGGGAGGAATATTACATGGAAACATCTGCATTGCAACACATACAGAGAGCCAAAATTAAAATTTTGTTATACAGTGACATATTCAGCAAGAAAAAGCTGCAAGCTGTTTTATAATGCTGGAATTGCTGTTGCAGATAAATTCCCCTGGCATCCACAAGTGACTAATTTAAACTCCACTGAAATAAAAACATTTATTCCATTATTGCGAGACACATAAATTGTAACACATTTGCTCTCAGAAAAAAAACAAGTATTATGTGACAGATTATATATATGAACTTGTGACTGTGATAACAGGAGGTTCCTAGCAGTCTTAAGTCCCTAAACCAAATGGAAACTTTTCAAAACTGTTTTCTGCAATATTTGTCCTATTTTAGTTATTCTGGATTTGTTCTTATAATATTGGGCATTCCAATGGACTACAGAAAGGGTGATTCACCCCCGGATTTCTTTTAAAACATCTAGCACTCAACAGTTGTAAGCAGAACATTATAAAATGTGTTTTCTCCTAAGAAAAGGACACTATTAAAACCAAGCTGACTTCAAACCTGCATGCCAGTTTAGAATCCCACATCAGAATCCCACATCAGAGATTTCACCATGGGCTCTTCAAAAAAGTGCCAACGACTTTCAAGAACTGTGGGGTATCACTTATAATTCAGTGCTTCCTTTTACCTAGGACTGCAGGAAAATGGCACATGAGTCAGAATAATGGCAAATGTTTCTTCATAATGGGGCATGTTAATATTCCAGATCATGCATGCCAGATAATTCTGTTCTCTGTGCACCTGTTATTGCTGTAGTCTCTTATGTGCTTGCAGATTCATGCACAACTCGCTCAAGGAATGTTTTAATAAAGGGGGAGTAAAGTGCCACTGTACTCTTCTCCCTTCCACTTTTTTTCCACCAGTCCAGCACTTAAATTACTTTTCCTTCTATTTAAGTTTGCCCATTAGATACTGTCATTACAGGTCACTGAGCCCCACTGCAAGGAATTGAAATTTCTTTAACCATCTACACACAGTTACTTGTTCTGCAGCTTTCCAGACCAGCAGCTTTTTTTTTTTCCTCTCCCTAAAGAATCTTTTGATTAACTGAAGTCAATTTTGCTAAGTGCTAGTGGCTCTCAGAAGCTTGTTGTGTCAGTGATCCCCTGGGCTCCATTATGTTTGCAGGGCTATAAAACAGGAATTGCTCAGTCTTTTTGTAGAAATGTGAGATTAGCAGCTAATTCTTCCAGCCTCAAGCTCTCTGGATTTCACTCCCAAAATTTCAAATCAAAGCACGTGCATCTTTTATGACAGTTCTAGCAGAAATTATTTAAGAGATTTCCCATCTTTTTTCTCAATTTCAGTCCAGCCTTGTGCAAAATTTTTAATGCAGAAGTAGTCCTGGTCCTCAAAACACACTATACTGATTGCTATTCTACATCCAACTTGGAGTTGCAGTAGTATCACATCAGAAGCACATTTGTATGTAAATGAAACTGCAAATCACAGTGCAAATGCAAGTTTTATATATATATTTTCAACACAGAAAGACCCTTAAGCAGAGAGAGATTATGATTTATGAAGGAATTTACCAAAAAGTTGGGAGTAAAATCTCCTTGGCTTCAGGATTCAGTATACTGGTCTGCCCCGTATCAGCCAGGAACACAAAGATGGAAACCCCAACTCAGACACTTTCTCTGGCCTGTTCCATTTGCTATTTAATACTGATGTCCAATTTGCTTTTTCTCTTCACCCCCAAATAGAACAGTTAATAAGAGAAAGGCAAAGGAGACTTACTGAGGCTTTGCTATTTGGAGACCCCAGAGCTGGGACCAAAAGAATAACATTCAAACCCAAAATCTTAAGATGGATATTTCTCTTCTAACCACTACTATTGCTCACTGAGCAGAAGTCTCTATTGTCTTGGCCATAGTGATACCTGGATCTTTTAAAGTGGTTATAAGCAATATAGAGTCCCATAAGCATAAGTATTCCAATCATTCCTTCTTGTATGTATCCTCTAACATCTGCCAACACCAAAGTTCATCTGTAATCATGTTGCCTACTCCTTCAGCTTCATTAAATCCCTTTGATGACCATGGATCTCAAGCACTCTATCTAATTTTGGGTATTGCTCATGTCCTTGCCCTTTATGTTTCTTTTAAAATTGCTGATTGAGTCCTAAAAGGTGGGTTTCTCATCTTAACCTTTTGTCACACTGAAAAATTGTTTACTATTCCTCTATTTTCTGGGTTATTTCCTCATTCCTCTGTTTGCCGCTCACAGCTACTGGCTGGAAAGAAACCAGATCATGCAAAAGCAATGCCATGCCCTACCAGAATACATCATCATTGCTACTACCACATGGACAGACTTTCTATTAACAGAAGGTGACAACACTAATGACACATGCAAGTCTCTGGCAAATCAAAAGTGATGGATCAAGAATTCAGTCAGGACTCGTTGCATTGCTTCAAGTAAAATTAATTACTCAATATATGCCTAAGAGCATAACTAGGAATCAATAGGACTTAAAAAAGAGGCGTAGGCCAGGTGTTAAGCACACTTTCCTGAGCTCTACTTGCCAGTGAAATAGAACCATCAGTCTAGGAAATTCACTTCTGCCCTCTTTCACCAATACTTAGGCACGTATTTCGTTATTAGTATAATTTAAAAGCCGTCCTAGTTAACACCTGCAGACTGAATAACAACCAGAAATTTCATTGTGTATTTGTCAGCACTGAAGCAATGTTCCATTAATGCCTCAAGGGAAAAAAAAGTGCCTCCTCTTGGAAAAGAAAATGCCTGGTTTCTAATCAAAGAATTCCAGTTCTCAGACAAGATGGCGATCTTCAGATCCTCAGATACTCAGGAAGTACAAGCCACTCAACTTCTGTTGAGTTTTTTCTGGCAGACAAGAAAAACTTCCAGCACTGAAGTTGGAATGCGGTGTTGTTACATCCAGTAATTCTCAGTCTGTGTAAAGTGAAAATACAATAGCAAGACTGATGCATTACATCCTACTTAACGTGAATTTTCTTGGGTTTACATTATCAGTATACTGAACTTCAGGTACTGATTTTATTTTTGCTCTAGTAACTTTTGTGAAAGGCTATGCACTGCATGCAGTAAGGTAGTTAATTAAAGAAGAGGAAGTAAAGAGAAAGGAGGGGAGAAGTTTGGAATCTGTAGAGTACTGAGAGAGAGAAAAGTTATTACTTTCATCATCTCATTACTTCTCTAAGTATGTCCTGAGATACACGCTAGGGAAATAATAATATTAAAATTATTTTGTTAGTTCTTATCAAATATGCTACAATAAGGAAAAAATAAATTCTGTTGCTGAGAATAAATACTTAAATTACCAAAAGCTGTACATTTTCATAGCAGAAACTGGAATGAGAACATCATTTTAGTATAACTAAACCAGCACTAGAATTATTTTGTTACACACGGATTAGAGTAAGAATTTTTTTTTATCATTATATGACTAGAATAACATGGGAAACAACTTGCTTCCTAAGCAAAAGAACGAATGCAACCTGGTTTCACAGATCTATTGTCAACTTCAAAGTAACAGTATATATACTGTTACAAACACCCCACAATAAGCCTGTATTCCTAACAATATCCCCATCAGGCAAGAAATGGAAAATGCTGTAAACCCATTCAGGATTATATACATGCTGACCATTAAGTGACATAAGCACAGGCTGACTGAAGAAGCTGGTAGCTGCTAGGTGAGTTCTGTCAGATTTTTCCCTCTCAGCACTAATTTTCATCTCTCCTCATAGCTACTAGCTCCAGAAGAGCAGACACAGAAATCTTGAAACAGTTACTAGCTTTCATAATTGGCTGAACAGCCTCCAAATGAACACTGGAAATGCAATCATACATGCTTCTATTTCTTAGGAGATGGTCTAACCCCACAAACAACATAGAAAAACAAGTGGCTCAAATAGTATTGATAGAAAAAAACCAGCAACATTTTATACACAGAACAAGAGAAAACAGCTTACTGCAGTGCCTATCACTGAGTATGAAGTTTCTACAGAGATAAAAATGTAACGGAATCCTGACTCCACATCATCTTTATTAAATGAGACTCACAACCTTCTCCCAAAGCAAAGATGTAAACGCACACATCGCAACAGCACACATAACAAAACAAAATAGCTGCTTGTGATGAACTTCTGCAAACTAGTGGCTTTAACTAATTAAGTGCTGTAAAAACAATTTTGCACTAAAAACATGCATTTTATTTTTCAGATGCTGAAATCAGAATTTCCCAATCTGAGAACTGGCAGTTTGTAGATTTGGTAACATGGTTTCATAAGCAGATTACCCCTTCCAATCTAGCAATGTTTTTATTTTGATTTAGTCATTTACAGCTGATGGTTGCTTCATGACCTAAGACATACAAAATCACCCATTTATCCTCAGGTCTTCATACCCCATCTTTACCTAAATTTACACCTTTCTTGGCAGCCTCAAATCAGTCAAAGGGGCAAATAATCCATTGAGAAGGACTAGAAAAGCATCGAGTCAGTGAACCAGCTTTGGCTAGGCTCATCAGCAACATAAGCCCTGAACACACAGGCAGGAGTGTAGACAGCAGAAAGACAAACTTGCTTTACAAGCTATTTAAAAGAAAAGTCAATCCTTTAGATGATCTATTCTGCACAGACTGAGCTAATCTGGACAAAATCTAACAGAAAAGGAGGACACATTTCATAACACAAACAAGTGGACAGCTTCAAGCAGGGGGCTCTTGTTCAGCCTAATGCAGATGTCAGTTAATTAGAGTAGAAGGTTATATCATTAGCAGCCAAATCGATATAAAAGGAATTAAGAGCTCGGCCAGCAAGCTCCCCTGCTTTCCAGCACAGCACCCGGGGCTGTATTTAGCTAAAATTCAATACACATTAGCGGACAATCAATGTAGTCTTGTATGCGGATGTCTTCTTGAAATACTTTAATTGGACTTTCTAGTGTTATCAGTGCTAAACAAGATGTCAGATTAACGTAGAAGCCTTCCCAAATGGGACTAGCAGCCCACAGTCTGAAGAAGCCGCATTTACTTCTATTAAAACCTCACTGGCTTTCCAACATGTATTAATAGCACTATTTTCACAGTTACCTTAAGAAAGAGTGGCTGAAAAGCATCTTTACATACAGATGCTCCATCCTGTAAAACTCAGCCACCTCCATACTAGCAACAGCAGATCCACCCCTTTTTGCAATTTCAGTCCTAGGCTTCGTTAATCAAGCACCTGTCAGTCACACTAGACTGACAGTTTTTACCCTGAATTTATAACCTCTGCAGAGAATACAAATCGATATTGAAATTGGCAAGTGTAAAATACTCAACTGACAACTCCCATAACTGGTATGAAATTTAACATGGCAATATTTTATGTAGCAGTGACATTTATGTAGCAGCATACACTTTTCATGACAAAAACTTAAAACACTTTCCATTCTGTATATTCCCTAAGTAAAACTGCAGTATCATCTTATCACCTAAGCAGGAAGCTATTTTTACTGTATTGAATTTTACCTTTGTTTTAAAGGTAGCACACAGCAGCTACATTACAAATTTCCTGCTCAACAGAGTGGATGCTACAAGACAAAGCCAAATCTTTCCTCTGAAATGTTTTATCTAACAAGGTCAGAAAAAAGTAGATCTATAAGAGGACAGTATTAAAAGAAACAAGGATCATGTTCACATTACACAGATGTGTAAAACCTAGGGCTTTGACATTTCAAACAGAATAGAAGCAAACATTAACTTTATCCAAAATGATGCAGAATATTTAGTTTAAATATTTTCTGACAGAAATTTAAATTCCATAACTGACTAGGAACAGGCAGTACTGTGGCTAGTACTGACTGGCACTATAATCTGACAAGAGTGATTACAACATCCAAAATGCGCTAAGGGAGACTAATATCTGTAAGGCAGAAAACAGCGGTAACATGGAATTTTCATTACTCCTGTTTAGATGGGTAAGCATGACAGCATGGAACATTATAGCAGACTGAGAAACACATTATCAGAGATATTACAGAATCCAAAACCCAGAAATAAAAGTGAACTCAGGAATTTTAACTACGCACGAGAAATAGCAAGTGCATTCAAAGCAGAAGTACCCAATGTCCCGCTCAACTTCCAATCATCTCAGAAGCAGAGATTCCTTCAGAAAGGAGGGAGTCCTGATCGATGCCCCTTTCACTATAAAGGGTAAAACTGTTTTGACGCTATGGCTTCTCCAACCCAATTCTAAAAGTTCTTGGGGAGACAAAGACATGAACACAGTTCTGGCGCTCTATCTCCCTTCTGTCCATGACACTGCACAACTTGAGGACAGCTTAGAGTACACTGCTTTTTCTCAGTCATTTGGATACCGCAGGTCTGATTGTAAGAGATTCCAGTGGGGCAGCCCACCCACACACTACCATTTTGTCAAAAGAAGTGATCAAAAAACTTTCTCATGCTCTAGAACTAAATAATAATCTGTCCCCTGACTGAAATTTTCCTTCTGTCTGGACGAAAGTTTCTTTGCTCCATTTTGTGTACCTTGAGAAGCTCAAGTGTCACAAAGGAAATGGATTCTTGACAGCAGACAGTCCTGCAAAGGACTTAAGAATAAATGTAAGCAAGCAAACATGACAAATTATTTGAACATGATGTCTTTTGTACAAATACTGCATGTCACAGTATTAAAAAAAAGACAGCCTGAATTAATTAAAAGGCTTCATATCCTCCCCTTCAAAACACCCTCCTTCTATGAACTCTTTAAACCTTAGTGCTTTATTTAACATTTTATTGTTTAAAGGTTGTTTCAAGACCAATATTCTTAAAATATATGCCTCTTCTTACTTCTCGTACAAACCCCTATTGTAGGACCTTATTGTATATTTTCTCATGTTTCACTTAAGCATAAAAAGGAGGATGATAATTGACATCAATGGATGCATCTGCAAGAAGTTCAACTCTCCCTCCCCTTTTCTCATACTAAGTCTACATTCTTTCGTGCCTAAAATAGGACACAAAGTTTGACTCTATTTTTTCAGTGTCTTCAACCAAAAGCCTTCTTGAAACTGGTATCTGCTTGTGCAAAAGTATTCACACTACAGCATGGCTAAGTATCTGCACGTGGTAAGTTTTAACTTTGGATTACAACTACTATGACACACTTTCAGTTGGTTTAATATACTGCACTCAAAATTTTTGGATACTGCAGTCTATCCAAACTTCACTAAAATCTGTCCTATTGCCCCACCCCTATACAGTTCTTAATAACTTTATTTGTAAAAGGCTGTTATCTCAAAATACATGCTCTTTCACAAAGTATCATCTTTCATTAGCCTTAATTTTATGTGTGGGGTTACCATAGTAAATGGAAAGAGTGACTTCATGGTCAAAAAACAGCAGAAAGGTTTCATGAGGAAAGCCTGCATACTGGAAAATGGAAAATATGAAGGGTCATTCAAGGTCTGGAGAGAATATATGAATTACTATGTAACATAAAATAGAAAGAGCTGTTTTCTATTGCACTTTTTGAAGTCAGTGTACAGAACAGCATCTCTTTAAATAAGCAAAATGTTCCTAAAGTAAAGGATCAGCAGTGCTCACTGCATAATGTGACTCTCAGGAGAAGGAGGTTTCAGCTGGAAAAAAATTACAGGCTAGTCTGGGAAGAAAACTGACATTCACTCACTGAACAGCACCCTGTTGTGTGTAAACTTGAAGGTGTTGCTCAATTAACCCCCAGCTAGTGCTGTTTTTAAAAATTATGCCCCTGAATAATGCATTGCAAAGATCAGCTTCCCCTTATGCAATTTCTATAGAATACAAAATGCATAATTGCCCAACAAGATAAATACGCAGCACATTCACCCAAAACCCCCCCAATTACGTGGCGGGGGGGGGGGGAGAAAAAGGGGAAAAAAAAAAAAAAAAAAAGACAATTCTTTCTAAGGAACCATAAAAGTATTTTAACAGACAACATACTATGACAGAACAGAGTATATCAAGGAAGTATCACACCTATCAAGAACTGGTTATCAATTCCCAAACATATTGACACAGGGAATCAGATTACAACCTATTGCTCCACTACTGACTTTTATAGTATTTGTCAAATGCCCTTCTTAAATAACAGTACCCCAAACTCTTCACACGGGCCACTAGAATTTATTGCTTTTGGATGTACAGTCCAAAAACCAACTCAGCATAATAAAAATTCTGAAGGTTATATCAATGTAATCTGTGTAGCTTTCAAATGTTATATAGCACTTCCATACTGTGTCCTGGAAAAACATGAAGCCATTATTTCTCCCCAGTAATAAATCATCTAAGCAATGTAGTACTTTCTATAATGGAAGAGCTACACGCTGTATCTTCCATTACCTTCCAGTTTAATTAAATGTTCCTTGAATAAATCTTGTGCTTACACTCTTGTGACATGCTACCAGCGCTGACTTCTCCATTTATAAACTGACTGGATTCAGTCCAATCATCCCTGCTTATTGTACCTGTCACTCACAGAAAACTCCAGACTCTTAGAATCAGTCCTCTTTAGGTCCTTCTTTGCTAGTTATTAATTTGATATGTCTGTAGAACTGAATTAATTATACGACCTAGGTACCAACAGACCTCTTTTAGCTCACTTATTTAGAGTGGCCAAGAGGTTGAAGGAGGACAGGACACCAACATTCCTTGAAGTGAAACTACTAGAAAAAATTCAATTTACTAAGCAGGAATACATGCACTTAATTTAGTTTCAGTTTTCAATTAGGCAGAAAGCATTGGTTCAGGGAGCATGAAAAGCCTCCTCTTTGCCTTTGAATATAGACTCTTCTTACTTATCTACCCTGACAGCATAATAGCAGTATGGGAAGATGACTTCAGACAAGTTAGAGCAATTATAAAACATGAGCATCCTTCAAATGGCTACACATTTCTCATCCACTGAAACAACATGATGATTTAAGCTAACCTGTTTTAGTTAGAACAGACAAGAGGAGAATGAATGTTCAACTGTAATCCTTCAGCAGATGAAGGGATAACCTTCAGAGCAGATACAGTAATAGTTTAAATCACTATTAACTTAACCATTAACAGTCATCTGACCAAATGTCTCGATGCAACCCGGGAAGAGAAGGCATCAAGTGCCATAAAAGTTCTTCCAGATCGTGTCAGCACCTAATAAAACAGAATGAGAATAAACAGTAAATCACATACCACTGGCACTTTATCAATATAAAGTGATATTTTCTTTTCCTGAACCAAGACTGTTACCAGGAATTTTTGTAATGTTGTCTTTTAATATGCACTCCATGATGATCACGAGTCATCCTAACTTTTCATGATGATAAGAAAAACAAAGTAATCTACTTTCATTAAAAAAGTCCCTACAAATTCCCTTATGTTGCATCTCCATTATATTAATCTAGTGGGGTTCGTGGGATCTTTATATTTCTTGCTCTTAAAAGGGAGAAGAGACATATTCTGTGTATATGTTTAAAATACTTTAACAACCTGGGCATCTAGATGAAATTCACAAAACTCTCTCAGAAGCAGTTTTAAAGCATGGATTACAGAAATTATTAAACTAAATATTTCAGTGGCTCAAGTTAACACTCAACATATCAGTGTTGGAGTTAAACCACCAGTTAAACAGAAGGTCATTAATACCCCAATTTCTGCTGATCTGTGGAAAATTAATTGGAAACATGCATTGTCATAAAAGTCACTATTGGTTTTCTTGGACTTTCTAATCCATCATAATGCAGCTAGCACCAGACAATTTAGATGTACTAAATTCTGTTTCAGAACAGCATCACCTTCAATTAAAGAAAATAAAATAAATTGCGTGCAGAACATACTTCAGTAATATTTAACTTCATTTTCCTCAGGATGTCTAATATGATACATTGTTACATCAAGGAAATAAATTTTGCATTTGTATCAGATCCAGTGACAGCAGAAACCACTTTTGCACCAATTCATCAAGATGGTAGGATTCAACATGTGCACTACTTTATCTTCCATCCAAATCAGTACAGCTCCATGTTGTGGTTTAAGCCCAGCCAGCAAAAAAGCACCACAAAGCTGCTCACTCACTCCCCACCACCACTCCCCCCGCCATGGCAGGATGAGGAGAAAATATAAAGAAACGCTCGTGGGTCAAGAGAAGGACAGGGAGGGATCACTCCCCACTTATGGTCACGGGCAGAAGACAGGCTCAACTTGGGGAAGAAACAAAATCAATTTAATTGACTACCAATCAAACCAAAACAAGGATATTAGGAAGTAAAACCCAACCTGAGAACAGCTTCCCCCCAGCCCTCCCGCTTTCCCGCCTCAGCCCCACTCCCGGTTTCTCTCCACCTTCTCTCCCCGGTGGCGCAAGGGGACACGGAATGGGGGTTGGGGTCCGTTCATCCCACCTTGTCTCTGCCGTTCCTTCCCTCTCAGGAGGAGGACTCCTCACTCATCCTCTGCTCCGGCATGGGCTCCTCCACAGGAGACAGTTCTCCATGAACTTCTCCAGCATGGGCCCTTCCCACAGGCTGCAGTCCTTCAGTCACAGACTGCTCCAGCGCGGGCTTTCCCGGGGAGCCCCGGCCATCTTGGGGGGCCTCCCCTCCTCCGGCGCGCCTCCTCCCCTCCTTCTTCACCAGCCTCGGTATCCGCACGGGGGTTTCACATTCCCATCTCCTCCCCCACTGCGGGTTTCCCCTTAAATCTGGTCTCCCGCAGGTGTTACCACTGTCGCTGAGGAGCTCGGCCTGGGCCAGAGGAGGGTCCGACTTGGAGCCGGGGAAGCTTCCAGCAGCTTCTCACAGGAGCCACCCCTGCAGCCCCTCCCCTGCTACCAAAAAACCCCACCACACAAACCCAAAACACTCAGTAAACAAGCTAGGAATTTTAATCTAATTAGTATGGGTAATAAAAGCCCTGCAATCTAGTGTTGCTATTTACCTGAATATTCACAATGTCCTCAGAAATTCTTCACTTGAGCAAGGCTTACAAATCATTAAGTTCCAAAAGAACTGGTGAAATTTGAGGAGTCATCACTATACTGAAAAGTTAAAATTTGTTTTATCACCACCACAGTGGAACCTAACCTGCTAAAAAACATTTTCAATTTCATTCTAAAACCAGGCCTATGAAGCAGAAAGAAAAATACTTTCTTAATGCACGCACCAATATATGCTGGGGCACCCCAGCTGGAAGGCTTCTTTTACAGAAAAGGACCTGGAGGTCCTGGTGGACACCAAGCTGAACATGAGCCAACAGTGTGCCCTTGCCGCACAGAAGGCTAATGGTATCCTGGGCTGCATTAGGAAGAGCACTGTCAGCAGGTCAAGGGAGGTGATCCTTCCCCTCTGCTCAGCACTGGTAAAGCCACACCTGGAGTGCTGTGTCCAGTTCTGGGCTCCTCAGTACAGGAAAGACATGGACATACTGGAGAGAGTCCCACAAAGGGCCACGAAGATGATGAAGGGAATAGAGCACCTCTCCTATGAGGAAAGGCTGAAAGAAGTGGGACTGTTTAGCGTGGAGAAGAGAAGGCAAGAATGGGGATCTTATCAATGTGTACAAATACCCGAAGGGAGGGTGCAAAGAGGATGGATCCAGACTCTTCTCAGTGGTGCCCAGTGACAGGACAAGAGGCAGTGGGCACAAACAGAAACACAGGAGGTTCCCTCTGAATATCCAGGAAACACTTTTTCACTGTTAGCGTGACTGAGCACTGGCACAGGTTGCCCAGAGAAGTGATGGAGTCTCCCACCTTGGAGATACTCAAAAGCCATCAGGACACAATCCTGGGAAAGTGGCTGTAGGTGGATGGACCTGCTTAAGCAGGGAGGTTGGACCAGATGACCTCCCAAAGTCTCTTCCAACCTCAACCAGTCTGTGTGATTCTCTGAATTTTGCGTATCTATAACCGCAGCATAAATTAAGCAACTTACCCAAATCCAAACAAGACGATGCACAGAATCAGTACCTAAACTCATGTTCTGTGTTCCAGTCCAGTGCCTGAGCCACAAGAAGGATCACACAGCTTTACTGCTTCCAACTACAAAGACTTGTCTACTAGAAAAAAGTCCCAAACTACTAAAATACCACACCATGACATGTCTTGCACAACTCCTGCTTTGCTCATCAAGCCTGTTATTTGACTTTTTCTGAACCAGAATTATTTCACAAATCAAGGTTTTCCTAGTAGTCTGAACAGCCTTCTAAGGTACCATTTTTTACCCAAGTTTATTCCTGTCACATTTTCTCTATTTTTTTCCTGTAGGGGTAGAGGACAACACACAACCCAAAAGTCCACTTTACAAACTCCTCAACTACTCTCCATTTTCTTACCTGCTGAACTTTTATTTACTCTGGCTATTAAAACAAAACAAAACCAACCAGCCAGAAAAAAAACCCCAAAACCAAATCCAACCCTAAAACTAACCTAGATGAGTCGTTTCATTCTATTGTCTTGCTCGGACACTATAGTTAAGACTTCTGCTCCTGAGCAGTAATGATGCTCATCAACTCTCACAAGCTGTCCATAGCTGCCAAGACAAGTTATTTTTTCAAGGTAAATTATACAAGGGTATCCGGAGTATTAGCATCTTAGGAACTATCACACCCTTTTGACATCTATCCACCTCTGTTCTGTTCTCTAATACATACACTCTACTTTGCACTATGCCTTCACTAGCCCTGCCAAAACTGTTATGCAGAAAACAGTCACAACATTCTTTTGCTGGAGACAAGTTGGTTTTACAGCAGCTATTTAAAGAACTGTTTTTTTCTTAATGAAGTATGCAGAAAACATTAATCAACACTAAGGTTCAAAAGAATATTAGAAAAATACTGTGTTTTATTTAGAAAGATCCAAGTTGATGATGGCTTCCTTCCTATTAAATATATCCTCTCAGTAACACAGTGCAGAATGGAAATGCCACTAAGCATTCTGATTTTGTGATGTACTGACCAACCACAAGTCCCTCTTATGATCAGGAGGAGCTGTGGATACCGGTCATTTATTTATTTTGTAAGGTCAAAATTACTGCTCCAATTTGTATAAAATGCTGCTGCCTTAAAACATAGTAATGGATTGTTGATGACCATAAAACACCCTCCTCTTTTCTCAAATGGAGAGTAAGTATAGTGAAAAAGAAGAAAAAAAAAAAAAAAAAAAAAGCCTGGACAGACCAAATATAAATAAGGATTTGCAGATTAAAAGTTTCCTGACATTAGAAATCTGCACAGACTTGCTTAGTAACAAAGCTCTGACACATAGGGGATCTACCAGCAGCTTTGACCACCACTATTTTACTTTCATGCTCGGTTCCAACAGGGAGGGGAGAAAAAAAATCATTGCATATCAATAGCTTCTACTTCTTCCAGCATAAACTTTCACCAATAATGAAAGCGGCAGTTCTGCCTTCCCACATTCACTTTGCTCGCTCTTACGTTGACTCCAGTGGCCCCATGAAAAAACAGCAATGGATTTTCAGCCAACTAGTTCTTTCATTACCATCTCGGTGTACAATCATTAGCATCAAAATGAGGATGGAAGGTATAGGACTAACCTTTTCGGCATCCAGCACAGACTTAGCACAGACTAACATCAGATGGCAGTGCTGGTGGAACCACAGGCTGCAGTATCTCAATACTGATTGGACTGCTCATCAGGCACAGATTCCTACTGCTCACCTGCAAGATGAAGTCCACCACTCAAGATATTGTCTCCAGTCTCTCTTCTCCTCAGTGACTTCCAGGAGATGCATAGCAGCTCAGTAAATGCAATCCAATCAAACTAATCTAGTTCTTACAATTCAGACTAACCATCATTTTTGAAGACTGGGTAAAAAAATTGTCTTGGTCTCTTGAAAAGGGAGCAAGTCTATTCTCCATTAAGTCAGGAACTGCAATTTAGCAACATGAAGGCTCTTGAATAGCAGAATCCTTAAGAACCTGCATGGTTCTTTACAGTTTCACTGTGATATCTAGGGGTCTTAGTGGGCAAT
Organism: Astur gentilis; assembly: GCF_929443795.1. Taxonomy (NCBI): domain Eukaryota; kingdom Metazoa; phylum Chordata; class Aves; order Accipitriformes; family Accipitridae; genus Astur; species Astur gentilis. The sequence goes on along the minus strand of NC_064905.1, from coordinate 23,119,994 downwards.
ATTCTAAGCAAATGGTGCATGCTGGCTTCCTCAGAACACTTGGGCTAGTTATGCATTCATAGCTGATACTACCTTCAAGCTCATCAGAAGCTGCAACTAAATGAAATCTCTTCAGAACAGAAAATACATGGCATGAGTCAATGGATTTCTCAGATATAAAGAAGTGATTCAGGCACAGTAAACACTTTTGCTGCATGACTCCAGGGTCCTCAGAGGCATTTTATGTCACTTCATCTCAATTAACCTTCCAAGAAAGCAATTCAGATCTGAGCAAGAGAGAGGAAAAAAAGACATTACTGACAACACACAAAAGCCTACTCTGATGTCATAATGCTGTATTACTTGAGTCATAGGCAGATTTCCTGGAATTCAGTTTTGAAGCAGGAAAGCAGGCAATAAAGAGTATAGAAAGAAGAACAGCTACCTGCTGTGAATCAGAGGAGAAATTATTTCAGATGCTGATGAAGTTGTTATTATTGCTGAAAGTTAAAGAAGCTTTCCAAACTGGACCTTAACACATTACTCAGTTTTGAAATGTTCCCCATCTCAATTTTGCACATACTACAAATGAAGAATACAATAGTTCTAACTCTCTCACAGTAGCTTCTAGGTCACAAGATGGTTTTCTAGCTCCTTACTTCCAAAAAAGACAATTTACTGTAAACTCATAGCTGCCATTACCTGTTCTGACATTGTTGTTCCAGCACCACCCTTTACGTAGCAGCACTGACAGAAATAACCATCAGTACTCTGTTACATTATTTTAAGACACTTTTTTCTTTATGCTACACTGCATTCCACACAAGAAAATTCAGTACTTCCTTTGGAGCAGGAATACTTTTGGGTTGCATGAAGTCACCGGTCTGTAATTGATACAAGATGCTTTACATCTTGTGTTGTGTGTTGTGAGAACAGAGTGGCCTTGTTATGCTGACTGGTGGTGGATAAGAAAACCTCTATGTTGCAAAATGTATAAGATACCAGATGAAATTGCTTTTGGTTGACCTTGCAATTCCCTGGGAAGATGAGAGCCTTAGGCCTTTTTAGATAATTTAGCTTAAAAGTGTCAATGTGGCTTGTGTTAAAAGAATGAAAATCAAGAAAAGATAAGTATTAGAGTTACTAATGAATATTCTTTAGCATAAGTTGTATCAAACCTTATAAAGGGTCCCACTGCGCAGAATCACTACAAGAGGGTGAACTAGTGGACAAGTGAGGAAGACTATCAAAGACCACCAGAGGACTCCTGAAGACCACCAAAGATCTCAAGTGTGCCTGCACCAAGGACATTTACATATACTAATGAGTTCCCAGAATTTAGATGAATATGTTAATTCTTTCCAGGAAAAATCATGAATATGTATATCCATTTTGTATATAATCTCAACTGTTGAAAGAATTGGTGTACATGATAGGTGGAGCGATCCCCCATGTACCCAGCGCTGCAATAAAGAATGCCTGCTTTCTAAAACTCCAAAATTGAGTATTAGAGAGTTTCTGCAGTGCTGACTTACGGTAACATGATAAGGGATCAAAAGGACAACTCACTACACGCAAAGGCCTGTAGGGTTCTAGAAACACTGAGAAATTCCTATCAGTAGACAGACTACCTTAAACATAAAATGAATGATAAAATGAGTAACCTTAACAAAACCAGGCTTTAATGGCGTTTGGACCAGATACTCAAAATGTCTATAGCAATCCAGCATTATAGCACCAGTGCTTTCAAATAAAATTAAAATAATCCTGATGTGATCAGGATACAAGAGCACATACATTTCTGCAGTTCTTATGCAGAACTTTACAAATAATAATTGTAGGAGGAAAAATACAGTTTTTCATACCAAACCACTGCGTCAACTCCAGCAGGGAGCTGTTTCAGCTTGACTGCCATCTGGTACCTCTTTTTGTCCAAGCCCCCAGCACAGAGATTTCCACACTACAAAACTCTCTTCACAACTAGCGCTGCCTTCTCACTAGCAGATGAAACATATAGATTCCAGACCACGTGAATGCAAACTAAGCCCAAACTGCTGCTGCAAAGGACAGTCCCATCCTTCCCATACACTCTTGTAGCCTTTTCGCCATCCAAGTGAGCAGTCCTATCGTCTCCCCGCAAGCTGGACAAGGCAATTCAGCTGAAAGCTGAAGCACTGTTTCACCCAAAATTTGTTTAAAGCCAGATCAGTTTTCTAATCCAGCCAATTCTATGACTGCATAATTGCTACCACTAGCATGACAGAGGCATTAGGATAAAGCAGCCTAGAGTAGGTGAAGAAGGATCAGGAAACTGCAGTCTGAGCAATGTGGCAAAGCAAAAGGTGTTCAGACATTTTTAAGATTTCATTTCAAGATTTTTGCCCAATGACAGTTTAAGAAAGTACTGTACCTCAACTACCCATTTTGCCCTTGCAGAGCAGACAAGGAAGAAAAGAACACACACCCACAACTCATCTTTGCCATATGAAATCTAGCTGCTTGGTCTACCACCAATGGAAGTGCCTGAAGAGGGCAGAGCAGATTTGGCAGACAGCCACATTAAACCCGTTGGCTATCACAGTCCCAAGTTCTCCTCTGGGACACAAAGGTAATCCCTGTAACGCAAAACATGGATGTACAAGTGAGGTATGAAAGCTTTTTACCTTGCTATGCATGCTATAATCTTGTGGACAAGGACTATGTGCTTTCCAGGACTATCTGCACTGTACCTGTCATTTAAATTCTGATGAAAAAGAGTAAACAACTGTTGCAGTGAATGATATTCTTCCATCATGCCTGTAATGAAGACATGTCTGTTTTCCATCAAGGCAGTTATAAACTTCTGCAGTGTATTCTATCACTGTTTGTCACCTAAAGGCGAAGGGTAGATAGCACTGCATCAAACAGCTGGGAAAAATGATCATATTCTGTGCTCCATTACTCATGTTAACACGCTCTCTGGACATCAGACATTTTAGATTGTACTGGTCAGTGCTGACTGTGGACTATAATGCAACTTTGTCACACAAGATATCCTGCGGGAAATACCCCATAATTAATAAATGGTTCCCTGTTTTTGTTATGCAGCATATATGATTTACAGAATTAACAACTGGTATATGCATGAAGAAATAATGTACTGCATAGAGGAACTAGAGATGGGCTAAAGTTTCCTCTTTCTACACTGACTATTGATAACTTCTAGCCTACACCACGGCAGACCCACTCTTGCCAGAGAGGCTCCATGCTGCATTTCTTCATCCCAGAACTAAGTCTGAGTTGGGAGGGTGGGGGAGGACAGGAAAGTGGGAGGGGGGTGGGGGGGTGGGGGGGGTGGAAATCACACCTTGTTAAATGAAGAAGGTGTACAGATAAATTTGAAGTTGGATCTTGCTTTACAGGTGGTTCTACTTTCTGCAGGGAGTTAAACCTGATGAAAAACAATCTCTTCCAATGTAAATTACTACAATTTTATGCAAAGGAAACATGGAGCTTAAAGGTTAAAGTTCTCAGAATAGGGATTGTATCCCAGGCTTTGAGACAACTTCCTGATTCTGGACAGAAGTAAAATTGCTTCCATGTGCTTTACTTGTGGTTAAACATACCAAAGATGATGTTACCTGGTTTTGCTACAGCCTCAGGGAAGAAACTCACTTTCACTGGTATGCATACCTCCCAAATCCTTTTCAATGTCACTGCTTTCCAGAATACCTTCCCATTTTACAGGTATGGGATACATGTATTTGGACATACCATTTTACATTTGGCCATGTTAAAACATTTCATTTGAATGAGCTCAGCCTACCAAGCAAGCCAGGTACCGTTCAGATTACCCTGTCCTCAGTACTACAGGTTGGCGAACTATGCATCATTGGCTTACCTTATACTGTCAATAAAAATGGTGAACTGCATTAGGCTGCTAAACCCAGTAAAGATGTACTTTAAACCATCCTCTTGAATAACTAATGCCCTTCAACAGCTATGAAACAGGCCTGACCACTTGGGGTTTCTTTAACCACAGAAGGTGGCTAAAGAAAGGTGGTTAAATTTCATGTTTAACCTAATCCTAAATTCACACACCTTTCAGAATTCTAAGCATATCACTTCTCTAAAGATGATTTTATTGACTAAATCTGTAATTTCAAAGAATGAAACAGTTTGATAACAACTGCCTTAAAAAAAAATATATCATTAAAGCACAGAATTATAATGCAGGGATCCTACAATGGATTTTCTTTATGTAATCTGGAAACTACTGCAAGCCTAAGACAGCTGTCAGCTAGGGAAGTTCTCCTGCTTGCCCTTCTTAAAAATTTGTACATTATTACATTTCTTTTTTTTTTTTTCTTAGTATTTCAACATTTAATTTAAGAAAAGTCTAACATATTTGGGACACAAATCTCTTCAACAAATTATGTTATGATTCTTGGATGCCTGTCCTCTCTTCCTGCTTGCTTACAAATATTTATCCCCCAGTTTAGCAATGTCCTCTATCAGTAACAGGTTTAAAAGCCCCTCATTCTCAGTTGATATGCACTCATTTTTTCCATATATTCCCCATTTTGCTCTAGGATTTCCATTCACTAAGTTCTACGAATACTAGTATGCTAAGAACAAAACCATGAAGCTAGAGCATACTGAAGTTATATAAAAGTCCCTAAAATCAAGGACAGATAATTTAACACAGATCAGAGAAGCTCATAGAATTAATGCCATTTTTGTTAGCAGAGCTGATGCTGCACCTGTGTGGTACCTGACCTCTAAAGTGAGATTTTTTTTATACATCCATTTGACACACTTCTGCAGAATAAGCAGATTACCTGTTTAAACATACATCTATTGCATCTTTGATTTCCTTAATAAGAAGAGCAAGCAAGAGGGCTGATTGTTATCAGCTGTGCGATTACATGATCATTTTGGAACTGAACCACAGTTTTATTTGGTAACAGCTTTGACTTTGATACACAGAATTTAAAACACTTCTGCTTCTCAAGCTGTACTACATGCCCAATAAGGCTGTTTTGAAAAAAAAAGAAGAAAAAAAAAAAGAAAAACAGACCAAATTTTATTCCCAGTGAATTTACTTTGGTCTTAGATATTCCCATCTTACTCTTTCTTTGATTAGGGGGAAAACCCCCAACTTTATAAAGGAATAAATGTTTGGTTGCCTACTTGTGGACTTAAGTCTTGCAATTTAGAAAAACCACAAAGGAAAAATAAAATACAGTTTTGGGACAAGTATTTGGCAGGTTTGTAACTGATAATCTGACTACAGTTAAATCACAATAAAAGGCCTCCCACTAACACCAAAGGTTATATACATCTACTCTACAGGCCAGGAGTGTATCTGCAATTAAGAACGTTTTACAAATGCAAAGAGTGAAAGTCAGAATGTAAATAGATATTTCGGTCACTTTCTAATGAAGCTACGTACACATTTCATTTTATTGCTCTGACTAGCTGATTCTAGTCTACATCTACAGACTGTACCTATTGTGCCATCTCACATGGGGATGATACAGTTTAAACAGTTCGTTGAACAAGCTGTTTAGAATTCATCCTAGAAAGTCAGATCAAACAAACTCTTTCTAAACTCTGCTAAAACAGTTACAAAAGTAGGGCAAGTACCTACCAGGTTTTCATTTTCTAGCAGAGAACAAATTTTCTTTAAAAACATGCTGTTGTCACACTAAGACCTTCTGAGGTATAATTTTTCAAGAGGCAGCAATTGTTCAAAGATCTTCCATCAGTATTAGTGACAGTCTTTGAAATGGTATCACTTGGTAACCTATGCCCTGGTCTTGAAGAATGAGAAACATCTTGACTGCTACATGGACAGAATATTTATATAGATATATATGTATGCATATATGCCAAAGTTTTTAGCTCTAAAGAAGCTACCTTCAAATTTCACTTGAAATAGTACAATTCATGTATACAAAAATAAATTATAGGATAGGATAGCCAGTTTAAGAAGATTCAGACTACTTGTTTCCTTTTTTTTTTTTTTTTTTTAAACCAAAGCTCATTTAAAGACATCTAACATAGCACACACATACAGTCCAGACAGAAATATAACTCTCATTTCTGGAAGTAACACCACTGTTAAAATGAAGAAATAGAAAGGATATTGGAAAGAAAAGCTTGTCTCCATGGAATTAAAAATTTGACAAAAGTCCCCTTAAACAAATAAAAGTAACTGCACACTCAGGAACTCAGTAACTGTGTCACAGAGCTGATACAAATTTCTGGTTAACCTTTTTCACTTCTGACAGGCAATGCCCTGCCTTTTGAAACTATCCACAGTTTATGAGAATTTAATCTTCAGTCTTGATGTAAATCAATTATAAATGGTTTCCCTCACATCTTAGGGTCACATGGTTTCCAAGCTCTAACCTTAATGATGTCCTGGCAGACTGTACAACAAGGAAAAGTAAGAGTTGCAGTAACTGTGCTAAATAGAGAATACAACCAATAGTAGAAAAGAAGTTCTTATTACATCAAATTTCTCAGTGTAAAATTATACAAGAACCTGTAATCATAGCTGATTTTTAAACAAGTTAAAAAGCACAGTTTGGTAGCATCATAATAAAGAAGTTGAATTCAGATAATAGAGAAGTCTGGATTTTCTCTAACCCTGTCAAGAGATGAAATGTCCTGTATTGGCAAGACGCTTGACTTGGTAAAGGCCACTTACATTGGATTTCACTGAGCATCAGGTGTACATTTGAAGATTTTAACTTTGGGGGAAAAAAAATCCCTTTAAAGTAACTATCTACAAAACCCAGTTGTATGATGGACTTCCCTGACCTTAATTGGTTTTGTTACCATGTTTCTGCGAGGGACTAGAGAGGGTCTCATCCAGGTAGCTGTGCAATGATATGGTGAACAAACTCCTGCTCTTCCAGCAGCACCCAGTTAGTACAGCTAAATTAATCTGTATCTCCCTAAGATATTATCAGTTTTCATGCACAGATTTAATTAGTCCCCTGCTCTAAAAGCCAGCCCTAGGTGTCACTTAAAAGATGCATCAATTACACAATGGAATGACAGGAAGAATTATGAGTTCTTATTATGATGCAAGACTTGAGCAATTGAATTATTGAACTCTCAGTCACCACTAAGTACCCTTTCAACCTTTTCTTGCTGTTTCAAGAGCGAGCCCAAAGCGCCACCTTTTGCTGAATAGTTGGAACCACAATTTCAGCAGCTGGTGAACTATTGCAGTGACAGCTATTCACACACTCAAACCCATCTGGTTGGGTTCCAAAAATTAAACATGTTTTCTCACTAAACAGCTCAGTATGTCATAGCTGTCAGAACTGCTGTTCTTCTAGAAGAGCAATCATATCAACAGGTAGAGCATAGCTGCCCAATGGCACACATCAGGAACCTGACATAAAGGGTATTTTGGCCGGATTTCACCAAGCATCCAAGTAAGTAGCACTTTGTGCATTTTTGCAGAAGGTTCTGTATTTCTTATTGAAATCTCATAGAGCACTTCAACCATATTGTCACAGTTTCCAGCCAGGAAAACAGCAAGCAACACCCAGTGGGCCCAAAACTGAAGATAAACAGACTTTGACAAAATTATTTCACAGACCTCACACAGGCACAAAATTACTCATTGGATTCTTGTAAAAACTGTACATCCTTAAATTAAAGCAATGTAATTATCAAACACATATCAAATACAAAATTTAGGAGAAACAGAACAGCCCACTCAAACAGCTGATCCCCAAGTATGGAGAACACAAAAGAGACTATAATATAAGGACAACAAAAATTTATCTTCAGGGGAAAAAAAAAAGTCTCTTTTCATCTGTGTTTTGGGGCAGGGCAAGGAGAAAGGGTATGAGAAATGATCAGGCATTTTGTACGTTGACTAGACCCATCTTTGAAAAAATAAGAATAACAAAGATGTTTTTATTTACATGTTGGATATATGGGCTGGCAGAGTGACAGAAGTATTTTCTGTCAAAGCTACAACTGAACTTGCAACATACTTGGCTAAAATTAAGAGAGGAAAAAAACCCCATGTAACACTAAAATCAGACTTCAAACAATGGACTAATTTGCTTTGTCTATTTGAAAGACCAAGAAGGACTATAAATAATCCATCATTTCCCGCTTAAACAATAAATTGGGCTATTCCTATTTCTGTCAACCTTTGTAGAACAACCTTGATTTCAGCAGGCTGCTCCAGGTTAAATGGTTCTGGATCAACATAATCACAACCTAGAAATTGTCATAGTAATCATCAACAAACTGAAAGCTGGTGAAACTGAAGGCTTTAGAATGTAAGCTGGATTCAGTGTAAGAAGAAACAGTGACATTCAGTGGCTCACCAAAAAAAAAAACCAAAAACAAACAAAAAAACCCCCTTTCCTTATGATAATAATGAACCAAGTATGGTGAGATCATGCTAATCAATTATACTCCATTAGCAGTGAACTTGCGGCCAATTCAAACACTGGGACCTCTGATTCAAGTCACTTCTGTAATAAAAGAAGTGATTATGAAGGACACTTTCATGATACAGAGTATAGACTGCCCTTGCCATAAAAAAAAAAAAGTATAACCTGCAAATTACATACAAAATGAATTTTCACAGTATTCTTTCTTAATGTCTCTTTTAAAAGAGAGTTAAAGCTGACATTCTTATACTGGAATGAGCACAAAGGTGTATTATTACGTTTCTGGAAAAGCTTAAAAAGTTGTGGAGCACAATGATCCTAAAACAAGTGCTTAAATTTCTGTACTGTTAGAACCAAACACCATAAAAAAAGATACAGAGTTAAACTACATTCTAGTGTAATTCCAATGAATTTCCCAGAGCATCACAGGAAGAGTGCAACAGGAAAATAAACAGGCTGAAAGGAAGAAGAAAATATTGGGTTAAAAGCACAGGCTTGAGACACCAGTATTAGGACTGATTCTACTTCATGTTTTTAAATTACGATTTTTAGCACAGGAAGTAGGAGTATGTGAGTGAAAATTTTCTATTGATACTGTTAGGCCATGTTATCAATACAAAGGCAAATTGAAATACCTCATTAAGAAACAATCAGATGACCTTGAAGACTAGAACCCGAGGGCAAGATAGTACACAGACACTACATAACGAGTATTTCTGCTATCAGCTAGGAACTAATCAACTACAAACAAGAAAGACTGGTGTTTCTTGATCTCAGAATGATTATGATGCTTCAGTGTTACTGGACTTGTGTCCCCAGCTTCCATCCAACAGCAGGCACTGCCAGTAAGATTCAAATTTTAATTACATAAAGGAGAGGGAAAACTCAAAATAAGTGAACACTTAAGTTGGCAGTGAATGAGATCTTCATGTGCTGCTAACTGGGGGAAGGCTCTCCAAAAAGTCTCCTTACAGTACTTTCTCAGATTTCTCTGAAAGGAAGGCCTTCCAGACTTCTCTAGTCCTTGTTCCTCGTCACTCTGTAGCCTCAAAAAACAATAGCTTCTGCACCTCAGTGCAGACATCTGTTAAAGAAAGATCATTATCTACCTTAGTGGAAAGGCACAAAGCCCAAACCGTTGACAACATTCTGAGCGCATGCAAAAAGCGGGTGCAAACCACTTAGGCATAAAAAAAGGCAAAGCTCCGGAAGGGGGGAGGGAAGAACGGCACTGCCGTAAACAGGCCTGCTCCTCCAGAAAGTAAAGGCGCGTTCAGAACCCTTACGTTTAGTCTTTGCCACAGCATCTGCTTTTGCTGTAATTCCCCCTCCCCGCTCCAAAAGGAGACACTTCCCACGAAGGGCCCCGGCCCCAGGCAACCGGAGGGGGAGGAGGGACGAGGGGCCGCTCCTCGGCCCAGGCCCCAGGCAACCGGGCGGGGAGGAGGGACGAGGGCCCGCTCCGCGGGGCAGGGGCAGGGGCAGGGGCAGGGGCAGGGGCAGGGGCAGGGGCCCGGCCCGTCCCGGCCCCGCCCCCCCCCCCGTCCCAGCTCCCGCTGTGGCGGCCGCTGCTCAGCGCTACGCGGTGAGAACGCGACCTGGCGACAACTGGCCAATCGGGCGTCAAGGCCTCAGCGCGCCTCCTCTGATTGGGAGCGAGGCTTCTCCAGCTCACCCAAGGAGAAGGCTGCGTCTACGGAGCGGAAGTGGGCTCAGTGTGGGGGGCTGTGATTGGCTGGCAGGCGCCGCCGGCGGGATGGCGGCCGCGGGGGTGGCGGCGGGGCTGGGGAGCGGCGACTTCTCGGACCTGCGAGAGATCAAGAAGCAGCTGCTGAGCGTGGCGGAGCGGAGCCGCGAGCGCGGCCTGCAGCACAGCGGGAAGTGGTGAGCGCGGCGGGCGGGCGGGTCCCGGACCGGCGAGCGAGCGGGCGGACCGACCGACCGACCGACCGGCCGGCCGGCCTTGTGCTAACGGGTCTATCTCCGCGCAGGGCCTCTGAGCTAGCTTTTGCCTTGGACCCGCTGCCGCTGAGTGAGCTGCCGCCGCCCCCTGCGCTCACGGAGGTACGGCCTGGGAAGGGGGAAGGCCCGGCCGAGCGCGGCTCTGGCGCCGGGGCCCGCTCGGGGCCTGCTGCCGCGCCGGGAACGGGCACCCGGGTGGGCCTGGGGCCGTTCTGTGCTTGTGGACGTGGTTGTGAGCTCCAGGAGCAAGTGCTGCAGTTCTGCCTGCTGGCGGGGACTGCCGGCTGCTTTTTAATCCCGTCCACAGCTGTTGAGGAAAAAAATGTGGTAGCGGTGCATCTGAAAACATGTGCAGGAGGCTGCTCCGAGGGCTGATTGTTTTATGATGCTGTGAAGTTCCCTTCCCTTATATATTTAATGGGGCAGACAGAGCTGAATATGTTTTCCCAGAGGAAAGCATTCCATTTCATGCATTGCTGTGCCCTGAATGAGATACTCTGTAAGCAAAATTTGAAATCATGCTGCTCAATTTTTGGTTTTGTTCATCTTTTCTAAAGCTAGAATTTATTATCATGCAAATTATGTTGTGCCATTAAACTTGTGCTCCTTGGGACACAAGAGAAACAAGTCATAGCTCCATCCCCACCTCCATAGGTATACATTAGGACTTTTAGGTATATGCCTGTTTTGTTAAATTACAGCGGCGTAACATAAGTGCATTTCAAGGCATAGTTACCGTGGAAATGTTTGCATTTAAGTTAGCAGGTTAATATTGTTTGATATGGAACTCCTGAGTAAGTTTCTTATTTGTGGTCATTCCTACTCATTGAACAGCTAATTCATGCCTCCAGCAGCTTGCCACAATTTGTTTTCTGGAATCTCTCTGTGTATTTTAAATGTTTCTAACTAGTCTGTACTCATTATTTGAGAACTAGGGACCTGATCATGTGAGGGAATGGAGAGACTTGTCTGATTGTACTCAAACCATCTCTGAGGATGGCTAAACTCTATTTTTATATTTCAGAGCAATTTTATTGACATGTTTGTAACTAGATGGTTTTCTTAAAGCATGGCAGAGCTTCTAAGGTCTTAAAACTCTTCTTTGTCCCTGCAGGAGGATGCTCGTGATCTGGATGCCTATACATTAGCCAAATCTTACTTTGATCTAAAGGAATATGACAGGGCTGCCTATTTTCTACGGGGCTGCAAGAGTCAGAAAGCTTACTTCTTGTATATGTACTCTAGATACCTGGTAAGATAGAAGGAAAAGTTGCATTTTAGCACTGAACTCCTCTGCTTCCCTCCCCTCCCTGGCTACCTTATTTTCTGCCTTTTCTGTTCTGAATGACCAGCCGGAAGCCCAAATGATATGTTTGGGGGGGAAGGGAGGTAAGGGTGTTCTTTTTAGAACTGTGATGTTTGTGAAAACTTGGTTTACATGCTGCTGCTGGTATTGCAGCAAACATAAGGCATATGCTATTGTAGTGTAATCTTGGTTTTCTTCTCTTTTTTCCCACAGTCAGGGGAAAAGAAGAAGGACGATGAGACAGTGGATAGTTTGGGTAAGTCTCTGGTGTCAAAAAACACAAGCTTCCAGTAATGCGTTTTCATGTAAATCATCTTGGTTTTATGGCTTTCCCCTCTATTTTTGGATAATAGTGTGCTGTAACATGATTTCCTTCATTCTCTCTCAATTCATTGGCTTAATACAGATTAGAGATTTTCATCTATTAGTTCTTCTGTTAAAGCAGGTGATCAGGCTAAGTGATTGTCTTTTAAAAAGAGGAAAATAATCACAGGCTGGGAAGCCTTCAGGTCATGTCAGTGATGATTCTGAATATACCTTGGGCTTTGTAATTGTGTGGACTCTTGATGGAAAACTAGCTGTTTGACTTTCTCATCATGCAGGACCTCTGGAAAAAGGACAGGTGAAAAATGAAGCTCTACGAGAATTGAGAGTTGAGCTCAGCAAGAAACACAAGGCACGGGAACTGGACGGATTTGGCCTTTATCTGTAAGTGTCTGCAGGTATCTCTAATGTATTCATGTGGATATGCAGAGTTTTATGATTCTGATTAACTTGATAACTTTCTTTACAGGTATGGTGTCGTGCTGCGGAAGCTGGATCTGGTGAAAGAAGCAATAGATGTGTTTGTTGAAGCTGCCCATGTCTTACCTTTGCACTGGGGAGCCTGGCTGGAACTTTGCAACTTGATTACGGATAAAGAGATGGTAAAACTTGGGAGATATCAAAATGTGGTAACAAATTCCAGAGTTTAACCTGATTTAGTAACCAATGATTCAGTTGCCACAAGATTGATGTCACCCACTGCTTTATTCTGTGAGACTCACTATCAGGCAAGGCAATACAAGATTGTAAACTATGTTGTTAAAGCCTCTTTTCTTCAATTGCTTGGCATGCTGTAGCTTGAGAATCTTTATACCAGCAGGGCCAACTCGTTACCATTCACCCACAAAGTGGTTTAAGAAATGGCTAATTCATATATTCTGAAGTAGTTGTCAGCAGGGTTATTGCCTTGTCACATGATGGAGATTCTCCTAAGATTTTTTTTTTTCCTTAATCTAGTTCTAGTTCCACAGTTATTGAGCACTTTTGGTGGCTTTAAAGGATATATAGAATCACAGCCTTTAAACCTAAAGCAATAATGTAGGTGTTGCCTTTGTCAAATACAAAGCTGCACATAGGGGATGAACTGTATCAAAGAACTGAGCTTAGATATAAAACCAAAATAGATTATTTTTCTTTATGCATGGGATTTTATGACACCACTCCTGGAATTCTTCAGTCAATTCTGGCTGGTGGAATATTTAAAAAAGTAGAGGTGGCACAGGAGAGAGCCTTACTGTATTGTGGAAAAAGGGAAATGCAGTTTTGATGATGTTATTGGAGTCTGTTCACTTATCTTATTAAAAATAGTGATATCATATTGATGTTCAAACATAGGAAGAAAGTACAGTCTTTCAAAGGACTTCTGAATTTAATGGAAAAATAAGGCCAGCGGCTGAAGCAGAAGCCACGTGCTGTCAGATTTGAAGACAATTTCTTCACTGATTGACCAAATGAAATGGCTTCAATTCTGCAATTTCAGTAGTTGTGGAAATGGATTGGGAGTGACTAAATAGAATTATGTGGTCCATATTGTACTGCTTTTTAGACTGGATGTCTTAATGCTCCTTTCCTGTTTCAATATTCTCAATTTATAGGCGTTATTTAGTCTCTTCTGTGGAAGAACCTGATATTAATTCTTGGTCCTAATGCTGATCTTTTGTAGCTGGTGTTATGGTTTAAGAAAGCGATTGCAGGAAAACCTCCTACCTCGAGACCATCTGCTAAATCATGGGAGGGAAGATAATGGATTCTTTGCCACAGGTGGCTCTTAGAATACTACTGATTGTCATCTCTTCCTCCTCTTCTTTGGTTCTTGCTAGTTGAAGTTCCTGTCCTTGCCAGATACATGGATGAAAGAGTTCTTTCTTGCACACATTTATACAGAGCTGCAGCTGATAGAGGAGGCTCTGCAGAAGTATCAGAGTCTCATTGATGCAGGATTTTCCAAAAGCACTTACATCATCTCTCAGATTGCAGTTGCCTACCACAATATCCGAGGTCAGTGACACTTACGAACTAGCAGGAACGAGCCTCTTAACGCCAACTTGGCTTTTATAGTTCTTGTTCTCCCATCTGCCGTTCTTTCTTCAGATATTGACAAAGCTTTATCCATCTTTAACGAGCTAAGGAAACAAGATCCTTACAGGATAGAAAACATGGACACTTTCTCCAATTTGCTGTATGTAAGGGTAAGCGCTCTTTCTATTGCCTGTCCATAATGATGGTATCTATCAGAGGTACGTTAAACAATAGCCAAGCAGCTGATACTGTCTAGCCTCTCTGAATATAGGTTTTCAGCTTCTTTCTGCTTCACAACTCCATGAAATAGATACAATGTATGCATTGCTAAATGCCTGGGTTTTCTTTGAAACTGTAACACGCTCCTTTTTCTCTTCATTTTCATTTCTTTGTTTCACTAGAGCATGAAGCCTGAGTTGAGCTACCTGGCTCACAATCTCTGTGAGATAGACAAGTATCGTGTTGAGACCTGCTGTGTAATTGGTGAGAGCCAGCTCTTTTCCATGTTCTTATTATGCTGTCCGCAGGCTGTGCGATGAAATCTTAGAAACACTTGTGAAAATGATCAACCAGCAAGGCTATCAAAACCACTTGGTGAATGTGGATTCAGGCAGGTTAAAAAGCAGACCAAATGACCAAGTACCCTTTTCACTCATTTCTTTCTGAAAGAGCTGCTGTAATATTATCAGTGCAGAAAGGAATTGAAGAAATCATTATGAAGATCCATGTAGCTGATAATCCCTTTATAGTCTTGAAATTCCAGTGGAAATAATTGTGTGTCAGGACCAGGAAATTAATTTATTAGATCATGACATAAGTTCTAAGGCCAAGGGGATGGGATCTTAATTGATTGGTACAACTGGAAAAGGATTGACCAGAACACTGGAGAACAGACTGCTATTATGTCTCTTGAAGTTTGATTCAGATCTCCCTTTAATAGGACTCTTTCTTTTTGTAATTTAAGTTAGGAGGTAGTAGATAATACCTCTTCCACCTTTTTTCTGCTTCTCTGCTGTTTTTTGTTTGTGTGGTTTTTTGTTGGTTTTTATTTATTTATTTATTTAAATATTGTGACTTTTGCTTTAGGGAATTATTATAGTTTGCGATCCCAGCATGAAAAAGCAGCACTGTATTTCCAGAGGGCCTTGAAACTGAATCCTCGTTATTTGGGAGCCTGGACACTTATGGGACATGAATATATGGAAATGAAGAACACATCTGCAGCTATCCAGGCTTATAGGTATCACTCACGTACTGCACAAAATGATGTTTGAGTCTGCATACATAAGGATTGAAGTAGTATCTTCTCTATTTTGTTAGTTTTTTGCTGAACTCTGTCTTGGTTTTAATCTTGACTGCTTTCTGACTAGTTCATCTCCTTTTCTTTGACAGACATGCAATAGAGGTGAACAAAAGGGACTACAGAGCATGGTATGGCTTGGGGCAAACCTATGAAATCCTCAAAATGCCATTTTACTGTCTGTATTACTACCGACGGGCCCACCAGCTCAGGTATAGTTGAGAACAAAGCCATGTTTATTGGTGTTCATTCTGACGTGGTCGCTACTAGCTAAGGAATATACACACAGGAACTAAGCTGGAGAAGGGAGAACAACATCAATGCTATGTGATTTGCGTAGTCTCACTACTCCAGATCCTTTTAGTTGTATTAGTTAACAAAGGCTTTGTCAGTCAAATGCCCAGGAACACTGGTCAGGAGTGTAAGTGATGTTTTATGCAAGAGAGGATGACGGACGCTGCCAGGTGTAGATTTTCCCCCCCCCCTCATCCTCCCCACCCCACTCTGAGATCAGCAGGCTGTCTGTTAAACTACATTTAGGAATTGCTCTTTTACAGACCAAATGATTCTCGTATGCTGGTTGCTCTAGGAGAATGCTATGAGAAACTCAATCAGTTGGTGGAAGCTAAAAAGGTAAGTGAGAACTGATGTGTGGAGTGAGACATTTGGATGTCTCCCAGGACACTAGGTGGAGTCGCAGCAAAATTGTGTATCCAGTGCTACCAGAAATGCCTATGGCATGTTGTTAGAAGCTTATGGAAACCATTTCTGTGGCGGTTACCATTGGGGAAGTTCTGCTGCAGTGTAATTAGGCCAGCTGATAAATAAAAAGTCATCTACAGATGATACATGTCCCTTTGCTGGAAAGCCACGTAGTTTTCTGTTTCTAACTTGCGTGATTGATGAGCTGGAGTAATTTTTGTGGTATGTTTGGCTGACTTTCCTTCCTTGACAGTGCTATTGGAGAGCTTATGCTGTGGGAGATGTGGAGAAAATGGCACTGGTGAAACTAGCAAAGTGAGTATGTGTTATCACTGAACTGTCAATACTATGTTAAATGCAACTAGCACTTTGATGCCTAATGATAAAATACTAAATTTAAATCAAGTGGAATTGCTGTTAGGCAGTATTACTTTGGGAGCTATGTAATAACTGTTATCTTTAGGTCTGTAGTGACTGCAAATTCTGGTGTCCAGCTTTAGCTTTGTTTCCCTCAGGATAACTAGAGGGAATCGTAACATAATGTGGGTTGCAAGAGACCTCTGAACCCTGAGGTGATTTGAGCAGACAGTGCTAGCAACTGTATTTGTTGTACTGAAACTTAAAGCAATCCAGGATGGTATCTACAAAATTGTAGATTGATTTATTTTTTTATTGTTATTATTTTTATATTTCCCCAGTACATGGTTGTGACATTGGGAAAGGGTCTAATGTGAAATAAATGTGAACACTCTGACACCAGCACTAATTTTTGGTGAGGATAAAGTAATACAAAGTGGAAAAAGTGAAAGGGAAAGAAAAGGACAAGTAAAAGGTGAAGCTGCTGTACAAAGACTTTTGGAATGTAGTGGGGGAAGAAGGAGTGCTGGAGGAAATAGCCAGTTAGAATAGGATGGCAAAGGTCTGTTAAAAGCTTTAAATTTAACAGAATAAGGCCCTGCTTTGGTTGTTGCAGCCTCTAGCAGTTAGTATCTGACTGGCTCCCTTCCTGGTAATGTAAATGTTCTCAAGCTGGATCATCTCTTTCCATGAAGGGCAGTACATGGTGCATGTCTTGCAAATTCTGAAGGAAAAGATCTGGCTTTAGTCCAGGTCAGGTTGAGTAGGTATTTTTTCATAGGCCAAGAATGTCTCCAACAGTGTAGTCTTATTCCAGTGGCCCATTTTTCTCCTTTTCTAGGCTGCACGAACAGCTGAATGAATCTGAACAGGCAGCTCAGTGCTATATCAAATACATCCAGGATATCTATTCCTGTGGGGTAAGATGATATCTTGGGAATAAAAGGAGAAGTAAACATGGTGTAGAACTACCTTGGAACCAACAGATGATGGTTTTTACCCCCCTCACTGTAGGAGATAGTGGAGCACCTGGAGGTCAGCACTGCCTTCCGTTACCTGGCCCAATACTACTTCAAGTGTAAGCTCTGGGATGAAGCCTCAGCATGTGCTCAGAAATGCTGTGCATTCAATGATGTGAGTAGTTGTGCAGTCTTCGGTGTTCTTTCTTAGGGGATCTATGACCTTGTTCTCGCTTCCCCTCAGAGTAGAAGGAATCCTTTATTGAAGGAATGAGGGCTGTCTGCCATGCAGGTCACATCCCAAATGGTGGTATTGTATACCTGATCACTAAGGCTGCTTATGATTGACTAAAATAATGGAATATGGTTTAGATAGTAAAATTGAACCATGTCTCATTGGTGGTCTCATTAAGTAAAAGAATTTGAGGCTCCACATGGCAGTCTTAAGACTGCTGAAAATCTTGGGGCTGAGGAAGTGGCTAAATGGTCACAGACTCCCCCACATTATGTAATGATGGTACTCGTATAACTTCATTATTTTTTTTTCCCCTCATCTGTGTGTAGATAGGGCAGAGGATGTAACAGTACTTGGGTTTTATATGTGACTCTGTATTCTGAGATGTTTTGTAAGTGGACAATTTTAATTTTTAACTTCAGACTAGTGGTAGACACTACCCATGAGTGCAGGGTATTTGGCCTATCCTTAATAAAGCTGTTTGGAACTCTGGAGAACCTGAATTTTGCTGGAATATTTAGACAGCTTCAGTGGTCGATGGTACCGCTGTCTGAAATACCCAAAGTAACATGCAAATCAGGTGAGTTAAAGGTGGAAAGACTAAAAGAAAAGTGACATACCTTAACATTTTTAAGTAGCAGGAGAAAAAAGAAGTGGGGATGGTTTTTATAGCTTGCAGCCTCACAGAATGACAAACTACTACAATTTATA
Organism: Astur gentilis; assembly: GCF_929443795.1. Lineage (NCBI taxonomy): Eukaryota > Metazoa > Chordata > Aves > Accipitriformes > Accipitridae > Astur > Astur gentilis. Next base: position 23,101,723 of record NC_064905.1, on the reverse strand, counting down.
CTGCTTACAAACTGAATTTGATCCAGAAACCACCCATCCATAGGTGTATTGTTTTGTTTTTTACAAATTGCTCTTTCAGACTAGAGAAGAAGGAAAGGCCCTGCTGCGGCAGATCTTACAGCTTCGCAACCAAGGAGAAACATCATCCACAGATATTGCTGCTCCCTTTTTCCTCCCTGCGTCATTGTCAGCCAACAACACTCCCACACGTCGTGTCTCTCCACTCAATCTGTCTTCTGTAACACCATGAACAATGCTGATACTTCTAACCTGTGCATTGGATGTGACATTGCAGATGGGGCTTGCAACCACTTCTTTACAGTGAAATTTCTACATTCGTTGTTGCCTTCACGTGAAGGGTAGGAGTTATTAGAGCCCATAGCTGAAGTAGGATGTGCCCCAACAGGCAAAGGTGCAGCCTATATGAAAGTGCCTATGCTGAGATGTGAGAACCTGCTTGTACTTCTCACTAAGTCATTCCAGTCGGAGGGCAGATGTGTTCCAATATGCAGGACTACTCCTAACTGAGGGATGGGGAAGAGCTTGTCTGCTTGAGTTAAAATGTGTTTGAAGTTTGATTCTGCCCTGTTACCTCTGGTCTTTACTGAACTTCTTTGGATGACCTCTTAGTGGTACCATTGCTGTCTACATCAGAAACTGTTACCTGCCTGGCTGCTGAAGGACTTCTGCTTGTCTTGAACTACAAAGATGTTCCACAAAAGCAGTAGATATAGGCACTTAGATATAGGTGCCATATCTATATTGAAGGACTGAGAAGTGTCAGAGGCGTTCCAAGTAGCCATATGTAACACCTGTTTGCCATTCTGTCAGTGGATCTGACAGATACTTTGGCTTTCAGTAGAAAAGCAGCCAGTGGGATAGCACAATTAAAAAACTGATGATTAAGTTACTGTCCTTCAGCTTCTTTTACAGTGCAGCTTTCGCGTGTACTGTAGCAAATGAAATGGGATGAACTGAAATGGATCATTTTGTTAAGGATTGCCACATCTTGTGGACAGTATGGTGCAGGGGATTCCTCCCCTGCAGGGCTGCTCATAGTAAGGTTTAAGTGTAAATTTCCAAGATGCATGCATATGCCCCCTTACTACAGCCATGACCATTGTCCTGGTTTCAGCTGTGATAGATAATCATCTTCCTAGTATGGAAATGTCACCACAGTATGTCACCATAAATGAACAGATTAACATAAAGAAGAGAACATTGCCCTTAGGTGCACTTAAAACAGAAACCGTAGAAGTGGTCTGATCCTGTTCTTACTTGCTTAAAGTTTGCTAGTGGAACATAGGTATATGCTTTCAGTGACTTAACTCAAGTACATGGTCACATTCTCTGGTCTCTCCAGTCTCTTCAGTATCCATGTTTAGATGTTGGGTATCTTGTTCAGTCTCAACCCTGGACCTAGGGTATCCACAGATTATGTGTTTTTTCCCATTCGCTGGCTAGTCCCAGTTAGGGTTGCTGTTGGAAGGCACATGTATGTACACAAACAGAGTAAGGAGCACGATGATACAGAAAACAGGCAGCAATAGTGTTTAATTAATAAGTGTAGAACACACTATAGTGATGAGTTGTAAGTCTCAGACAAAGGTTACTGACCAGCCTGCTTGTGTGCAGTTGGTAGCTCTTCTGCCTAGCCCTGCCACTCAACACTCCCCCCTCTCCTGACGTGTGAAGAACGACCAACAGTTTGCGGTATCTGTTTGACCTGTGATCTCAGACAACTCCAGCCAAATGTCTTGGTGCTACTCAGTTACAACCTGTAAGCTCGATACAACCTGGAGGTCTTTTAAAAAGTACTTGAGGTTTGTATAAGTTTTGGGTTATGAATTAGGAATAACCAACTATGAATATATTCATGTATTATCAACAAGATGCAGTTACGAATAATCTGCAGATGTTCATGCTAAGCAAGCTCCAGCTTCCTCAGGGCTATCCAATAGTGGAATCTCGCATTGAGTTTTGTAATTGTCTGAAGATTTCCTTAGGAGGAAATAGTCCAAGTTTCAACTGAATGTTTTTTAATTAAGATTGTCCCAACTGTGGTGCTTATGAAGGTCCTGCATTAAATCCAGTATCCAGATGTCATTGTGGGAGGTTAGCTGTAAGGATTAACTGTATTCACCAGATCTAAACAGCAGAATGGCATTGATCTGATACGATGCACCTTGCCTGCTGTGTTTTGAAGAGGCTTCTATCGGGATGATCAGTGAAATGGTTTCCCTTGATGTGGAGGATACTTCTTCCAGATACACCTACTTTAAATACTGATCTGTAAAAGATGCAGGAGGGTTGAGCAATTATGTCTAAGTTGGGTTGTGAGTTCATCATTTTGTCTCCCCTACCCCTAGCTTAGATAATGGCACTTAATACCAATTTCAGAAAGTTGTGTTTGATGAAAGTGTGCTGATTGACACGTCTGCTATGTTATGCCAGTGCAAGTGTGACAGTCCCTATTGGTAATGATATCTATTGCACAAGGTGGGAGTGATTTGTTAAGAATAAGGAGAAAATGACACGTAAGTAGAGGTTACCTACTGTCTTAAAACTGAAGATGTAATGGGACCTCCTCCTTTTTTTTAATATGGTCTATTACTATATTTAATTACAAGCTAGTCTACTAGCTTTCTAGTATCTTATAATACATAAATAATGTGTCACATCTTGTTACAAACACCAGTGACCTATAAAAATCAGTAGTTAGTAATGACAATTGATGATCAATTCTTATGCCACATAAACAGCAAGTTCTTATAATGTAAATTAAACAATTTGTGCAGCAAAACAAATCTAGTTCTGTCTTTGCCTTCTGGTAAAACAAATAAGCGTTATATTTAGGATAAATAATCATTAAACCTATGAGAGCATTCTAATACCTGAGGCATTGAAGAAAAACTTTCAAACTCTTTGTGTGTTCTAGGAACAGTCAGTCTTACAGAGAACTATTAAGATTAGCTTCTTAATACTTTGTGAGAGTTTGGGGGGGGGGGGAATCATTCTAATGTTCTATTTTGTTACTATATTGACAGATCTCTTCAAAGCAGATACTGGATTTCACATCAGTCACACTTAGCAATTAACATTGTGCATAATGGGGTTAAATTTTGGAAACAAATTGATTTCTAGACATATGTGTCCTCCAGTACTGAATAACAGTCTTCCTTCTATCCTGGTTCTGTCTATTTTTATCTTGGTTCAGTCATAGTACTCCACTGTTCATTATTCACCTCTCCTAGAGTCTTTCTGTACTTAACACGCTTTCTTGAAAGGACGTTACTGAAATGAACAATACTATTAATAAGTCTAGCTACTTCTCTTCAAGCTATCATCCTTTGGAGGATCATCCTATAAAACAAACCAAGAAGACCTATTCGGTTGTTACATTTTTTTGGAACTCTTTTCCAAAGTTTGAACTGCTATTAGTGAAACTGCTTATTCTGAGATTGTTTTAGTCTTAGTATTTCAACCTGATACACTGCGGGACTTGCTGTTTCCAGAATCACAGCTGGCCCTTTCCATTTCCTGGGCTAGCTACATGGGGTTTCACTGATAATCTTGGCATGTTATGTCACTTTCTGCATTCCATTCTTTGCAGTTTAGGAGCTTTCTGAATCTACTGTTTTGAAGTTGTGGCCTAGGTGGATAGCCATGTCTTCTGACACTTATTTTATTAGCATATGTAGCCAGTGATCAGTTAATATTTTTCACTACCATTCAGCTGTCAGAACACCATTGCTGAAGTGTTCTTGTTTCTCAGTCAGTGATTAGTATCATGTGAGGACCCAATCTGCAATGAAGGAACAGAACAGAGAATGACCTCGGGATACACAGGAGCTGAGGCAAGATCTTTCAGCTGTCATAACTTTTGAATGTTCTGCTTGAGTACTGAGTAGCCAAAGCTTGACTGTTATTTAGGCATTTTTTCCTACATTTTAATACTCTTGGTTGTAAGCCAGTGCACCTTTTTTGCTACTTCTGGGTACTTATTGTCTTTTTTGGTTGTAGACATAGACCTGTTCCAGTGATGTGAACATGAATTTGTCCATATTCTGATTCATCTTTTCTCAACATTTCAGTTTGGAATCTGCCTGTCTGTATCCTCCAGATGTTGCTTCAGTGGTGCTTAGACACCTGCAGCAGAAGTGTATTGCTGGAACCATCTGTTTCTCTCCTGTACATCCAGGCTGCTGCCAAATATAACCATTTGCTGAATCCAGAGTGAAACTTATTTTTCTTGAAATGCCTTTCTCTTGTTCAGAATTCTGTGCTTATTGAACACAGTAAATCTCAGGAGTTACCAATTGTACTGTCTGAATAAAGAGTAGTTCTAAAATCTTTTTCTTCTTTATGCCAGGTATATGATGCAGGCTGTATTTGTTCGGTGATTCTGGAGTTCCCCTCCAGGGCCCAGGGTTCTTGCAGTAAACTAGTTGAGGCTCTTGTGTCAATAACCATTTTGGGGCAATGTGAATCCCCAACTAAAGCTCTAATTATTGATCACCCCCAGAAATTGGAAACCAGCCTAATCGATAGCCCAGGAGTTTGTTACAGTTGGGCATGCCCGTTCTGCAGACTCAAACATGTATCTGCCTGAAACAGTCCCTGCTCCCCTTTCATTTGACTGCTGCTGTTAGTAGTTGTTCTTAAAGGGCGTTAGTGTGTGCTCCATTTCAGGCATTCATGTTTTCTGCTCTTCAGCCAATTTAAAATTAGATTCTGGTTCTTAGATTATTGCTTGCCTGATCTATTTCATCCAAGAAACCTCTTGCCTTTTCCTTTATCTTGAGATAGAGGCTTCCCTCAGTTATCCTATTTATTCCAGGCAGCTGGCCTGTTACTAGCAAATGTGATTGCTTGGCCTGGTTCACAGACTTCCTTCTTCCTTTCTCTTCACTGTGAATCTTTCCCTATACATCTGTACTGTGCAAGTCTGTCCTGCTTGAATGATTTTGCTGACTTTTTCCATCATGATAATTTACTCAGCTGTGTTGTGTAAGTAGGTCAAAAAATGTCATAATGTAGCTGGAATCTGGCTTGTGGCCTGTCTAAACCTATCTTTATGTATGGCTAGTGTCCAGCTATACAGTATGTTAACTGTGACTCCTGTCTTGTAATGGGACTGTATAAGATCTCTGTGTTTAGCCATTTGGTGTAATATGGTGTGTGTTACTGTGGTTCCTATGTATTTCTTTTCATCTTTAAAAATAATGGAGGGAAAACCCCATATCCACTTGAGGTATTTTTATGATTCTGCTGCTGCTGAGCTTCATGCGGTAAACGAACAGTGGTATTTGCATCTTAATAAAGACATGCTGGATTTTCTTTGAAACTGACTGGAAGCAATGAGGAAAAAAAAATCACCTGTGCTGAGTATCATAAACATTCCTTCTTTGGAAATACTGTGGTATTTCTCAGGGGGGGAGGCATTCTTCCACCAGGACTCCTGCGCACATCTGCTAATGCGGGTCAGAGGAAGGAGTGTGCTGGTCTATTTGTCCATCTCATTACATGACCTGCCTCCTGGGAGACCACTCCTATCAGCCTTGCTGTTGGCAGAGAGCTTGTAGGCACCTTACGTCTGAGGTTGCTGAATAGTGAAAGTGTTACTACAGTGGTGAGCAGAGGGCCATGCAATAGTATGATGAAGGACGAGAGGTGGTTGAAGGCTGCATGTATGCAGGTGCTGCCTAGCGCGGTCCCTCTTGCACCAGTGCTACCCATCGTGCTCCCGCGGCTGCTGTAAGATGGTGACAATGACTCCTTATCAGGGGAGAGAGGGCAGGAAGTACTAGTTGAGGTATCACTGGTGTCAGTATTGCAATTAAAACTCAACAGTAGAGGCAAAAAGATAACTATGCCTTTGTTTTAGAATTAGTGTCCTTATTCACCCCTACAAATTTATTACAGCCTTATCCCTATGTCTGTGGCATGATTTTAATTAAGGAAAAAGCATTTTAAAAGCCCTTTCCATTTATCTGTAGCTTCCTGTGCTTTGTGAGACTGATGACACAGGTGGGCACACCAGGAAACCTGCAGGCAAGGCAAGGCAGTACCATCACAGCACTTGGCCCTCTGTACAATGCATTTGCACTGTGTACATATAGCAGAGGGATCCCATTTTCCTAATTCTGGGCACCTCTAGAAATTTCTGTGTCTTGCTTTATGCTTTCTAGCACCTATTGAACCAGCATTTCTACAGCAGATGGGTTTAAGCAGCAAAATTGGATCTTGACGTTTTTTGCAAGCACTCCCATAATTACTGCATGCAAGCCTGAGGATATGAACGAGACTATTTGTAAAATTTTTGTTACCCTTTGCTGCTAGCTTGCCTTCCCTTGCGCAGCAGCAAGCCCTTGCTGCTCCCTGAAGCACTCTGGTTAACTAACCGGATAATTCCGTCACTACAGACACCATGCAGTTTTGTTCCTCTTACAAGAGGCTGCAAGTGCTGCAGGTAGAGATGGCAAAAGGTGAGTTGGAAGCAGCAGCTCAAATATACTTAGTGAGAACAAAGCGTCCAATGGCTTAACTACCAAAATCAAGGTCTTTATTGGGACAAGGGAACTGTGATTCAACAAAGAATTCTAACGGGTGGAAATACGGGAAAATGAGTGATAAACAGAAAAGACCTCAAGAAGGTTGACTGCCAATAATTTTTTTTTAAGTCCCAATTAAAAATCCTAGGAATTAGAGGACATACAATGCATAGGCATTGGAGGCAGGGATGCACATCCTGAGGAGATTATAGGGATGTGGCCTGGGAGTGCAGGGAGGGGATCAGGAACGGCAAGGCACAGCTAGAGCTGAACTTGGCTAGAGACGTAAAAAATAACAAGAAGGGTTTCTTCAGGTGCACATGACAATAAAGGAAGATGAAAGAAACTACAACTGTACAAATCTGGCTACAACTGACATGGAGAAGGCTGAGGTACTGTCTTGGTTTTGGCTGGGATAGAGTTAATTGTCTTCCTAGTAGCTGGTATAGTGCTATGTTTTGGATTTAGTATGAGAATAATGTTGATGACACACTGATGTTTTCAATTGTTGCTAAGTAGTGTTTAGACTAAAAGTGAAGGATTTTTCAGCTTTTCATGCCCAGCCAGCAAGAAGGCTGGAGGGGGGGGTGGAGGGGGGGTTGCTGCTCAGGAACTAACTGGGCATCAGTCAGCAAGTGGTGAGCAATTGCATTGTGCATCACTTGTTTTGTACATTCCAATCCTATTATTATTGTTATTATTAATTTTCTTCCTTTCTGTCCTATTAAACTGTCTTTATCTCAACCCACAAGTTTTACTTTTTTTTTTTACCCCGATTCTCTCCCCCATCCCACTGGGGGTGGGGGGAGTGAGCGAGCAGCTGCATGGTGCTTAGTTGCTGGCTGGGATTGAACCACGACAGGTACTCAACAACTTCTTTGCCTTGGTCTTCTCTGGCAAGTCCCATAGCCAAGCTGCTGAATTCACAGAATCCAAAGACAGGGACTGGGAGAATGAAGAACCTCCCACCATTAGAGAAGATCAGGTTTGAGACCATCTAGGGAACCTGAATGTGCACAAGTCTGTGGGACCTGATGAGATGCATCTGAGGGTTCTGAGGAAACTGGCAGATGAAAGTTGCTAGGCCACTACCCATCATATTTGAAAAGTTGTGGCAGACTGGTGAAGTTCCCACTGACTGGAAAAGGGGAAACATAACCCCCATTTTTAAACAGGGAAAAAAGGAAGACCTGGGGAACAGGTCAGTCTCACCTCTGTGCCCAGCAAGATCATAGAGCAGAGCCTCCCGGGAACAGTGCTAAGGCACATGGAAAAGAGAGAGGTGATTGGTGACAGCCAACATGGCTTCACTAAGGGCAAATTGTGTCTGATGAACTTGGTGGCCTTCTACGATGGGGTTACAGCATTGGTGGATAAGGGAAGAGTGACTGACATCATCTACCTGGACTTGTGCAAAGCATTTGATACTGTCCTGCACAGCATCCTTGTCTCTAAAATGGAGAGACGTGGATTTGATGGGTGGCCCACTTGGTGGATAAGGAATTGGCTGGATGGTTGCACTCAAAGCATTGCAGTCAATGGCTCAATATCCAGGTGGAGCCCAGTGATGAGTGGTGTCCCTCAGGGGTCCATATTGGGACCAGTATTATTTAACATCTTTGTCAGGGACATGGACAGTGGGATTGATTGAGTGCAGCAATTTTGCAGATGACAACAAGCTGAGTGGGGTGGTTGATAGTCTAGAGGGAAGGGATGCCATCCAGAAGGACCTTGACAGGCTTGAGAGGTGGGCCCATGCAAACCTCATGAAGTTCAACAAGGCCAAGTGCAAGGTCCTGCACATGGTTCGGGGCAACCCCAAGCACAAATACAGGCTGGGCAATAAGCAGATTGAAACAAGCCCTGCAGATAAAGACTTGGGGGTACTGAGGTATGAAAAACTGAATATGAGCCAGCAATGTGTGCTTTCAGCCCAGAAAGCCAATTGCATCCTGGGCTGCATCAAAAACAGTGTGGCCAGCAGGTCGAGGGAGGGGATTCTGCCCATCTGCTCTGCTTGGGTGAGACCGCACCTGCAGTACTGCGTCCAGCTCTGGGGCCCCCAGCATAACAAAGACATAGACCTGCTTGAGTGGGTCCAGAGGAGGGCCACAACAATGATCAGGGGGCTGGAGCGTCTCCCCTATGAGGACAGACTGACAGAGTTGAGGTTGTTTAGCCTAAAGAAAAGACGGCTTCAGGGACACCTTATAGCAGCCTTCCAGTGCTTAAAGGGGGCCTGCAGGAAAGATGGGGAGGGACTCTTTATCAGGGCATGTACTGATAGGATGAGGGGTAATGGTTTTAAACTGAAAGAGGGTAGATTTAGATATTAGGAAGAAGTTCTTTACTGTGAGGGTGGTGAGACACTAGAACAGGTTGCCCAGAGAGCCCCATCCCTGGAAGTGTTCAAGGCCAGGTTGGATGGGGCTTTGAGCAATCTGGTCTAGTGGAAGGTGCCCCTGCCCATGGCAGGGGGGGTTGGAACGAGATGATCTGTAAGGTCCCTTCCAACCCAAACCATTCTACAATTCTGTGACACCACAGCCTTGCCTCCCAGGGAGCTTGCCGACAGCAGAAGGGGCCTACAAGCTATTTTGCTGACTCTTTGCCACAGGATCCTTCCGTCATCAGGACACTGAACTGACCCTGCCAGAACCTGTTAGGTTAATTTTACAGTTTACAGTGCCTGCAGTCCGAGAGAAGTCATGCTATGTAATATGCCTTAGTATTCTTCACAGTTGTTTTTTCCCTTTTTTATATACTTCAGATCTTCCATTTATCTTGTGCAGCCACTGTACTGGTCTTTCAGAAGGCCATTTCCAGAGCTATTCAGTCAGTAACCATGACATGAAAAATAAAACATTTAGGCTAGGCATATACAGACAGCAGCTTTTAAAAAACAGAACTTGGCTTTATTTTGGGCATTGCAGCTTTTTTCAATCACTGACTGTGTTAACTGCCCATGGCATATTTTTTATGAAAACACTGTAATTCTATAAAGCCCACTTATAGCATCTACCACTTCAGGCTCTTCGAGCTTGCCATGTAAATGGCAAGTGCTTTTCCTTTTGAGGTGGGTTCAGGTGCATAAGGACAGAGTACACATGGGGTTGAACAGAGGAACTATTGCACTCTTTGGTAAGTGTTAGGCTGTATTATATGCATCTAATGCTCAAGTGGATCCCTTGGCATTATATTAGAGATCCTGCCAAACAAAATGAAAAAAAAAATAAAAAATTAACTGAATCTCTTACACAACTCTGAGAAAAACTAAATGCCCCCGCTTTCCAGGTGAGAAAGCTGAAGCCAGGACAAACTGGTCAGCCATGAGTCAGGTATACGGTGCCAGACTCTTTACTCTGAGACCTCTGCTGCTAGTGCCAGGTTTCCTTCTTGTTTTCTGGAAGATTTCATGGTAAAAGTTTGAAACACTGGCACTTAATGTGAGGCCTAAGAACTAGATATTAAGGAGGACTCTGACAGAATTTGGTGTTCAGGCTGGAGGACTCAAAATTCAGCCTTTGTCACTAGTTTTGTTCTGATATTGCCACTGACTAGGGAACCACTTTACAGAACGGAGATAACCTGCAAATCCAGTACCCAACTAAACTATCTTTTTGCTTCCATGAATGTTTTTTCCTGCACTTTGCTGTGATTAGAAAAAAGACCCCAAAAATGCAACAGTTGTCTTCACTTTGCCTACAAAAAGGAGTCTACCTTTGCAGAAAAACGAACACCTTCTCTGACTAGGTCTAACAGCGATACGTACCTTCTCTGTAAAGTGCCAGAAGGATAACGATTGGAATTCTTGGTGTGTTTTTTATTGTCAGTCTACCGACTTCTTCCAGGGACCTCTCTGTCAGTCTCCAGAAGGATGGAGATGAGGAAGCTTCTGAAGAACCTGAAGAGCAGGGGCTTCTGCGGTCATTGTTTGCACGAGTGCCTCACTGACATCTGGGCTACGCAGGAGCATGACTGCTTCTGCAGTTCATGGGCATACATGAACAGTCCTGATCGACTCAGCCTGGGCTGGAGCTCACTCCCCAGAACGTGATGGGAACACCGGCCTGACACCTGCCTCGCTGGCAGCTCCCTCCTTCGGGAAGGCGCTTTTTGGGCCCGAGGTGCGACTCCGGCTGCGGGGACGTTAGGCCCTCTCTCGCCCCCGGCCTACGCCAGATTTCTACTTCGGGGGAGCTCCCGAGCGCCGTGGGCCCCCCCCCCCCGCCCCAGGCTCCGGCCGCTTCGTGCCGCCCCAGCTCTTAGCCGGAGGGCGAAGGCCCCTCAGCCTCAGCGACCGCCCGCCCGGCCGGCGTCGCCGGGCCCGCCCCGAGCGGGTCCCACACCGCCCCGCCGGGGCTGAGGCGCGCTCGGCGCCCTGACAGACACCCCCCCCCTCCCCCGCCGGTGGTCGCGGGGGCGGCCGGCGGTGTCGCCGGAGCCCCTCCGCGGGCGCTGCCGCCGCCTCCCGCCGGCCAGACTCGCCCCGCGGGTCCCCTCGCCGCCGCCGCTCCGCCGCGGCGTTGCCATGGCGGCCGGTCGCGCGGCGCTGCGGCGGCAGGTGGGGCGGGGCCTGCCGCAGACCCCGGCCCGGCAGCGCAGGCCTCCGCCGCGGGGAGGCGGCGGGGCGGGCGCCCGCCCACAGCGTCGGCGCGCAGGAGGCCGGCGGGGCCGGTGCTGGAGCCGCCGCGGCGGCGGGAATATGGATGCGCCGTGCTCGTCCCTCGCCGCTCGGCATCCTCTCCTGGCCGCGGCACGGTGAGCAGCGGCGGCGGTAGGCGGAGGGGGGTCGCCCGGTCCCCGCGGCGGCGGCGGCCGCGGCGGAACAATGACCTCGGCCGGCTGTGGGGGGGCCGGGGCGAGGGCGGCGGCGCGGGGTGAGGGGCCGGGGCGGCGGCGGCGGCGTGGCGGGGGAGAGGGAGCGATGGAGGTGGGCAGGAGGCGGAGGTGATGGAGCTGGTGATGGAGCCAGAGGTGTGGCAGGGCGCAGCCTGCAGCGCCGTGCCCGCAGCTACCTCGGCTCTCTCCGGTCCCGCACTATTGTGTTCCAGGTTGGTCATTATCCTGCCTTCCCCGCGCTGAGCGCCGTGCACTGGGTGCGATTGCTGGTTACAAAGGAAGGGGCTTTTCCAGGGCTGAGCGCGCTGTGCGGAGGCTGCAGCCGGCGGAGCCGGGCTGGGCCTCGGTGAGATGGCATCTGGGGGGGTAGTCAGCGCAGCTGAGCGGAGAGCAGCTGTGAAGGCGCTCCCCTGCTTTATTTTTACTCGCGGTGCGTCTTTGCCCGTTCCATGATCCGCACAGCATTTCACAGGGTTTCCTGCCGAGCATGTCTTTTTAGAAACGCTCCTGTGTGCGTCTTGGGGTGTCAGGGTTGGTGTATTTGTGGCTGTGCGTGTGAAGACGTTCTCTCTTGCAAACGCAGACCCTGCAAGATGCATCTCTTTGTACGTGCAACACATGCTTTTTTTTCACAGCCGTTAACTGATGAAACATGCCACTTGGACTGATGTGCAATTTATTCTTAAAGTAGTGGATTGCCGTCCCTCAATTTCATTATGGCTACTTAGGACAGATCTAGATCATGCATTTGGGATATCTTATGGCACTGAATACTCATTTGTAGTTGGTTTCTATTTTTTGCTGTGAATGCAAATATATGAAAGATGCTAAGTATACCTTATAGGCTGGGAACATAGAGAAATATGTATTTAACAAGTTTAATTTGAACTGTTGTAAGGAAAAAAAATGAATGAGATGTATTTGTTTTAAACATTTGCATTCTGATACTGTCCTATGCATCACTGTAAGGTGACATGTTGGAGTCTCCCATTCTCAATGTCTCTTATTTGCTGGGTCAAATTCTGCACTGGTGCACATATCATGCCTGGTCTAGCAGTCTGGGTGGCTCATCAGGAGAATGTTTTGTCTCTTTTTCAGGCAGTAACGTGAGGTTTATTGGTTCTGCTCTGACTCAGGTTTTGTTTCTATTGATCTGGCCTGCTGCTCTACATACGAATTTCAAATCCAGGCCTGCTGTGCTGTAAATGCTAGCATTGCTGGCACTTGACCAGGTTCAGATTGGTGCTTGAGTGAGGTAAATATCTGGTGATTCTAAGAGGTTCTCCGGGAATGGTTATGATATTGGTGACGTCTGAGAGTGGTTAGCTGGTAATTGTTGAAGAGGGTGTAAGACACAAGTGCCCTATAAGTAGTTCTATAGCAATCAAAAGCCACCATAGGTACCTCAATACAAGGAGGACATCAAACTATTAGAGTGTGTCTAGAACAGGGTGACCAAGATGGTGAAAGGTCTTGAGAACAAGACTTTTGAGGAGCAGCTGAGGTCACTTGACTTGTTCAGCTTGGAGAATAGAAGGTTGAAGGGGGACCTCATCGCAGTCTGCACCTTCCTCAAGGTGGGCAGCGGAGGGGAAGGTGCTGGTTTCCCCTCTCTGGTGACCAGTGACAGGACACGAGGGAATGGGATGAAGCGGCGTCAGGTCAAGTTCAGGTTGGACGTTAGGAAAAGGTTTTTCACCGAGAAGGTGGTCGGTCACTGGAACAGGCTCCCCAGGGAAGTGGTCACAGCACCAAGCCGGTCAGAGTTCAAGGAGCGTCTGGACGATGGTCTTAGTCGTATGGTTTAGTTTTAGCTAGTCCTGTGAGGAGCAGGGAGTTGAACTCCATGATCCTTATGGGTGCCTTCCAACTTGAGATATTCTGTGATTCTAATCAGGTTAACGGGGTTGCAGCCAGTTCCACCTTTGCTTCCACAGTGAGCAAAATCCCAAGCAGGAGCCTCAGGGAGGAAAGTTTCTGATGGGATTTCCATAGGATTTGCCTGGTGGAGGTGGCTACTAGGAGCTGTTGATGTAATTGCACCTTTGGCCATGTCCCTTTCCCAGAACTGTGGCGATGTGGTCGACTGCTGGGATTCTCTGGTTGTCAGCAGAGCTCCTAGCTGAAAGGACCAGGCTGCCAGTGACAGATGCTGCAACCTTTCTGACTTGCTGATCTTGGACTGACTGTTCTCTTAGTGCCTAAGGTAGAGAAACGTGGTCCTCACCTTGGAGATGAATTCGAGCCAGGTATTTCCACAGTGTCCACCCCAAGCTTAACTTCAGGCTCTGTGATAACTGCAAACGCTAATGCATTGCCTCAGCCTCCCGTCTGATAATCTTGTCCCTGTCACCTTCAGTGGCTTCTGATAATCCCTCTGTTTCCAGAGGCCATTCCCAGCTAAATAATCTTCTGAATAAGGACTTCTGTATCCTACTTATTAGCAATTGAACATAAGGTACAGCTAAAACATGGTTGTGTGGTAAGGAGGTGATTGGCTATTGTAATTTGTAAATGTATGCTGGGCTCTGGTAGACCTTTTATTATCAAGACCTTAATGTAGCTGGAAAGGTGCTGCATAATTTCTCTGTTGTTACAAAGGATAAGTGACCTTAGGGTATTCAAGTCAGGAAAATGCTGTGAAACATAACTGGCAAAATGATGCCCAGAATAATTTTCAATTTTTGTTTCTGTTCATCCATTTGATAGACAGTTGATACTGTGGTTAAAAAGTGTATAAAAATAGCCTTCCAACTGTAAAAAAAGGTATGGTGATAGATTCTACTATCATAAGGCTGGTATAACTCAGGTGTAATTCGAGCAGTTGAAATCCAAGTAGTTTGTTAATTATAACTTCTTTTTTTTTTTTCCCCCTCTTCTTTTTAACCAAACTATGGGAGGCTGAAGATGCTTACAACTTGGCTTTCATTAGTGAGTCATGGTTATGCTTCATTGTGGTCCATATTTGTGCTTTCTATTTGCTTTGTGAAGTTGTGAGGCAGCAAAATATACCTTACCAGATACCTGAATTTTGGATCACTTTCTAGTCAGTCATTCTTTGTATCTTCTGGGTTGCATCAGATTTCTCTTTAATCTTTGAGCATGGCAATGCAATATTTGGGTTACAAGACTGCAAAACAAATGTTTTTGCTTTAAAAACCTACTATTTTACTTGAATTTACAATAGCATCTTTGTATTATGTGTTTCTAGATCAATAGCTTGCTCAAATTCCCAGCAGGTAACCTCTTCGAAGTTCCTCTATAAATCTATATTACTTGAAGATCTGGTCCTTACCAGATTGTAACAAATTTATCTTCCCATCCTCAGAGATGGATTCTCTGCTGCCTTCTCTTTAGTAATCATCTATATCTGTGCAAAGCATCTGTGCAATTCTCTGTGTCATCAGCTCTCAATATCCAGAATCCATGAAGGTAGAAAAATGTAATTTTTTGTAGTACTTCTAGTTTCTGTATCTTTTAAGGTCTATTTGAATTTCTCCTTTAAAATATGAGGACTAGAAATCTTTGCTTCAGGAGGTGGGGCTCTAGATAGAAAATTCAACAGCAAGTTGGAAGAGTCATGAAAAGGCTCTATGGTCTAGCCATACTGAATGCTGTCAGGTTAAATGAGCATAAATATAGCTTCTTTGTAAATGACAGAAAAACAGTGTGGATCACAGTCTGCAGTTTCGATTCTAAAACATCCAATGAACTTTAAAGGAAAAATAATGACATGCAAGCACTTTCAGTTTATCTCACTAAAATTTATGGTGCTCTATGATTTGCTTGCCATGCATTTGGATCACTGGTGGGTAGCTGAGAAACTGTCACACATCCTGGAAACTTTGACCTGTGTTTTATCTGGAAGATCACATGTAGATATCACAGCCAGTTCCCTACGTTAAATAGTATGAACCAGCTATTGTCAGAAGAGAAGCAAAGTGAACTGGTATATGTGACCATCCACATCACATAGTTAAACAAGAAAGAGGCAAATGAATGCACTACACAGCTGTGTAATGAAATCCTCTTAGTTAACAGTTTAACAAACACCAGTAAATAAGGAATACAAATGAAGACTGGATAGACCACAATTGCATTTCTAACTTTAGATGAAATGTAACTTTGTGATGAATAATAGACTGATGTACCTAAGAAAATTGTTTAGATAGAAGAGCTGCTATGGTATGCCAGGTCTTCTTTTATGTTAAAAATGATAATGCAAAGTATAACATTATCTCAGATTATGTTATCGAAAATAACAAAATTAATTATTTTAATTGAGAACAGCTGATGCTAAAATGCATGTTGTCTCCCATTGTCACTTTATGCATTCCTCTCATCTCCACCTAGGAGAAAAGCTCTCACAGTTACCATTTAACAGCTGTGCTCCATTTGTCAAGCTATTTGTTAAATTTTGTTGAAATTGTTTATTATAATATTCTTTTAAGTGTTTAGGGGAAAGACTTGTTAAACCTTACATTGCATGAACTATAAACAAAAGGTATAACATGGAAATTAAAACTGAAAAGAAGAAGAAACAGCTGTTGAAAATTGCATTGCGGTCCCAGGTGGTTTAGGGTAATCAATAATGAGTGAGCAAATAAAGTTGGGAGAAATGGGGGAGTCAGGGTTTCTGGATTTTTTTTTTTTTCTTTTTGCTGCATGTGTGCTGGTTTGCAAAAATTTACTAAGTTAATTTTCTTTTAAAATGGATGCAGAAATATTTTTCATTATTCATTTCTATGGTGTATGCAAAAGCCTTAGAAGTCTTAATGTTACAGGTGATAGAAATTACTGTTTTGCATGTATTTGGGGTAGGCTTGGTATACAGATATTTTAGTAATTAATTTTAGAAAGACTTAAAATTGTACAAATACATATTATACACTTATATTTTTTCATGAACATGAATGTTATTTTTGTTCTTGAAGTTCTGTTATCTGTAGATGAGTCCATGGGGGTTTTTACGCTGTGTTTATTTGTACTTAATAGTTAAGGTTCTGCAAGCTGTTCTATTCTGTCTCTGTACGTTGGTGAGAAACAAAACAAGATGCAGTCATTTTTGGGAATCAGCTAGCAGAATCTGCTTTAATTTAATACAACCCATAGTAATATCCCCTTCTCATCTCCCCTTTCTGATGGGAAATTATAATCAGTTATAATCAGTCTTACACAAACAAAGAGTATACGGGGACTGTTGCACTTGAAGAACATTGAGTAATTTACAGCCGAAAGCATAATTGTGTTGGTTACTATGTGGTAGCTTATAACTAAGCAAAAGGTTGCATTAATTAATTTGGAAATGCTTTTAAGAATGAACCTGTAAGTTTAGAGTGTGTGCAGTAAGTGTTTCAGAGGCACAACTGATACCTAATAAACATACATGCATATACAGTGGTATTACTGACCTAGTGGTATTCAGCCTGTGTTTGTAAGGTTCTGTGTTAGCAGATCCTTTTTGAATTGCATCACGTATTTTTGTAGGTCACAGCATGACCTACATGTTGCTGTTTTCTTGGAATGTGCAGTCAGTGTTGGTGACCTCTGTGGTAGCCTGTGTTAGGTGAACTCAATGAAGATGTAAGCATTGTCCTTGGAAATTGATTTGAAATTATATACAATTGCTTATTGCCTAGTAAAATCTCTCTAAAATAACCGTAAGATATTTTTCTGGTTTCAGATGCAGCCTTAATGGAAATCTGTGTGTTCAAGAGAGCATCCTGAATGTCTTATAAGTGAAACCTTTTAATATTTTTGTACTTTGCCATGTCATGTATGAACCAGCATTTCAGCTGGGTTTAATGGGTGGTATTTCATGCTTACATCTTTGCCAGCTGAGATGGTGGTTCATACATGACCCATCACCTGCTTACGTGGGAGGAGAATGCTGCTCCCCTGATCAATACTAGATGATGCTTCCATTTTTAAAGCAGCACAGTTCAGCTAAAAATTATCCTGTAGATTTCAGGGGTAGTTTTATAGTAGTAAGCTGTAAGAATAAATTCTACATTTAACATGAGTTTCACTTTATCCTGGTTGTTTATTTGTCGAGTCCTATTCTTTCCATTATGAGTAGAACTACCCAAGTCAGCATGTATGGTGTTATGGGGTATGTTTTCATTTGATTTGTTTTGTTGCGAGGACAGGGAATGACAGTTACTTGTCCCTCAGCTGATCAATGCCATTGATGGAAAAGATTATTTCTAGTGTTATCCGGTGAAAGTCCTGTTTTGGACCATTGTTAAAGAGCTCACAGACTCTCAGGATGTTGAAGGAACCCATCTTTCAACATATGATAGAAGGGTAAGAATCACAACAATTCAGAAAGGAAGACGACCAACTCTGGTCACAGTGTATTTGGAAGTGAATAATCTTGAGTGTTTCTAGTTAATGTTGCTTGTAAAGTTTTTATTTGTAAAGGTATTTTTAAAGGTATTTTTTGACTCTAAAAGAGGGATAGAAATGGCTGATGGGATATTCATATACATGTTTCCATTTCTGCTGAAAAGCTGATGTGAAGAGACAAGCTGTAATTCATGTTGGCTTAGTTTTTGCTGAGCTTCCCTGGTAAAAGGAATGTTCAGATTCTTTTCCCAGGTGACAGAAGGAAAGGGTAAGAGCAATACAGGACATGGGAAATCAGAGCAATGTGTGCATGAAGTTCTGCAAGGCAGGGTGGGAGAAGAAAATACATGTTTTGAAGTGATATTGTACTGCAAACTGATAAGAAACTGCACAAAGGTAGTAATCTGGTTGTAAGTAAGGTGTCCAGAAAAGAAAACAATTCATTGTGGAGATCTACATTGTTAAAAGTGAATGTGGGAGGTCAGAATGCAGATTTTTCTTATTCGTTCTGACATCACTATCTACCTTTATTGGCTGTAGCAAGAGCTGAGCTAAAAATGGGATAAACTTTCATAAATTAACCCTGTTACTTTAAATAGAAAAATTACTTAAATATCTGACAATCTTTAGTAGTGAATACAGATATCCTCTGATATCTGTAAGACAATAGATAATCACGGTTATGGCCTTAAAAGAAAGAAAAGGAAGGGTTTCCATAAGAAAGATATGGGGCATGAACTTGCCCTCACTTTGTTGTTTTCTTGCTTATATGCATTTCAACTAAATAAAAGATGGTTTTGCTATCTTGTTAAAATCTAAATCAAAGAAAGGAGAGCATGATACTATAAACTCTGGGAACTGCAGTGTTTCTCTTTCAGGCTGTACATGTTGTCTCTGGCAATGGTTGAGTGTGGCCCTACTTGTGTGAAATACATTTACAAAACCATCTTTTTAGTAAACTAAAAATGGGGCTTGAATAATGCTCAGAGTACAAAACCAGTGAAATGTTTTCTTAGACCCCCATCGTGCAATGAGCTGGGCAGGTTGATAGAGTTCATCCTTTTCCTGACATTCCTGCCATTCTTAAATAGTGTGTCTAATCTGTGTCCATGTAAATCTCATGCTGAAAAATACTGATTCCAAAAAAATTCTGTTTCCTTTCAGGTTAGTGCAGGATTTCATGTTTTCACTGGTAGTGTTATTCTCAGTGTGCATTGTGTTATGGCAACTTCTAGGGAAATAATTGTATGAAAAAGAGACGGATGGTATTTTAGCCAGAGAATACTAGAATATTGGTTTAACAAATCTCCTCAGCTTCGCTGCAGCTAACAATAATGCTTCTGTCCCCTTTTGACTGTTTCCATGGAGTTGCCAGCAACTTGGATAGAGTTTTTTGGTGCATGTTTTAGAGCAAGGGCCAATGGTAATTTTAGCATGAGCGGCCTAGCAGCACCAGATTCATCCTGTATTCCTTGTGCGGAGCCCCGAATCCAAGGGATATTGTGAGTTGGTTCCAAAGGTTTTTAATATTCCTGAAAATTATTGTGGTATTGATTAAAAATCTGACTACAATACTATGATTTTTGTGCAGTCAAAAGCAGGGGGTTGTTAGGATTTGTTCTGAAGAGCTGTTTATCACCATTTGGGGGAATAAAACACATAAACTACTGGCATGTGACATCTGCCATGTTCTCACTATCAAAAGAAATATGGATCAGACTTGTATAAATGCTGCAGATTATTTGCAGCAAGTCTGAGCTGAGTTTTTGGGTTCATCTTGGGATGCTGAATTATGACATCATACTAAAATCGTGTACATCATGCTTTAATCACAGTTTTCATGAATCATGACATGGCTTTGGAGAGACAGGGAATTTTGTATGGCCAGTGTTCCCCTTGTAGCTAACAGAATTGTTGCAGTGATGGGAATTGGCTTATGTGGAAATGTTATTTCCTTAAAATATTGCTTAAGACCAGATCAGTGAACAAGCATGAATCCAGTCTAGTTACTGGGATGAAATTTCCAGCAGGTAAGCACTGGAAGTACTCCTCTATTTCCAAGGGAGTGTCACCATTTTGTGGGAGTAGAAAATGTCTATCTCAAAATTGTTGCAGATTGTTGGCAGAGATGGTGAAGCAAATAAAGGCCACAAGGACTTGCTGAGGATGAAAAACCTTCACAGTGGTATTTGCATTAGTTTTCTTAATTTGCATTAAGAACCTGCAAACCCAGGGAAGAACTACTAAAGGCCACAGAGTTTTGTTTGATGAAAACATGCAGAAGAAGTTGTCTTTTTGTCTGACATGGGGTGGATATCAGTTTGTATTCCTGAACTGCCATCAAACTTCTCTAATTGAAAGGCATAACGGCTTGATTTGGGATTTTGACTTGCCGTGTTCTGAAGCTCTGGTTCTAGAGTCAGCACTGGGATCTAGAGCCAGGGTGCTTGGATCAGCACTCTTGATTGGAAAAATCAGGGTTTACCTAATGTGAATCCCAGCACCCTTTTCTGGTGGAGAGTTGGGTCAGCAGAGTTCCGAATTAGCATGTTAATCATTATCTTGGCAAGAGCTGAAATGCTGGCTCTGGGCCCCAAAGAAAACAAGTTTAGAGTAGAGTTTCTGCTTGTTCGCATAGCTAAATCCACTTCACAGTGGAACCAGTGTCACCTTCTCCTTGAGCAGAGCCAAGTGTCTGATAGCAGGGCTTTGGGAGGAGCATGTATATGACTTGTGGTCCCTATCTGCTCTTATGCTCAGAAAGCAGAAAATTAAAGTATAACTGAAATTGAAATATGACCCTTAGAGCGAGCTCAGGTGGGGTTAGACCCTTCCTATGGGCAAGAAAAATAAAAGCCCCTTTCTTTTAATTGCAATTTCAGATATAAGTGACTTGCTCAGTAGTGACAAAATAACTTGCCCATGTGACAAATTCCTCTTTAGTAGAACATAGATGATTACACAAATGAGACAGTTCAAGAATTCCTGATAGTCCCTCCCTGATATTATAGGTACTACGTTATCCCCAGAAACTTTCTCCTGAGACTTTGCAGATTTCGGAGGATTCAGTCAGAGAATGGAAAGTGGATTGATCTGCTTTGTTACAGATGATTAGTTGATCCCTTGAAATGGACAGAAGATATGAGCTAGTGCTTGTACCAGCATCCTTGCTGGAGTATTTTCTTCCTTTGTGGTAGGGACTTCTGAGAAAGGTGAATATCACTCTGAAATAGGGGGAGTAAGTAAGCATACTTGGTCGCATATGCCCTGTTTCTCATTGTTGATGGAACAGGTTAGTATTGACAGTTCACTGAGCTATTAACTTCTAAATACGGTTGAGTAGTGATTGTCGGTTGTGCTGAACTGCGCAGTGTTTGCTCATGTTTCTGTTGTTCTCTCATGCACAGAGGAGCTGAAACTGACCCCTCCCCCCCCCCCCCCGTGCTGGAAATCCTGAGTCCATTGACACGTCTTCCTTTTTGATACACCTCACAGAATCAAGTATGCTAGTATGAATAGTGAGCAGATTTGCATTAAGCACCTTACTGTTGCTACGAGGAGAACATCAGCACTTAGACAAATGCCACTGAGGTTCTTGAGCGCAGCCTAGATTCAGTGAGACCACAAAATCCAAACTTGTCAAGAGACTGGCCTGACAATAACTTATTGAGGCAGAGTCCTTTCCAGAATTAGCATGCGATGATGATTTGGTTATCAAAAGTGTTTGGTGATACTGCACATTAGAATCCAATCTGACAAGTGTTTGCAGCTTCTTCAGTCTGCTTTCCTTAATGTGTGATGGAAGAAGCAAGTCTTTCTTGCAACTCTCTAGATCAGCTTGAGAATGTAAGTTGGGGAAGAGTGGCTGTTCTCTGTTAGGATTTTTTTCATTATGCTGTAAAAGCTGTTCTGCCAAACAACTAGTTGATGGCAGATTTATTTACTAAATATTCACAAAACTCACAGGTATTCTAAACTGAAGCAACTTGGTTTGATGGAGTTGCTTGATTTTGACACAGCTGTTTCATTTTTAAGTGTGACAGTATATAGATCAAAATAGTATTCTCAACAATGATGCATTGATTTCACAATAGCAGGGCAATTTAATAAGACAGTTTCAGTATTTCCAAGAGAGAAGTATCAAAGTTTCCATTTCTTTTCTGTTAGGCAGGGAAATTCTTAATTTTTCAGGATTTTCCATACTACATAAACTATGAATTTGTTTTAAACCAGCTATAGATTTTGAGACTATATTGAAATCTACTTAGATTTGACCCCTTTTCTTCCCTCCCCCATCCTGCAGGACTTTCTAATTTTTTTAATGCTGAGAAGGGGAAGGATTTAGAAATTACACAGAGCGGATTTGTCTTACAGTATTAATCATGATCTGGTCTAGAATTTCATGCCTTCAGACTCAATAGGGTCAGTACAATTTTAGGGACAGATGCAGCCCTTTGGTTAATAGGGTCGTATTGTGAACTTATGGGGCTCTGAAGATCTCGATCTATTGTGCAGATAATTGTATTTTCTTTATTGATGATGCTGGGGTTTTCGGGGGGACAAATAAGTAAATAATGTTTACCAAGAAAATAAAGCACAGTGCTTAGGTTTGGAAACAAAAATACAAGCCTAGTGTTTCTCATTACTTTTAGCAATACGACAAAATATTATACTTTTTCTATTGCATGTCAGTAAATATTCTTATGACGGTGGACTTCCATGTGGCGCTTTAATGCATAAATACATGCTTGTCTCTTGGTCAACATTTTGTATTCCTAATTCTAGCCTAATCTATGCTTAGGATGGCTTGTCTCTTTGTTTATTGTACCAATGCAATTGCCCATATCTAAACTATTGCTTCTAAAAGTGACTAAGAATACCTCCTATCTAAAAGGAGCTATCATACGTTGAAGAACTGCTCAATTTTTCTGACATGTGCAAAAGTACACAGATGTCTAATCCTCTTTTGCCCTCATGGTAGCTGGGTGCACTTTCTCATCAATTGGGAATACATTTCTATTTCCCATGAACACACAGCCCTCTGAGAAGTCTTAGGAGAAGGGCATTTGCCATCAAGTCACTTATGTTATGCTTGTATTTGTGATATATTAACCGTTGAGAGATGCCAAGGAAGCATGGTTAGTGGCTGCTGAAGCTACTTATTTTTGATTTCTCTACAGGCACATGTGTTTTTAAAAACAGGATATGCACTTAGAGCTCCTGGAGGACACAGCTTGCCAAAAGCACAATAAATTTTCCTTTGGGTCTTTAAACGTGGGTGCCTGAAGAGAATATTTACTGGCAAATGGAGGCCATCTATTTCACAACTGTATAAACAGTACATATGAGATGTCAAATAAGTCTCTTATATGGCTAATAATGAAAATTTCCTCCATGAAGTGCAATTTTATATTTCTTAGTGAAGATTCTGATCACTTAAAAGAACTTAAAATCTTAACTAGAATAATTCGTTAGGGATGTGCATAGGCTTAAGGTGAAGATGCCATTTGGGGAAAAAAAAAAAATCTTCTGTGACATCCTTTGCAGGTAGGAGAGACAGAAAGTAAAATAATAGTTTTTAATGTGTTCATTATTAAAATATCTTTTTTCAAGGACCTGGAAAAAGGAGGTATGGATGGCAGGGAACAGTCAAGGTATTAACAAATAACTGAAACATTTCATCCAGTTCTAGTAAAGCATTGTCCTCTGTCGCTTAAGACTTGACAGAAATAATCTCTGTAGTGCTAAAGAAAATGATATCAAATCCCCTATGTATATATGGGAAGTGCCAAACTATTGCCCAAATTAGAATTCTGCAAACTCAGTGATTCTACTAGTGAAAAATGCAGCACTACCAAAGAGTGATCTAGGAAACATGGAAACTTCAGGGAATCTTTTAACATCTACCTAGGAAAAAGCCACCATCTTCAGGTCATAGAATCATAGAATGGTTTGGGTTGTAGGGGACCTTTAAAGATCATCTAGGTCCAACCTGCCTGCCATGGGCAGGGACATCTTTAACTAGGTCAGGTTACTTAAAGCTCCTGACCTTAAACAATTCTGATGATGAGGCATCCACAGCTTCTCTGGCCAACCTGTTCCAGAGTCTCACCACTCTCATTGTAAAAAAAAAAAAAAAAAAAAAAAAAAAATAAAATAATTCTTCCTTATGTCCAATCTAAACCAACCCTCTTTCACTTTAAAACCATACACCTTTCCTATCTTATTACTGCAGTTGCATCTTAGCATTGTGGGATATGATAAAATTACATGGGGCACATCCCTGTGTGGGGCTCAAAGTCCATGAATACCACTTCCTCACAATTATGCATACACTTCATTTTATCCTGTTAGTAACTGGGAGCAAATATAATAGCTAGCAATATGGCTAACACTTCACACACACACACACACACACGCACCCCGCGCTTTATTTTACTACAGAAGTGGTGAAATAATTGACATGCTTTACTTCCTGCATTGGAAAGGCAGAAAACGTATTAAGTATTTGAAATTCCACCATGTGGAATGAGATCATAAAACTGTGCCTGAGCACAGTTTATTCTGCAATGTTTTGACTTGCTGCTTCTTGATAAAGCAGTGTTGCGCATACCATGTTTAATTCCAGAAATCTGTACAATATGCCTACAGTAGCTTGATGTGCCTCATAAAACAGAAACCTGGGGTGATACAATTATCCAAAATACTTGACTATATATTTTATGTGTAGATATAGGCTTTTATTTAAAACAAATATTTCTTTTAAATGTAAATTGTAATCATGATTGGTTTTCATTTTTTTTCCCTCGATAAACTTCTATCACACAAATAGAAACATAGGATTTCTCAACAGCAAAGTTCAGCCACTGTGTACCAGCTATAGCCTACACTAGCAATTCACCCAAAGCTACACTTAACTTCGTAGGGCAGCATTTGTTTCACTTTTTTTGCTTTCAATCCAAAGATACTTCATAGATCTCTTAGCTCAGATACCTTTTTCCTATCTGGAATGAGGAATTTCTATTTTGAGAGGAGACTGCTGAGTCTGTTCTTGCTTTTCACAATAACCCAAGGTGGTTTAGGACTCTTATGGCTGGGTCTGATAAATCACCACTTTGAATTGTGTATTCATATCCCTTAAAAGAATGCAGCACATGTTAGTGAATATTTTCTATTCTTCTCTCCAGCTTGCCCTGCAGTTTTCTTTACTTTGTTCCAAGTTATTTTAATTTGAATCCCAATCTAGTATGCCAAACACATCTATGATTACAGTATATGTTGTCTAGCATTCAAGTCTGTGGTAAAGAAAGTTGCAGTGATACTGAAAAGAGCCCAAGCGTCCATTGGAGAGGTTACTCAGCAGAGATGAGTTGGGTACTTGTGCCCATCTTCAATATACATCTAGACCAGACAATACCTATATAGCAAAGGGCGCTGTTCAGTTATGTTTTACCTTAAACCCAGTTTCATGTTTAAACTCTAATTGGTCTAAATGATGCTTCTCTGGATCTCTCTTAGGAGAGGAAATTAAGATATGCTATTATTAATAATCTGAATGCTGGTTAACACTGCTGAAGTGTTCTTAGTCAAAGCAGAGCTATGAATTCTCAGCCTCTCATTACCTATCCATCACTACAGCATTCTAGTATGCGTGTGGCATTGTTCAAAGAGCAAGGAAAAACATCAGTACATTAATTTATTCATTTGTCAAGATGAAAGGCGGTATGGCTGATTAAGATTCTAAGAGTAAATAGAATCCGGTTTCATTATTTTTTCCTAAGTCCCGAGGCTCAGCTGTAAGTGCGTCTTATGAATTCATTTACCCTGGCAGACATACTGGTCTACTTTCTGCTTCTGTTGCAGTCAATGGCAAAGTTCCCTTTTACTTTAGCACTGTACATATGTACTGGTAAAGCAGTTTTAAACTGAAGGTGCTTTTTCATATTTCAGGCAAGATTTTTTAACTGCAGTTTCGTAGACAAGTGGGTAACTATTTGATCGGAACTTCTTGTTATAGGGAGAGAAAATGGAGAGCTCAGTCCAACAGTTTTTCAATGGTTCTCTGTAAAGTTATTTCACACAGGTGTTTCTCAGAGTTTTGCTATTTCAGATACCTCTTGTATTTGGTGGCCCTCATATTAGGCAGCTGTCGCATAATTAGCAGAGTCTTTCTTCTTGCTATAAATGTACAGCTATACATATATTCTTCTGTAATGAGGCCTGCTGGGAGATGCATTAATGACAGACTAAGTGGCCATGATGACTGTTGTACAGATGCGTGCTGTACAGTCAAAGTGGACAGCAGCATCTGGGGTTAGAAAAGGGGTATTCTTTTCTGTCTTTTGAAAAGTACTTTGTACACAGTAATTGCAGTAGGATTTTTGAACAAGTTGTAAGATCGTTGAGGCACAGACTACATCTTAATTTTTCCTCTGTCTTATCCCTATGCTACGTAATAACTAAGTGAGAAAGCCTTAATTCTGAGGATTCATTAGTGTGTGAGATTGCTGCTCTGGATTTGAACTGAAGTATTATTTCTGAAATAGGACCTTTTGTTCTGAAACACATGTTTGAATTCTGTAGGTCATATCCATCTCCATCCATTAAAAGGAGATTTGTTACTGTAGTTTGCCTGCTTTGCTCTGTGATATTGATGTAAGTCCCGCTTGATTTTCTGGCTAAACAAGGTCTGTGGTTGCTCTCAGGTTATACAAACAGCACTCCTCAGCTGGAGCATGCCAGGGAATGTGGTCTACAGTTTGCAGGTGACCTTTCTCTGTCAGCCTTAGTATTAAGCTGCTGTCATAATGTCCTGATGCTGTCATTGTAGCACTCTAGAGAAGAACAGGGATGAGTAAAAGACCACAAGAAATGCTGTACCTTCAAATGAGGGTTTGGTCAGGTTCACTGAAACAGCCTTGAAATTCCCTCTTGGGTTAAAGCACAGGGAAATGAAGTTCCTTTCTTTCCCTTCTTCCTACTGATGCATGCAAGTTTTTGTTGAGTTAAACAGACTTTTATATTTGGAGGTCTATTTACTTCTATTTGAGCACAGGAGATAGATTCTGTTTGTTTCGTAGTTGAAGTAAGTAGAAAATTAAAATTAATGTGCAGCCTGACAATAATACAGGAAAGCTTGCCTGCAATCTAGCATCAGAGCACTGATTGTTGTTCCTGCAGAGCTTCACCACTGCTGCTGCAGTATGGACTACCCCCTTCTTTACAGTCTTCATTTTTCAGCACTTTGCCCATCTCCAGAAAGATAAACTAGATCTTTTCCAACATTGAAACCAGATCTTCAAATATTCTCTCTGCTAGCAGCCACAAGTGGGAATAATAATGCTATCAAATGAAGGTGAATACAGAATTTTATCTTGTATGGTTAACAACCAGATGTTAATACCCCAGTCGTTATACTATTGTGTGATATTGCCATTCCTTGTGGCATTTGTAAACTAGGATCTTATGCCCCTAAAGGCATAGGCACTCAGTTCTCGCCCTGTGGCAGACTGTAAGATGCTACACCCTAAAAATAAATCCTTGTGATTAACATCTTGCATTGCCTGGTCCTTAGATTTAGAGGCCAGTATCTTGCCTTATTCTGTAGGTAGAAAGCAGAATTTATTTGGAAGCTTGATAGCCTTGGAGGCTTTCTGGAATTATAAATAAAATAGACTATTTCAGTTGGAAGGGACCTACAATGATCATCTAGTCCAACTGCCTGACCACTTCAGGGCTGACCAAAAGTTAAAGCATGTTATTAAGGGTGCTGTCCAAATGCCTCTTAAACACTGACAGGCATGGGGCATCAACCACCTCTTTAGGAAGTCTGTTCCAGTGTTTGACCACCTTCTTTCTAAAGAAATGCTTCCTAATGTCCAGTCTGAACCTCCCCTGATGCACCTTTGAACCATTCCCATGCGTCCCGTCCCAGGATCCCAGGGAGAAGAGATCAGCACCTCCCTCTCCACGTCCCCTCCTCAGGAAGCTGTAGAGGGCGATGCGGTCGCCCCTCAGCCTCCTTTTCTCCAAACGAGACAAACCCAGAGTCCTCGGCTGCTCCTCAGAGGGCATGCCTTCCAGCCCTGTCACCAGCTTGGTTGCCCTCCTCTGCACACATTCGAGGGCCTCCACATTCTTCTCAAATTGAGGGCCCCAGCACTGCACACAGTACTTGAGGTGAGGCTGCACCAACGCTGAATACAGCGGGACAGTCCCCTCTCTTGACCAGCTGGTCATGCCGTGTTTGATGTCCCCCCCCCGATGCAGTTTGTCCTCTTGGGTGCCAGGGCACGCTGCTGGCTCCTACGGAGCCTGCTGCCAACCAGCACCCCAGACCCCTTTCTGCAGGGCTGCTCTCCAGCTACTCCTCTCCCAGTTTGTACCTGTGTCCAGCATTACTCCATCCCCAGTGCAGAATCTGGCAGGACAGATAGAACTAGATTGTCAAAAGCAATGCATTTTTGTTCCTTGAGCATCTGTCCCATTACTGAGACATCAGCTACTAAAACTCTTCTCAGATGTGGACTGGAAAAGAAGCCACCAAACAAGAGGATGTAGTGGTAATCTGTTGCTGCCTAGTTATTTCTAGGACCTCAACTGGAGGTTTCTAGTTCTTAAACTTGAGACATTAAAGTGTAAACCCAGGGATGTAGGACCTAACTATTTATTTTAAAGCTATTTAGACCATTTAGAGTGAAGACAGGACTGGTGCTATTTTTTTAAAAACGTGAGGTAAGTGTCCCCACTTCACATGGGAGTTAGAGCCCAAGCACTGCTGAGAACCCCTTGTGAATGTTTTGGCACACTATTATCTTTATAAATCTGGTCATGCATTCCCACGGATGGTAGCTTTGGGAGACTTCTGTTCTCTGTGGATCAGGCACAGAGCG
Organism: Astur gentilis; assembly: GCF_929443795.1. Classification (NCBI taxonomy): domain Eukaryota; kingdom Metazoa; phylum Chordata; class Aves; order Accipitriformes; family Accipitridae; genus Astur; species Astur gentilis. The sequence continues at coordinate 23,073,087 of NC_064905.1, read as the reverse complement.
GAAAACAAAATATATACTGAACAGTGGGTTATACTCTGTTGCCGCCTGTCAGAGCAAGCAGCGCGCTGATGGATGGGAATCTAAATGCTTTCTATTTTCCCACCACTGCTGAGACAAAAGTTTTTTCAACCAATGATGATTTTGTTTAATGGAAAATATTACAGCTGGAATTTTCAGAAAATGCTAGAAGAGTTATAGGCCCAAACTCCACTGAATATTTGGGCACAAAAATATGAAGGAGGAGGCATTCTTGGTCTATTTTTTTTGGTCCATTTCTATTGTGTGTTTGAAGGCCAGATGATGAAAGAGTCATTGGGATGAGCTGATTTCTCTGCCCTTGCAAGAGGCTATTATGAGCATGTGTTTGCTTTTAGTTTAGCCTTTTGTTAGATGCCTGCACTGTGATCTCTACCACTTTGAAGGAATGTAGGTTTCCTTGTTCCTCAAGAGGTGCAGTGTGTGTTTTTGTTCACTCATAGTCAAGGTTATTCCTGTGTAGAAATTTATGGATTTTGTGTGTGGAGGCACAACAGCCCAGTACTTATTCAGGAGTGATACACATTTAGCTCATGAGACGCTTTGCTTTGCTGTAAGGAAGGGTGATGCTTTAGGATATGTTTTAAAGGGATTTTGATTCTCTAAATTCTTTGGAAACTGCCATGTTACTGCTTTTCTGAAAAACTACTGTTCAGGCTTGCATGTGAACCTGCTTGCTAAATACAGGCATAAACCCCAGTGTTCTTTGACCTTTGAGTAAGAATTCCAGCTGGGTTTCAAGGGAGATCACGGCTACAGCCCTAGATCTAAACAGAAACTTCAGAGTGACCAAAACAAAGACATGGCTTCCAGTGCTAAAATGTGCCTGAGGAACACGCTTTGCAGGGCCTCCTCTGGGCTCTCTTGGATCCAGAGTCTTCAATTGTTCTTGTTCCCATATCACCCAGATCAATTCCAATTTGCTGCATTTTTTCTAAGTATGCTGAGGCCTTATTTCTCCTCTGGCTGTGCTGTGTGGAGATGACCTAGAAAGTGCACACAGCTGCAAAAAAACCAACTTGCCTCAGCTCTGCTGGTGGTGTGAACCTGCTGTGCCACAAGGAGGCTGTTGCCTGTGATTCTTCATGTTCCAGCATGCTTACCTTAAGAGGTGACAAAAGTTTTAGACAAAATCACCTGCTATTTTGAGAATCATCTACTTCTGATACAGGAAAGATGTCTGGAAATAAGCAATTTTTGAAACCTGGCCCCTGCGGTCAGAGTATTGCCACAGTCGCTTGTGAGTGCATGCAGCAGCCCTGCACTGTTGGTAGCCTGTGGTACAGCCATGGCTGGCAGCCTCTCTCACACTTAGCAGTGAGCTGGGCTCTCGTGGCAGAAGGTAGGGCTCTGTCAGCATGAGAAACTGCAGAGGTTGTCAGGTAGGCCCAGCATTTTGGAGAGTCGATTAAAGAAGATAGTGAGGTGGATGGCTGAGAGAAGGCAGCTGAGAAAGAGGCAGGAGACAAGGGGGCCTAGATGTGCAGAGGTGTGTCTGTACGGGCTTGTGGATAGTTCTTTCCTTTGGCCTGGTGGGAAGGCTGCAGTGCTCCCAAGTGTGAACTTTCTTCGTTTGGAAATGCTGAATGCCGGAGCCCATGTTCTCATAGCTGGATGCCTGGGTGTACGTGATTAACAGTTAACTATCTGCGTGTCTCCCTCCATCCTAAACCAGCTCCCTTGGGGCACGGAGGAGGAGGAAGAGCACATGAGGCTGTAGAAGTGGTTGGGGCAGAGGCACTGCTGGGCTTGGTGTCTCTTTATGTGAAACTGATTCCCCATAAAGAAACAGGTTTTTCTGGGAAGCCCGAGGAATTCCCAAAATATAGCAGCAGGTCTTCAAGTGAGATGAGGAGGAAACTAAGTCCCAGAGCTACCTTATTTGTTAGTCTCATTTTTTTTGTTTCATTTTGTACAAGTGGAAGCTTAGCTTTGTACTGATAGATTAAAAATGGGATTGGTTATATTCTTCCATTGTTGTGATTTTCGGCTTCTCTGAGATCATGTTTTGTGGATTGTTTCTCTTGGTTTTCAGAACACTTGTACGCAAGAGTGATGGGAGTGCAACTTTTTTTTTTTAATGGCTTGTTAGGCTGGTCCAATTCTTCTGAGTCACAAGTTGCCAGTGAAGACCTCCTGTGTTGCCTGTGGCTGTGTGATGGTTTAAACCTGAGGTCAACAGAGAGACTAAAGTACGTCCTAGTCCCACAGAGGATAAGGTGCCCACGAGTATTTCCGTGGACCTAGAAGGAGCTTGAGACTACTGTTTTAAAGGCTTCTTTGAGTTGATGTAGGTTGCACTGTTGACAACGTTTTGAAATACATAGACAAAAACTACCAAGTAATTACTACGTGGAAAAGGCATAGTCTGAAGTTATGTCATTAGATGTGTACACTGAAACGTAGGTCTGTATGTCTAGCCACACATAAAAGGTGTGTAACCTGGTGTGTTTACTGGGGCAGGAGCAAAATTTACATTATGCGTATTTTCTAAGTGTGTGACCTTGACCCTCTTTGCACCCACAGCCAACTTATGTCCACCATGTGTAGTATGTTTGTCCCCTACATGAAATTAATTTTGAATGCTCAGTTTGGACATCCCATTTCAAGGGGATCTTGTACACAATTCATGGAAAAAGCAAACCCATGGTTCAGAAGACAGAAGTGGTCTGGCTAGATTCCTCTGATGTACTTTATTACAGTAAACCAAGGTAAAATGGCTAAGATTCTTACTACAAATAGGGAGAGTCAAGCGGGGAACTGTTGCAGTGCTGTAAGAGAACGATGGTCTCGGCTATTTTCCTGACAAAGCCCGAGGCAATTTCTGTAATATAAATACAGGTTCGCCTGTCACATGTGCAAACTGGAGCATCTATGCCTATGGCTGTTTGATTGATATGCTCATGCCTCTTCATACTCTGCTGAGCTTCCCCTGCAAATAGTGTGTTTCTCCTGTGTTTGTGCTGTTATTCCAGTGAGACTGGGAAGGCATTTTCTGCAACTTGTCTCATTCATTGCAAACCAAAACAGAGAAAGGAGCCAATTTTGAGCCTTCGACTCTCATGACAAAGGCCTTCCCTAAAGATAGATTGTTTTGAAATAGCCTGACCCCAACTTGTCAAATTAACATTCAGTATGATAATAGTGATTTTTACGTGTTTACAGGGGAAGGCAGAAAGAAGGCTTTCTACTGATACTTTTTTAGAAAGCATCTTCCACATAACTATAGAAACCACAGCTCAAACATAGAGCATCTCCCCCAGATTCACCTCTGGACTGCCTTGGATATAAGATTCTTGTTCAATGCCCCTGTTTGGGGCTGAGCCTGCCTGGTGGTAATGCTGAAGGGTGTCCACTGAAACGTGTCTGAGTGCAGTTTGCATGAGCTTCTAGCCTTGAAAAGTACAGGGGAAGGCTTTCATACAGGCTGTTAAACTCCACCCTGCCCCAAACTTCCAGATATCTTTAGTGAGATTGTTTTGTCCTGGATCCTTTTAGATGAAGGCTGTGACTTACCTTATTCTGATGTGAACAAGCAAGTGTGTGTCTGAACTGACTGCAAAGGCAGCTTCAGGGGACAAGCCCAGGTGGGAAACCTGTGTTACCAGATGAATCCTGCCCCTACTAATCCGTCCTGGTTGGCCTTGCTCCCTCAGAGGCTGAAGACTGTTTAGCTGAAGATCATGCTAACCTTTTAGTGTGAGCCTGGGGGAAGCAGCCTGCGGTATGTCCAGGTCCGGCTCAGACTTGGAGTAGCAGAGGCAAGTCTGGGGTCTGACAGCGGCCATGAGCATGGCTGGCTGCCTGAGGTGGATTTGGGTTCTCTTGGCCAAACTCGGCAGAGTTCAGGTCTCAGCAGCCGTACCAGTGCCACCTCTTCACCTGCCAAGAATTCTGGTTGACTACCCATGTGCTGACAGGGCATGTCTGTGTCTTGTATTAAGGAATTGCTCACTCCGAGGGCGGTTAACTGGGCTTTCCTGGGAAAGGGATGCCTGGCTTAAGAAGAAGCTTGAAATGGAGCAGTCATTCCCAAGGCCTCAGCGGCAGGATACACACTACAAGAGGGAGAAAAAAGAGTGTTTGAAGCCAGCCGTGTTCCCCTGTTTTTTCACCTTCAGCCTGAAATTCGGTTTTAGGGTGTAATCAACAGGGAAATGAGTGATAGAAGAGGGATTGAACTGTCCTTTGTATTCTTTGCTTCTGAGACCTAGGTGTAACCTGTGGAGGCTTTGTGTCTCCGTACAGAGACCCATATACTTTATAGTGAAGGTGCTAGACATCCTTGACTGTTGCTCTGGACAATATTGTGCAGGGACAATTTAGCAGAGAAAAAAAGTGTGAAAGCTAGTGATGAAAATGGTTAACTGATCTTGAACATCCCTGAAGCAGAGGCACAGGGCTTTGTAATGCTTTGGTATCTCCACTTACCTGAGGGCCCAAAACACTGTGATTCAATAGGGTAGAGGCTGTGGTGGTGAAGCGCTTGTTTCTTCTTTCTGAGGTGTTTCTATTGCTAGGTCTCTTGTAAAGACAGAGAAAGGTATTTTTCCACTTCTATAATATGCAAAGTCTTTTTTTGTAAATAAACTGTTAGCTGGCTTGAAGAAAACAAAGCAGCCAGGAGAAAGGTATAAAAATGGACTAGCCATGATTATCATTGGGAGCAATGTTCAGAGCAGATTCCTTTGCCACTTCAGATAAAGGATAACAGTATTATATGGGAGCACGTGTAGGTATACTTTTCCTCTATACTTTTGCTAGCATACTACCAAACCCAGGTATTAATAAGAAGGTAACCTAGAATGCCATGGAAAAGAAAGAACTAGAGCAAACAGCAAATAAAAGAAAAAAAGAATTTTAAAAAGGAAAGCATGGAAGCCGAAAGAAAAGTAATAGCAATGGGTGAAATTTGTAGGAAGGAAGGAAGACAGAAGATGAAAGAGACTAGGTAGGAAGAAGCTTCTAGTGGGATTGCGCATCCAGTTGTACTTGTCTTTTTACATTCAGTCTTAAAGATTACAGAGTGCTTTCCTTGAGGCATTTATGGGGTTTGTGGCTTGTTCTGCCATGGGAAGCAGCACACTGTTATCCCCACACTCAATGATTGTCATGCTATGAGACTAATATTTGCTTCAGACCTCTGGGAGTGTGAATATAAATAAACTTCTACCTGCTTATATCATGCAGCTAAGCTTGAATTGATCTTAAAAACAAAACAAACAAAACAAAAAGCAAACTAACAAACAAACCTTGAGATTCAAATGTGCCTTTTCATACAGTAGCAGTTCTAATTAAGTTCAAGTGTAGCCATGATCTCTTGCTGATAGTCCACAGCCTATAGCAACGTGTTACTACTTCTCATAAAAAGTGTGACAAATTCTTCAGTGAATTAATTTAGATTTTTCATTCAAGATGCATCTCAAAAGAAATGTGTGCAGCTGTTAGTTCAGAATTTACTGGATGGATTTTCTGGGGAGAGGGGCAAAATAGAATTTTTATGAGCTCCAGGCTGAATTTATTATGCGTTAGGAATGGGTTTAATCCTGCCATCTTGGATGGAAATCTGCACATGGGATTTTTAAAAAATTTTTTGAAGCCCTTTTTTGCTTAACCAGAGGTTTTCGTGGCTTCAAGGGCTCCAACATATAGTGACTATAGATGATACTGACACGTGCTGGTAGAGGGCAAAGCTGATAGGAGACACTCCAGCTGCTATTGTACTTGGCAGTCATTCATCGTAAATAATTCTGCCGGTCTTTTTGCTTACAGACATCTGACAGATGCTTCTTGCAATCTCTAAATAGTTGAATTGCCAAATAGACTACCAAGTTTTGAAACAGTTATTAGGGTTGTGTTATTCCCACAATCTGGGAATGCTATGGTGTTTTTAATTTCCTTGAGTTGGTATGTCTAATGGCATCAGCACTGTGCCCTATGTACTTCATAGAGAGGTCTATATACTGAAGGCTACATCCCACTGAAATCAAGGGAACTTATTTATCTAGGGAACTAAACTGCTTCTTCTCAGACTTAAAATCTAGGATTTGATCATGTGTACTGCTGAGTACCAGTACATCTCGTTGGCTCCCTTCCCTCCTTTCAAATTGAGAGTGCTCAGTGTAGTAAGGACATGGCAGCCGGTGAAATTAGCTTCCTAACTTGCCTAGATTTCCACAGCAGACTGCAGGGACAGTGTTCTTCAGTAATATAATTAGCACCTTGTGGGGAGCGTGTGGTACTGCAAGATACCAGGGATTTTTATGAAAGGTTATTCCCCCACTGTGGTCTGCAAGGAAGCATTGCTAAAGCAGATATTTAGAAATGCTTTGGCATAAAATTCAAGCTTTATGCATTAAAAGCGGTATGATGGAGAACTGATAAACTCACAGGGCCCTTCCCTCTGAAAGAATGGTAGGCTGCCTTGACAGGTGAAAAGATGCAACTTTGGGCATCTGAATATTGCAACGGTCTTTCAGTGAAAAAGGATTCCACAGAAAGAAGGTAATTGCCTAAAATATCAATTTACTCAAATTAAATGGAAGTTCCAGTGAAAATGCAGTTTCAAGGTACATTTTTTGACTGACCTCACTCTACCTATTTAGAGCTGCTCTACATAAAATAGAGTAATAACATATCTTTACAATTACATATGTCCCCATGTCTCAGTGGAATACTCATTCAAATCAATAGACTAAATTTGCAAGGTTGGTCTAGTCTGTTATCCTTTGTGTTAAATAGACTATTTCAGTTGGAAGGGACCTACAGTGATCATCTAGTCCAACTGCCTGACCACTTCAGGGCTGACCAAAAGTTAAAGCATGTTATTAAGGGTACTATCCAAATGCTTCTTAAACACTGACAGGCATGGGGCATCGACCACCTTCTTAGGAGGTCTGTTCCAGTGTTTGACCACCTTCTTTCTAGACAAATGCTTCCTAATGTCTAGTCTGAACTTCCCTGATGCAGCTTTGTTTGGTCTCTTGCTGTGGATATGGGTACCATTGTGTTGATGTAAGACAGGTGAATTCCTGGGAGCAGTATTTCAACAGTTTTCAAGAGAAGCAGGAAAAGCTTATGCCTCTGTGACTCATCTCCTATCCTTTTTGCATTAAAACCAGTGTCAATCCTTGGTCCAATTGTAACTGGTCTAACCAAACCCTATTTTACTGCGATTTGGGAAAGAGAGAAGGTTTGTCTACCTACCAGACAGAGGTGAAAATTTAGCAATGTAATTGTTTTTGTGTACTGTGCACCTGTCCCAAGATTTTCCATCAGTAAAACTTGTTCCACACATCACTTAAACTGGGTGGTGTAAGAAAATGGCTGAAAATCACCATCACCATTGTACTTCTTGGTTTGGTTGTGGAGCAGTACCCTAAATCACAGAGTAAATCTCTCGTTGGATCTAAGGGTAAAATTTTAATGTAGGGCGTAATTTTTTTTTCTCTAATTTCTATGATATAACTGGCATCTCTCCCATGACTTCAGGGCAATTATTCTGTAGCTACACCAGTGCAAATCATCTTGGCATTATCAGAGGCATTTTGAGATAGCTGCCAAATGCTTTTATTAAAGCAAAAATTGGAAAAAATCTTAAAGCTCTGCTATTGGGCACTGAAAACCACATTTGGACTGCAGAGCAAATGTGCCCCATAGCTTGCTGTTTCCAGCCTGATGTCCAGATCAAGAGACACAGTAGGAATGTGCTGTTGTTCTCTTCCAAACTATGCACGTTTCCTTCCAATGGAAGCTAAGTTGAGGAAGTGATAATGTGACCTGTGGCTGTTATACTTCCTGTGCAGTCATTCCCATTACTAGATAATTCCTGAACAGAACTGCAGTCAGTCCCATGAGCTGGGACTTCTTGAAATTAATTGCCATTAATACCTGAAGTGCGTTGTTCGGCTCTGGTAAAATCAAATTCTCCACTGCTAAGTAAACTTATACGGGGTGGTGGATGTGCTGTATCTGAAGGATTTGCCATCTGCTATCTTCCAAGGTGTGCAGGAGCTTTGGAGGTGTTCAAGACTCAGGGAGTCATCTGCTTGTAGTTTCAATTTAAGAAGCTATCGGAAGATTGAGGGGGACAGTACTGTTCCTGGGCTTATTCCTGTTTCCGAGCTCCATTTAACTTGGACAAAAGGAAAGGTTTTCTTTGTTTCTCAGAGATAGTTCAGAAAAGGCAGATGGCAGTCTGCAGTGATTTCAGCAGGAATAAGATTATGGTCCTTTAGGATGCACTGTTTACACTGGCTGCTGAAGAGCAGTTGTACATTCATCAATCATTCTGCCATCCTTGACATCTGCTTCATCCTTATGCCATACAGATTTTCTTTTCATTCACCAGCAAAGTTGCACACAACACTGAACTCCTGGTGACATTATTCCCAGCTCTATCACATTCATTCTTTGCAGGCCAGGTAGAGTGCATACCTATACTTGTCATTGACTTATGGTTCTGGTGCCTCCTGGTTCTCAGTATTTTGCATGTCAAAAGACTATCATGCCAGCTTTAGTTATTAAATGATGCCTTTTGCTTTCCAGAGCAAATCTATATATTTTGATCAAATATCAGTTGTATCAAAGGGCAAACTGCATGCAAAGTAACAGAACTCTTGAAGTTTTTATTTATTTACTGTTAGCAGCATGTCTGTGGGAGCTGGACTTTGCTGGAAGAGCCTGCAGGGTAATACTAAACCTGTCAGTGCTAGTGGAAGCAATGAACCATGTAGGCTTGCAGTAAGGAAGGAAGGGGAGTCATAAGCACAAAAACCCACCTTCAGTTTCTAAACCATTGAGTTGCTGGTGTTTTGTCACAGGAGAATGAGAGTAATTTCATGCTTTATATCCCGCTTTTCCTTTCACAGGAGTAGAAAATGTTCTGCTTTGTTTGTCCTTTCCTACTTTCCTTGAAGCCTTGTTTGCTGAGCTCATGATCAGCAGCTCAGCAATGCCCTGATTGTTGTTAGTCCCTGGGTCCCACACTCAGTGGTCTCAAGGATTGCCTGGAAGACTCCTCAAATGGTTTGGAAAAGAAGGGAATGGGATGGGCACTGGGATCCAGAGAGAGCTGAGGAGGGGGAGAGCAGAGAGCAATGAGAACAAAGGCAAAGACTATCTAAACCTTCATATTTGGCCATTAGGTGCTTGAATTACAAATAAGAAGGATACTTGTTACTGTTTATGCAGCAACAAGTCTATGTTTAATTCGGAACACAGTGCACTGTAAAGGCAGGTTTATGGAATGCTCCCAGCTTCATGCTTGTGGGTTTATTCCTCAGCTTCTGATTTTAAAATCCGACATTCACAACTTCAGGATATTCTTCCAGTGGGGAGAAGTTGCAGGGCATTTTGTTGTTGTTCAACTGTCCCTACGTTTTAAAATAGCAAATATACCCACTTTCTTTCCTTTCTTTCCACTTTCTTTTCCTTATCTTTTCTGGATGCAACCCATACTTCCTGTAATGAATCTTCATTCTCTATCCTTGAGGCTTCCAGCTGTGTGTGGGAGGTTTATCAGTTGGTCGCCTTCAGTGCATGCACAGAGAAAGGCAGGAATGGCTGTTAGATAAGCTGGTCGGTCACTCTAGTGACAGTAAGGCAATCCTAGAGGTACACTGTGGTCCTCTGTTTGACCACAGTGTGCATAATATTGATGTGCAGGCTTTATAAGTGATAGAACATCCAAGAGCTCAAATGAGAGCAGGGCTATGCCCTTAGTGCCCAGTGAGGGCATCTCGGCCCTTTGACGAGAGAAGCCCTGTAGGACACTGATCTTCAGAAACGTCTTTGGAGAGGTGAAAGCTGGAGAAGTTGAGGGAATTTAACACAGAATTGCAAAACCCTTCTCAGAAGGGAAATATAGATAAGGAAGCAAAATGAAGATGAAGTTAACTGACAGCATTCTAAGTCTTAAAGATATGTTTTGGTCAATGCTGGAGGCTGCAGTTCCCACATTCATTGCTGACAGGGTAAAGCTCTGCAAATAGTGGGTTTTTTCCAAGTAACTGCAGGGTTACCTCTTCTGGGGGTTATTCTGGAAGAGGAGATAAAAATGAAGCAGCCTGCTCAATGGAGTAGGTATGTGCGTGTGTGTAGCTTCATATATGTTGTATCTGCTGTAACATCAGCTCTATTAATGTATTCCAGTCCTAATATCATCCCCCTGGCATCCTGGGACGTAGTTACTTTATTTCAGTAATCAAAGAAAAATAGCGCTAAAAGATTGAAGTGACCAATTAGGCCCCCCTCACTTCTTTTTCCTCTGTGGTACTGTGCCTTTCCTAGGCTCAGAAATACTTCTCTGTTGCTGTTAAATCATCTCCCACTGTCCAGAATGTTTCCTGGAGCCCATCTTGCAGGTAACAGAAATTTTGCCTCAGTTCCTTTTTCTTTTTTCATTGGATATTTTTCCCCTAATCCATCCCTACTTGATGACCTTCCTAAATTTCTCTCAGGGAAAACTGGGAAAGCCTGGCAACACTAGAGCTGTGGCTGACTGCTGACTCTGTGTCTGGAAAGAGGCAGCAGAAGTAATCTCACGAACTCCCCAGTAAATAGCATCCAAGTCACATTTGGGCTATATGGCCCTGGTGCATTAGTAGAAGTTTCTATTATCTCAGCTCTACAGCAGATCATCGCTGCCTCTAGAATGTATACAAATGCTAAACCTGTGTTTTATATCTGCAGAGAAAAAAAATATAAATGTCTGTTTGATTAGCTGTTAGGGAATAAATTACCCTTTTGTAGAAGTCTGAGAATGTGTTTTTTGCACCTCATTCTGGATTTTCCCTTTACTGTGTTCTTTTCCTAACTAAGTGTGCATGCTCTGTTGCCATTTGACATGAACTTTTTTGCTTCTGTTCCAGTCTGTACTGTCCACAGGCAGTGGCCATTTGGGTAGCACCACCACGTTCCATCTGCAGGGTGATGATATCTGTAGTTATCTGCCTTTATTCTTTCAAGCCTAAACATCCAAGGTATCTCATTCCTGAATGAGAACACAATCACTTATAATGAACTGCCACTAGCCTCTGGGAGGTTGACCTGACAGCAGCTTGTTGCGTGATGTGACGCGATGTGGTGTCTGTGACTGTAGGGCTGCCCTTGGTGCTGCCTTGCCAGCTGCAGTGGCCGGTTGTGAGGGCTGCCATGTGTGCTCAAAGGCTCTCCTGCTCGCAGGCCTCTGGGCCAGAGGAGTCTCTGAAAGTGCTTTCTGCTTTCAGGGTGGTTGAGGGTCTTAAGCAACACAGCAAAACAGCGTCTCCCCTATGCAGGAGATAATATTCTGTGATTATTTTTTAATCCATTGTCTTTACTGCTTTGAGTATGTCCTATTTTCTTTCTCAAAAGCCATCCTTTGCATGGTTAATCTGATAAAAGTGTCATCCTTCGCTCAAACCCAACAAGTTATATATTAGTAGTCATTTGGCATTGACAGCCAATGATTCTGCTTTCTTGACCATTTCTGTCCCATTTGGCCTGATTTTTTTCCAAGCCAGCGCTAAATCAGATCTGTATGTGCTGTGTCACATGACACATGACAAGAACAAGCCATTTTTATTAACTGTTTTCCAAAGCCCATTTTCTTTCTCAGTCATCTGCACCTACAGCAGGCTTAGCTCTGATAATGTACTGTTTCAGCCCTCCTGGTGAAAAAGTCTTCATGTAGCTAGCATGATTAGATCCTATGTTACCAGTACTGAATATGAAGCACTGTGGGAAATACAGATCAGATCTTGCTTTCATTTGTAGCTATAGGTATACAATGCAATGCCAAGATTTCAGAGCTATTGTAACTGGGAGCAGTGTAGGAAGCCCTGGGTGATACAGGAGTGTTTTCAGGATAGGAGGATCAGTATGGCAAGAAGTGAGTTTGCTTTGTTCAGTTTACAGTGACGTTCTTTACTGAGGATTCTGCTATCATCTCAAAGGATGTGTGTCATTTCTGCAGGTTTCGTGGATGTGATAGGAATGTCAGAGTGACTGTGTGAACATGAACATGGCACCAGCTCAATCCCTGCTCAATGCTGGGACACGTGGACACAGAAATTTCTAAGGAGCTTATTAAATCCGCATTTATTGTGCGGGTACACAGAATACCCCTTTATCCAAGGCTGTCAGTCAGTGCCAATAACCAAGACAAATGCTAAAAAACCCCACCACCACACTGTCCCCAGAAAACCCAAACCAATAGAGACAGAGGGGTATGGAAAACCCCCTTGGCTTCCTGATCTGCATACCTTGCTGATGTGCTTGAGTTTAAGCTTACCACATCACTTTGGCTTAGGACAGAATTTTCCCCCAAAAAATTCAGTTGATGGAAACTATTGGTGGAATTTTTTTGCATTCCCTTCGAAATGGCAAAGGGAACAATTTCTAGTCTGATACAGGCTTTTGTGTGTCGTTAGTTCTCTGCTTCTACAGAGACCCAGAATGCTGGTGAGGACTTCAGCACTTCCCCTTTCCTCCTGTGGCAGATTGTAGGTGTGTTGTGGAAAGTTTCTGAGTTTGCCATAGGATCTTGGGGGGGATCAAGGTTTTGGAAGGGTAAGAGGAAGATATTGTTGGTAGATCCTTGAGACTAAACTGCCTGCTTTGTGGTTACCTCAGACTGCAAGGCTTGGATTAAATGACCTGTCCTTTCTAGTCCTGTACTCTCAACAGCACTGATCCTTATGGTAAGCTCCTATCTTCATTGCATGGTGCGCCTTTCTGAGACCAGAAAAAGGGCATATATGGAATGTCCAGTAGTATGCCAAACTTGCATACAGAAGCCTGATTGTGCTGGGATCTCCCTTGCAGGTTTTCAGACAAAGATTGCAGTGTTTGGAGAAGTGAGCTATCTCTTGTGCTCTGTAACCATGTGAGCTGTCATGCTGCAGTGTCCACTGACAAATAATAGTATGTCTTATTTCTCACAGGGCTTCCAAAGCAGCTGAGTCCAGGACCTTAAGGAATGCCACGCAGTAGGTGCTGAACTAACTGGCACTGAAAGGAACAGAAAAAGATGGCAGCCCATATTTGAAATAATTAAGCACGTGGACTCTCGCTGATAAGAAACCATGTCAAAAAAAGGACGTAGCAAGGGCGAAAAGCCTGAGGCACTGATTGTTGCCCTACAGGCTGCCAATGAGGAACTCAGGACCAAGCTAACAGACATTCAAATTGAGCTGCATCAGGAGAAATCTAAGGTGAGTGAGGGTTTGATTTTAAATAAGTGTCTACACTGAAGGAGAAAAACGTGGTAAAAATAGTATCACAGAAATCAACAGATGCAACGCAACTCTTTCCTAGAGCAGTGGTCAGGTTCTTTACCCACACGCAACATTTTCTTACTGTGGATGTCCTGTTGCTTCTGTGGAAAAGACTCCTTTTTACTGAGGTACAAGTTTAAGAAGCCTCTGGCCCTCAAATGGAGCAATATGTCTTTTGCAACATCTTTGGTCATATTCCAGTTAGTGGGTTTCATCCTATCCACTCAGTGTTTAGAAATTTTGTAGTGTTGCCGTTTTTTGAGTGGCTGATATTTCAGCAAGACATACCCTTATTTCAAAGTTGAGCGAGTATTCCTTAAATGTATAGCATGACAATACATTTCAGCCCTTGTAATCAGTCTGCAGTGTAGCTGAACTGTATTGTATACACTAGGGTATGTATGCATTGTTTAAAGCTTTTTCAGGTATCAATGGTCTGCCAGAGTTACAGTCTCAGATATGTAAAGTTAGTCTAAAGCCAACTGAGTATCATGCCCACAGGGTATAGCCATCATCCTATAGTATAGATGTACCTGTGAAGGTTTGAGGTGCCTCCCGTATACTTTAGAAGCCTTTGGTACAACCTCAGGGCTGTTGTGCTGCAGCTTCAGCTCTTGCCTCCATCTTCTGCTGAACTTTTCAGCCTTTCCTGCACTGTCTATGGCTAGGGCAGCCCTTGTGAAACACATAATATCTCTTTACACTACTACAGCTTTTGTAACCTATAAAAAGGTAATGATCTGCATGTTATCCAAGTATAAAATACTGGCTGTTGTTTTACACCTACTCTGCGCATACTCTGCCCGCATTCTGTTAAAATCCTTGCAAGTAGCATCAATGTTCCCACAGGTGACGCTGAAGTGACTTTGCAAAGTAGTGTACTTTTTGCTCTCCACAGTGTTGTTCCCTCTTCATTTAGAGAAGCTTCTAGCGGCAAGCACAATACATCTGTGTTTTATAGTCAGAGTAAAGCTTTTGTGCAATAAACCCTTAAATGGTAAGTGCTAAAGTTCCCTGAGCATGGGTGAGATTAAGGCAGTCTTCAGGTTTAGTAATGTGTTCGTTATGAGCTGTGAAGATAACAAATGTCTGTTTAATAACTCCTGGTGAATTCTTCTGAGGTGGACTGGAGGCAGTGCTAACTGCAGCCAGGCATCCCCAACCTGCAGTCTGGTGGCAGCCACATTTTCAAAGGATGATGCCTAATGATACATTCTTTTTCTAACTGGAATATAATTGAAGTTATCAACTGGGTCTTTGATTCCTTTGCAGATAAGCATATATCCTGGGCAAATAAACTCAGAATGACTTGCCTTTAGCTTCCAAACCTGAATAACCAGAAATGCTTCAGCGTCTAAGAGGTCTTTTTCATAATTTCTTCCTTTTAGGGTGTCGTGATTTAACCCCAGCCAGCAACTAAGCTCCATGCAGCCACTCACTTGCTTCCCCCGCCACCCAGTGGGATGGGGGAGAAAATGGGGGGGGGGCGGGGGCGGAAGTAAAACTCATGGGTTGAGATAAGAACAGTTTAATAGGGTAGAAAGGAAAAAAAAAAAATTATAATAACAATAATAAAATTACAATAATTATAATAAAAGGATTGGAATGTACAAAACAAGTGATGCACAATGCAATTGCTCACCACTTGCTGACCAATGCCCAGTTAGTTCCTAAGCAGTGATCCCCCCCAGTCCCACTCCCCCCAGTTTATATACTGGGAGTGACGTCACATGGTATGGAATACCCCTTTGGCCAGTTTGGGTCAACTGCCCTGGCTGTGTCCCCTCCCAACTTCTTGTGCCCCTCCAGCCTTCTTGCTGGCTGGGCATGAAAAGCTGAAAAATCCTTCACTTTCACTTTTAGTCTAAATACTACTTAGCAACAACTGAAAACATCAGTGTGTTATCAACATTATTCTCATACTAAATCCAAAACATAGCACTATACTAGCTACTAGGAGGAAACTTGACTCTATCCCAGCCGAAGCCAGGACATAGGGACAGATGCTCGTGCCAATATATCAAGGTTAATCATACCGGCAATCTCAGACAAATATTAGCTTCCACTATGGATGCTCATTTGTATAATTTAGGAGAAGCTAAATGAAAGCAAGAATAGCCAGTTAGGTGTTATCTGATGTTCTGAGAATCTCTGGGGGCATTCTCCCTTCACCTACCAGTAAGATTTATTAGCCATTAATTTGCAACCTTTTAAAATAGGGAAGACTTGCAAGCCACAACAAAGCAGACATCATTGTTCTTTCAGACTCATTCTGCATCCTTTTCTTTCATAGATGGTTGATGACAGTGTTGGAAAGCAAAAATGTTTTTTGATTCTTTTGTTTTGCCTACAAGCTTTGGCATTCATGTGTTGCACACAGGCAAGGCTCAGTATTCTCTTAAGCCACAGGCTGGCGGCCAGAAAACTGATGGCTCAGGGAGCTTCTCTAATGCTTTCCACTATATTCTGAGTCTTGCTGCTTTTGTTATCACTGCAGCCTTGGAATTCCAATATGGAAGTTGCCAGTGTACGTTGCTGTTTTTTTGTTACTGGACATCACTTCAAGGATGGCACAAAATAATGAGAGTTACAAGAGCAGGAAAGTCTTGCAAACAAAACCAAAAAAAGCTTATCTGAAATATATTTAAATGTGCTTGAGTAATGCTGGAAAGGAGGGGAGCAGAACATGAAGAAAATAATGAAATTGCTGGCACGCTTCAGTACCTCTCGGGATGCCCATCCTTAGGTGCTCTCATCCATTCCTGTGACTAAATGGGACTGAGTGCTCAGGGTATTAAAGGAATTGTCATCATGAAGCAGTAGGGGGCTAAAAACTACAGTCTCAGGAAGTAGATCGCACTTCTGAATTGTTCTGTGGTTTGGATTGAGAGGAGCAGACACCATTGCAAACTTTATTTTTATCTGGAATTCACATTTTAGCTCTTTCCTCCTTTTTCCCTAGATATAAGTAGGTTCAGATTGGACAACTTGGCACAACCTCATTTGTAAAATCGGGTTAGAAATAGGATGCCAAACTGAAGTCACCCACAATGTCAGAAAGAGCTTTAAGAAAGTGCTCATCCCACAAAGGGGTCAAACAAATAGGATCTTTGAACTTTTCCCGTCTCTGCTAGCCATAAGTTCACTCTGCCAATGAATCCAAAGAGGGTAGAAACCTCTGGGCCATTGTGGTTTTTATTGAACAGGTCTCTTTTCCATTACTTCAGATGTAATAATCTTTTTCCTACAAGGCCCTCATTCACTTTCTCTGTTTTCTGATCAGAATGGTACATCTACAAGTCATCCTAACATCTGATGGTGTTTCAGTTTAATCAGCGAGGCAGCCTGGAAACTAATAGCCATAAAACCAGGCATGCCAGAGGTTAGCTGGGGTTGTACTCAGGCCCTTGCTGGGTCTGCATTGTGCCATTGTGCATACCCAAACTACTTTGTTGAGAGCTTAGATGTATCTTTCTATGTCATGCCAGAATGGATCACTTCCAATAATTGCACCTTGTTTTGCAGTGCATTCCATTTCCTTTTTAATAAACAGGAAGAGATGTGTTACAAGAAAGAAAGAGGACTTCAGGCTCATTTTTAGTCCTGAGTATTCAAAATCAAAGATGAACCTAGAATGAAAAAGGAGTGAAGGCAAACCAAAAACCTGTCCTAAGGACTTGGGGGTTGAGGGGCTAAGGTGATGTGTGCCTTTCTTCTCAGAAGTGATCTATATAGTAAAGGCATTTTAACATCTCATATGAATCGTACAGAGGTGATTAAAAGAGACTGCTTTTTAGTCCCTGGCTACAAAATCATCTTGTTGCATATGATGTGTATTATTACACATAGTTACTGCATCAGTAGCCTCTGAAATCCTCCAGAGAAGTTGGTGGCAGTTGCAAGTGCAGACCACCTTTAAAAAACATGTGTATTGAATACTTTGCTTTGAAAAGTTTTTGTGCATCCTAGCACCCCATGGAGGGAGTTCTAGGAGAATCTTTCAGATTTGTTTTCCGTGGAGCCTTCCAAGGAAGATGCCTCTCATTTTATAGAGTTTTGTAACTTGTCAGAATGACTTGGGTGATTGAAACCAAAGTAAAAGTATGGTTTCAAACTCTTCTGATGGCTTATTTTGGGAATGACCTACTACTATGCTTCTTCATATTGACTGTTTTTTCCCCTGGTTTTTCTTTCTGAAAGGTTTTCTCACTCTTCCTCATTCTTTGTCATCTTTACTTAAAAAGGAATTAACAAGGAAATTCTTACAGTCTTTGAAACCACATTCTTTTTCACTGTGAATAACAAAACTACTGAGTTTGCTTTGAACTGAAACCATTCCTTATCCGTTGCTTTCCTTTGGTGTAGGTTCACACAGGTTTCTATTGTGGAATCGCTCAGGGGTATGAAGTTGCACCTAGAGATACATTAGTGTAAGCGTGCTGAGGACTGGTGGGTTGCTCTGTAACTTTGGTTCCAAAGCTATGAACAAAGGACTTTAAACACTGTTGTTAATGAAGAGTAGCAAAGGATGTATTTTAAGGAAAGCTAGCTGTTCTATAAGCATAATAACCAGTGAAGCATCCTTTTCTGTAGATATGCGTCGAAGAAGTGACTGTTAATGCCCGTTAGAGCTCTATGTATGGGTAACAACATCTGTAAAAGGTGAAATGTCTTCTGGACTTTCAGACTTACACCTTACCTCCGTTGGGATCATACAGAGGCAAGCACTTGTCTCTCATCTGACTGACTGCCCATGGTCATGGAAGTTGTGGGAACCCTGCTATTTCTGAGCCCTCTAATTTTCTGGTGAATTTGACTGACATTGACAGATGGGTTAAAAAGTTATTAGAGAAATGCATGCATATACACAGAGTCTTATTTCCTAAGGAAGTATTGAAAGTACATGTAGTGTCACTGCATGAGGCAAGACACCTGAAGAAGACAGGGATGTTTTGGCTTGAGTAAAGACAGTGTAAAATCTATGTGAATGCTCCAGGAGTTGGCCCATATTTTGTTGTAGGAGTGTGGAGGATCATCTAGGGTCTGCAGCAGGGTCTTCCTCACTTTGACGTGGCTGTGTGTCTGGTGGGCTTGTTTTGAGAACATGTTGGTAGCAGGTGACTTTCATTTTATCTCAATGTAGGTTGCTAAACTTGAAAGAGAGAAGACTCAAGAAACTAAGCGTATCCGCGAGGTGGAGCAACGCAAGCAGACTGTGCAGATCACGGAGCTAAAAGCCAAACTCCATGAGGAGAAAATGAAGGAGCTGCAGGCCGTGAGGGAGAATCTCATCAAACAGCATGAGCAGGAGATGACGCGGATGGTGAAAGTCCGAGACAGCGAAATCCAGCGCCTCAAATCAGCGCTGTGTGCGCTGCGGGATGGGAGCAGTGATAAAGTAAGGACAGCGCTAACTATTGAGGCTCGTGAAGAGGCCAGAAAACAGTTTGACTCTGAGCGCCTTAAGCTTCTGCAGGAAATTACTGAACTGAAGTCTGCCAAAAAGCAGGTAGATGAGGCCCTGAATAATATGATCCAAGCCGATAAGATCAAGGCAGGAGATCTTCGGAGTGAGCATCAGTCCCACCAGGAAGCTATTTCCAAGATCAAATGGGAGAGTGAAAGAGATATTCGCCGCCTGGTCAGTAACCAAAACAGTTTGTGTGATCTCTTACACTGTACTGAGTTTGCGTCTTGTGCCTCTTAGCTTTTGTGAATAACAGAACTCTGCAATGTACTTCAGTTTGCAAAAGTATTGCAAACTTCTCACTGTCGTTTCTCAGCAGTAAATAGATCATGGTGAGTCAGCTAGAGCTACCACTGTGATGGCAGCTAACACCTTAAAGAGTGATTGGCTTAATCCATAAGGATTTGGCTTGCTGAGATGCTAGTACATGCGCAATGCAAAGTATTAGAAAAAGAGCGTTTGCATCTGCACTTGGCAGTTTGTTAGTTTCTCTAGCCCTTGTGATGGTATCCTAAATGCATTAAACCATGGCAGGGTATCTTTTGGTTTGGTCTTGCCATAACCTTCAGTAATTACTGGGGAAAGTGAGAACAAAATGAGGCCCACATCAGCAGTGGTGCAAGTTGTCACATTTCCCTATCATCCGGGGAGCTGGACCTGCTTGCAACAGTGAAAGGTTTGACTTGAAAACTGGAATTCAAGATTCAACAGTTAAGTAAAAGAAATAGTAATTTAAACTGTCAAGAATGATTATTTTTTTTTTGTCTCCCCTCCCCCAATTCAAAGTCTGTGTACTGGAGGTGTACTCTTGTGTTGCCAAAATGCTCAATATAGCACAGACTAGTAGTGGTGGATTCTTCCAAATTTTGACCTTTCTTGTTACTTTGATCCTCATTTGCAGTTCTGTGTAGCCATGAGGACAAACTACTTTTATTTTTTTTTCTCATCTGAAATTGAGGATCTGTTTTCAGGGTTTTAATATAAAAAGGAACTATAATGAAATTCAGGATAAAACTGAGCCATTTAGTAACATTAAGATCAACTCGGGTTCCACCTATGTGTTGTATGATTTTATCTTTAGCAATTATTGAAAGGCTTTTTTAAGGCTATTTACTCACATAAGAACCTTGAACAAGTCCAGAGTTATTTTTATCTGACTTAAAATGAATTTGGAAACCACTTGTGTATTGCTATCAGAGTGGAGGAAGTTACATCAGAGTGACATCTAGTTAATGGAGATCAGAATCTAGCCTTACTCATTTGAAAAATACTTTGGGGAGGATTTTAGCAAGCCTAAGAAGCTGCAAGACCAGAAAGTATCTCTGGAAGCTTCAGGCAAAATTTAGCGTAGATATTCTTGTTTTCAGGGAATGATTTGTATCGTTCCCAGATAATAGTATTTTTATTTTGTCAGAGTGATTTGCAAATTCTGGTTCACCAAGTTTTCTTGAGGTCAATGATGTTAGCAGCTTTGTATCAATTTTTATGGTTGCAGGGCTTGTATGGGCTGATATTATTCTAAGTTTTAATCCAAAATTTTCCTCTCAGCTGTCATTCTTGAAGTTGCTGTGAGGTGAAATAAGAGGCAGTTCTTTTTGTCTTGTATAGTCCTGGGCAGAGATGTGGTGATAATACAATGAATAGCCTTGAGTTTGCACTCAGCAGATTAGTAACATGGCAATCAGCTTTAAGAAATACTGGGTCTGCACAGATCTTCTGTTTGTGAGAACTGGACTGTCACTTCTACTGTCTCAGCTAATGTAGCTCCATTTACACAAGCAGGAGCTAGTGTCAACTTTTTGGGGGTTGTCAGAGTTTATACTTATTTTTCACTAGTAAAAGTAACTGAACAAAATGCAGTGTGAAAGCCTGAACTCTTCATCCAATTATCTGTTAACACATCATACTGTGCTCAGTTCCTGGGCTTCACTCTGTGTAAAGCTGGTGAATATGAACCAATGTACGGTTATGGCTGAAACCTCAAAGTGTATCATTTTACAAGCCGGATGCAGTATGATATAGTAGATTTAAGTGGTGAACACTGCTATTAAGTAAGTCGTATACTACTAGATTGGAGAAGGCTGAAATGCTGTTTACACAGTAATATTGTTGTTCTGGTATTTCTCTCATTTCAGATGGACGAGATCAAGGCTAAAGACAGGATCATATTTTCCTTGGAGAAAGAACTGGAGACACAGACAGGCTATGTGCAGAAGCTGCAGCTGCAGAAGGAAGCTCTGGATGAACAGCTCTTCTTGGTGAAGGAGGCAGAGTGTAACATGAGCAGTCCCAAGAGAGAGATCCCAGGAAGGGCTGGAGATGGTTCAGAGCACTGCAGCAGCCCTGTACGCAGGTTTTACTGGTCCCTGCAAAACAGAAACGTGGCAGTGTTTCTCTTGCTTAAATATTTTCTCAGGCCCTGGGGAAACATTTGCACTCTTATTCACTACAGAGAAGCTATGTCCATAGATTCTTCAGTGAGAATGCTAGTGGGACAGACTTTTGTAAGGCTGTTTCCTCAGTTGCTCTATTTACAAATATAAAAGTTCTTAAATAATTAGTGCCCCTTTGAAAGAATCATTCCATGAATATAACTACCTGGATAGCATGCATCCTCAAAAAACAGATAGAATTGGGAAGATGGGCAGAGAGAAGGCTGGGATGGGCAATCTGGGAGATTCTTAGGAGATCCTCCTCTTTCTCTGTCTTATTCTCCACATATATAGCCCTTGCTGTCATTCACAAAGCATGCAACTCACTGGTTGTGTGACTAAATATATGATGTTTGTAAAACAAATGTGTATATATATACATATCTACACATATACAAATGAGGAATAAGAAAGTAATTGCAATTGATACTGAAAGGGTTGTCCTTACTTTTTCGCCTGACATAGTGGCTCAGCAAATAGAAGCAATGTATAGGAAAAGGCAATTAAAATTAGAATCTCTTAGCTTTTTGCTTTTTCTTTCCCATCATAAAAAAATATCGACATCTGTTTTGGTTGTTTTCTCTTTATTTTTTTAAACAGTTGAAAATTTTCAATTAAAGTATCCCCCAAACCAGATACTTTCTTCCAAAAATGTATATTTGCCAGCATGTTCAATACTATAAAAATCCGTAAATATAATTTGTTGATGATGACAGCCTAAGTTGACTGGTGTGTGGTTTTTGAGGATTCTATTCCCAAGCACATATTTTGAAAAGAATCAGTAACTGTATTATGTTGTTGCCAATGAACAGGACTTGCGCAGAAACCAGAAGAGGATAGCAGAGCTGAATGCCACAATCCGGAAGCTGGAAGACAGGAACACGTTGCTTGTTGATGAACGAAACGAACTGGTGTGTGAGCTTTGTGCTATCTGACACAGGAGGTTGGGACCCATAGGGAAAGGCAAAGAGAAGGATCCAAGGATGGTAGCCAGTGATGAACGTGCCTTTTCCATCCATCAGGCTAGTCACTGAGGAGGCTGAGGATGATTTTTTTTAATCCTAGAATTAAACAGTAATTTCATTGAAGTTATATGAGTACAAAATCACAATGAAAGTTGAGGCAGAGAGGCTTGTAGGTTTCTATATAAATGCTTGTGTTCCCTCCCTGACCTTTAGAGCATACAACAGTGTATGGTGAGACTTACCTTGTAAATGAAATAATGTGTGTAGTCCAGTATTTGACCAGGTTGAGAATAGTTAAATATTGGATCTAGGGAGAATGGACAATGGTGAATTGATCCCTTTATCTGATTTACTCCTAGGTGGTGGTACCTGTGTGTTGAAGTCAGCACCCTGGCTTTTTAACTTGTCCATATTTCTACTTCTTTGATTAAGGATGAGGGTGGTGAAATTCAACTCTTGATATTTTTTATTTTTGTTCCTGAGCTAGGAGACCTAATGCACTCCTTTCGTATAAATTTAGCTGGCTTGGGTCTCCTCAATGTTCTTAATGTAATATTTGCAAAATAATGTCTTTTCAAGATTGCAAATTACAAATATGTTCATGTGTCTGTCTTCAGATACGAAAAGCTCTCAACCCCCAAGTTTCTGTGATACTGAGTAGCTTGGAGTCTGAAGAGTCAGCTTTATTAGCTGTTCCATGTCATTAAATATTCAGCCTACTTCTTCACCAGGAAAAAAAACCCCAAAAAAAACATTTTAAAAGGCTTCTAAGCTGTGTCTTGCACGATGTGACTACAATGAACACATTTTGTTAAATGTGACCAGGAGTACTGCTGGAAATACCATACACTTTAAGATACATTCGGACTAGCAACGACCAGCTTCATTCTTAGGGTAGGACAAATGGTTGTTTTGCCCACAACTGTGCTGATCAAAGATGTAACTGCTTCCTAGCTGCTCCCGCCTTTTCTGTTAGCAGAAGGGATCTTCAGGTACTTGCTAACCTGTTTCAGACAAAATCACTGGGTTAGTTTAAATAGCCTAGTAAGATGATGTGATGATGTAAGCGGATGTGGTTAACTGTTCTTAATAGCTACAGAAAACTCTTGCAGTCCTTTCCTCAGCAGAACTGCAGAGGGCAGGAACCTCCCAGTGACAAATAGTAATACAGAACTGGGACAGTGCCTTTGTTACGTAGATCATCCAGGCACAAAGATGATGTCTTTCCACAGCCACAAGCCATCTTCTTTGTCCTCCCTTAGGAAAAGAAATTATATCTATAAAACACTCAGTATTACTGGATGGAGCTAATTTTTCAGAGGAAGAGATCTTGGTTAAAACTCTAGTTGTACCAATACTGTAACTTACAAGCATGCCCTAAGATACCTTCCTATCTTACGGGATTTGTTGTTTAAATGTTATGTGATTTGTTGATTAAAACAAAGTTCATTGTGCATATGCACAAGTATTTCACTTTGTGGCATTAAAGACCAGACTTACAACTATGTTGTTATTGCTGTGATCCAGACTGAGTATGCAAATCTGTCTTTCAATGAGAAAATCAGTGGGTTTCTTGCAGATAAAGCACAGGTCGTTTTGGGCTTTTTTAGCAGCTTTGCAGTTGCCTGTGTGTGTGTTGGGTTGCTTCATCTCTATGTCTGCGTTTTCCCATAGATAAAGAGATCTTTCAGAAACAGATATGCAGAATTATGCTTTGAGATGTATGGAAAAAGTTACAGAAGTAATCATCAGTTCCATTAGATCACTTTGTCTGGCATTTTACTGGGACAGTAGTCCAACAGGGAAGTAAAAATACTTCTAACAAAGGAGGGAGAAAAAATATCTTTTATTTGGATTATTTACAATTATTAATTGCTATTATCAATCCAGTTGAAGCGTGTCCGAGAAGCTGAGAAACAATGTAAACCTCTTCTGGAAAAGAACAAGTGCCTCACGAAGAGGAATGATGAACTTATGCAGTCTTTGCAGCGCATGGAAGATAAACTCAAAGCAGTCACTAAAGAAAATATAGAAATGGTTGGTACTGAAGAGCAAAATGAGGATTACTATATGATCTATGTCTGTTATGGTGGCCACATGTGCATAGTGTATGCATGTATATACTTGGAGAAAATGTGTTGTATATAGCTTGTAATACTATTGATAATATATAGCCATGCCTAGGTCTGTATATAATAGACTTACATAATATAACATTGTGTATTATGCATACATGTGCAATATATTTAAGTGAATGCATAATCTCAGTCTTTAATACTATCCCCAAAATTAGAATATTGAGTTTCAGTTGTTTTTAAAAAAGAAAAAAAATGTTGTATCATTGAGTCATATTCCACTGTGCTATTTTGCATCTGGAACTCAAAAAGGAGGCTAAGAGCAATGTTTTCAGCCAGCATGATGTTCATTTTTGAATGTACATGTTCTTCTTAGAGCTGATGATGGCAAAGTAAAGTTCTGGTCTGCCACTGAGCACATACAATCTTTCCATAAAACATACACGTAGTAGAAGGATATGGGAAAGGGAGAATAGTGGTGTTGTAAATTTGGCTAGGGTTAGAAATTTCACATATCAGGGGTACATGAAGCAGGGTCAAAGCAGTTATGTCTGTGTATCATTCAAATGGAATTGCACTGAGAATCAGTCAGAATCCAGTCCCTACATATGCACTGATGTTGCTTTGGCATTCATAAAAAAAGGAGGTGGAAGTTTTGGGTTGCCAGATGTAAGCTGGCAGGCTGAGAAGACTTCCTCTGCTAACTGTGTTTGTGTGTCTTGTCTCTGGCTTGCAATAGCCACTGTCCTCATCTTGAGCAGGCTGACTGTTCTGCAATGGATGCGGCTTTCTTGCCGATTAGGATGAGATGATCAGATTCACTTTCTTGTCTTGTAGAAAAAAGACTTTAGTGTTACAAGGTTAATCCACTTTAAGACTCTGCAATTCACCCATGCCCTGAAGACAGATAAACTTATTGCAGGTGTTGCAGATCAGAATTCTTCTTCCACAGCTGTGGTAGTACAGATCACAGCCCCTTAGGATCTGCCACAGCAAAGAGAAGGGACTGGGGAATCTGCATGCATTAGACGTTAGTGGGCAGCACCACTGGTGCATATATGCACACACAGCACATATGTTCTAACTTGGCTCCCTCACATCTGATTTTTACATTATAGATTTTTTTACATTATATATTACTTCCAAATTATGGAAGTTAGCAAGCTGTGGGTGGCTAGAGTAATTCTCATGGGCCGTAGCCATCTCTTCTCCCACATATGCTCAGGAGCAGGCAGAATGTGGACTTCTACTTGAAATAGATCTGGTACCACTTTTTTTGTCTTTCCTCCTCTTCTGACTAGATGTATGTCTTTCACATGACTAAAGCATGTCCATTTCCTCACTGTATATGGTCATATGATCGGTATCAGTAAGGGCATGGGGTTTTAGGGATAGATGCTATTTGCATACCCACTGGACAGGTGGGTATAGCCTGAACTATATTTGCCACATGTTGGGGCATCTTGATGCATGGCAAAGGAAAAGCTACCATATATGACCTTTAAGAGCTGCTGTAGAGGCTGTATTGCCACACAATAAGTAAACAGATAAAGCTTTGTCATTCTGGTTGAAGAACTCGGCCTTGCTGTGCTTTATTGTTAAGAAGTGCTGATGGCTATTAATAAAGTTATAAAAATGGTGTAGCTGAAGCATATTTAAAGGGCTGTACAGCTTAAATGAAAGATAAAGTCTGATTTTTAACTGAAAGGTGGTCTTTTGTCTTTTAATTGCTGGATCTTATTTTGTCTGTTTCTTCTTCTTACCGTAGAGAGAAAAGATGACATCACATCCTCCTCTAAAGAAATTAAGATCTCTCAATGATCTGGATCAGGCTAATGAGGAGCAAGAAACTGAATTCTTAAAGCTTCAGGTCATAGAACAACAGAACATAATTGATGAGTTAACAAGGGTATGTCCAGAGCACCAGGAAATTAGGAATGATTCCTGTGTACGGTTCACCACTGATAGTATTTCTTCTTATAACTAGAGGTCTGAGGGTTAATATCTGATTTTAATTTTAACACCTGCAAATTTTTAGGTGTAGGTATGCAAGGGTGCAGTTTAACTGAATTTCTAGCAGGGCATCAGCTACTACAACCCAAAAGCATAACTCTTGTGTGTGAATTGAGCTCTAGAAATGAACGCAGACTAAGAACCATGGAACTTGGGAAAATATCTGCATGTTCACAAGGCTGTGCCACGCTGGTTTACCATTATATCTAAGCCACCATTCAAAGTTTCCTTAACAAGAGGCAGGCACACAGTGCAGTATCATGTGCTGGGAAAGTGCGTGCTGCTGGACAGTGGTTCACTAGTTCTTCTGTCATTTAATACTGACAATCCCTTTTTCAGCTGACTTTGCATTATGATGTTGAGGGGAAGGAGAAAGAGACTCCAAAACAGGCTGTTGCCTCTTCTAAGACATCATTGCTAGGAGTGGTGAGATCAACACTACCGTCATTTAATGACTTGAGACAGAGGCAGCATCTCCTTTGCAGGGAAGGCAGACAGCCTCTCATACAAAGCCCAGACTAGTCCCCTGCAACAAGCCTCGCATTTTAACAGGAAATCCATCAGTGCATGTCATTTGACAGCCTGTCAAGGCAACTGCACAACAAGGCTGGGGGGCGAGGGGTTCAGGTATCCCATCTTCCCTTCTTCAAGTGGTTTTCAGCTGACACATGTACAGATTTGGATATGAGTCATCCCTTCCACCTGGAATCAGATTCCTGTTTCAATGAATGAACAGAGAGTCAGTGGAAGCCCAATGATTTATTTTCTCTGTGGATTTGGCCTTCTACAGCTGCAAAAGAGAAGAGAGAGTAACTTTTTAATCTTATTTTTCAGGACAGGGAGAAACTTATTCGTCGCAGAAAGCATAAAAGGAGCTCAAAGCCAATTAAGGTAAGAGGAAAAATTGTTTTCAGCTTATAAAAATACTAGTAGGCTCTGTAGGAAAACACACTTTGCAATCTGATTAAAGAGAGCTTTGTGGATTATAACAATCTGCTTTAGTGATCAGGTTTATAAACACCTTAGTTACTTTGGGAGAGCTTTCTAAGTCTACTTTGAAATTTAGTTAAGGGGGTGTAACTATTTTATTTTCAGCAAAATGGGACTTATCGCCCCCTCTCTGAAATAGTAATAATCTCCTTTCCATCTGGTTTCTGTAAATATTGGTCTCAAGGTCTGTTATGCTGAGATGTATTTACATTTCCAGAGACCTTCCCATCTATCTTCTGCTATTTATTTTTTCACAGCACATACAGGCTAAAACAAAATCCTTGTACATCTTTATTCTTCAGGTGGAAGTTTCTGCCTGAGAAATTGTCAGTCTCTCCTGCTCAGTTCCACAGGCCTTTGGCTGCCCCTTGTATTACCCTGAGTTGGGTCAAGTCCAAAGTTGGTGTATTTTACAACAATTTTAGAGCTGAGTAGTCAGTAGTGGTTCAAATGTCTCCTTTATCAGCTAGATGTGAAGAATGACTTTGCAACAGCCATGTCCCACCTCCAGAAAGCAGAAATACTGTGTAGGAAACAGAGCTTGGTTGCTCTTTGTCCTCCAAGGACATCCCTTAGTATGTCAGTCATGTTCAGAAAAAGTAATGCAACTCTCTCCTACACACAGAGAATTTCAGACCAGTAAATCCTAGATGTGTCATCACGTTGTTTCTATATGGGTTCTGAAGCAATACACAGCAGGTGTAACTGGGAGACAAGGACGAAAAAGTATTTTTATCAGTTAACTTAATTTCTAAGCCAGAGATTATAACATGGGACAATATGGCTATTGTCTTCACTTGGAAATATAAGGAACAAAAAAAGATAATATATGCAAAAGGTTATTGGCATCTTTGGTACGTGTTTTTCGTGTGATTCAGATTCCAGGTTTAGAAGATTGTAACCTGTCAGCAAAAGTGAAAAATGTTGCAAAGCAGAAGCACATCTTAAATGCTCATTGATCAGTTTCTCTGCAGAATTATTCATAAGCCAAGTATTTAAATGCTTAGATATGTACCCTGAAACTAAGCCTGCAGGGTCAAGCATCTATACCTTCATAGGACAGGACTCACAGTTTTAACTTGATTAATTCAGTTACTGAGATTGGAGATAGTGAGGTGTCAGACAAACAAACAAACCGTGTAGTGTGAGCAATCTCTTACAACATGTGGCAGTTACTGTAGTACTGGAAAGATGTGTGAGATAAAAGTTCCTTCACACTAGTTTTTTATTAGCATAGCTTTCACTCACTCCAACATCAATATCAGTGAGAGAAGCACTGAGATATTAAAAATTTCGGTAGTATCCATGAGACAAGGAGGGTTCCCTATTCTGCACACGTTTCCAGCTCTGTATGGTGTTATCTTTGCACACCAGTCTGCATGTTGACAGATGTCTTCTGAACAGCTTTGGGATTAACAATTCTCCTGCCTTCCTGCAAGGACAGAGACTTTTCGTTTGGCGTGTTGCTTCTTCCATTATGTTTTCCAAGTCTTAGACTGAGCCAGATCCTCAGCTTAGAAAAATTAATCAGCAAACTCATTCTCCACCAGCACAAGACCTAATCTTTAATATGGTTCCCTTCAGTTTTGTTTGGAGATGGTAATTCCAGGGGTAGCCCATTGCTCTTTTTTCATGTGCTGCCTTTTTTAAGTAACTAGCAATGTGATTTTTGAACTAACCTTTCCCTCCCCATCAGAAACTCATGCTACCTGTTTCCAAGGAGATTCAGATATCATATTTTCCCTTCTTTAGAGACATGTGGTAGATACAGTTTTTGGGTACGATGATGATTCTATGGACTCTGAAACATCCTCTGTGGCCTCATATAGAACAGATAGAACACCAGCAACCCCAGATGATGATCTAGATGAGGTAAGATCTGACTCTTTCCATAGGCAAGGACAGGTTTTCAAGAGACTGACTTGCAAAACAAATGGCCAGGCTCTCAAAACCATTTAGGTTTTTATAGTGCATATTGAGTGATAAGTTCTTCGTTAAGTTTGGCCTCAAGTTTGGTTACTGATACACTGAAATGCTGAGAGGTTCTTTCAAAATCTAGTCCGTAGAGTCTACAGCTATGACTTCGTTGCAATCTGAGATGATTTTTTTTCCTCTCCCCTTCAAGGAAATAAACCTAGCACATTTCTTCTAGCTTAAAGACATATAAACACTGTATAAATTCCACATTCTTATTACTTCATAGTACACCAAGCTCACCAAAAAAGCTATTTGAATCAAGACCTGTAAACCAGCTATTGTGCTTAACAAATCACACTTGGATTCTTTGCTTTGGCAGTGCTTTACTGTCTGGGGCTTAGACATGTCCTTTCTTATACCTCAGGGTTTAGCAGCGGAAGAATCAGAGCTGCGGTTTCGACAGCTGACAAAGGAATACCAGGCCCTGCAGAGAGCGTATGCACTACTGCAGGAGCAGACGGGAGGCATCATAGATGCTGAAAGAGAAGCCAAGGTCAGTAGTTGTTTGAGGGTAAAAGCATTTCATTGCTATCAGGACATGCAAACCCCTCAAAGTGACATACAAGGGAATGGAGTTACATACAACATCCATACAACTGAGAGTCATCCATTTCACTCATTTGCTGAGTACATTTAAAGAGAGTGACAATGAAGAATGGACGCAATCACTCAGTTTACAAGGGGTTGTCCTCCACCTGAACCTGAAAACTCTGTAGTTAGGCAATTCTGGAGTTTGGCACAGAATCACAAGGGTTTTCTCATCTTTTGCCCGGGTGTGAAGAGGTTGGGTTTTAAAGGTAAGTGGAGGCCTGTGGTCTTTCACAAAGGCACACATTGCACCAATTTTAAGAATATTCACCTCAATGTTTCTAATGGAGAAATGCAAATTACATTCAAATTTGAACGTGATGCAGACTACAGTAAACCTTCCAAGGCTAAAAATGTTGTCCCTCTAATAAAATCATAGAATCATTCAGGCTGGAAGGGACCTTGGGTGGTCTCCAGCCCAAATTCCTGCTCAAAGCAGTGTCAGCTCTGAGATGGGTTGTTTAGCACTTTATTGAGTCAGCTCTTGAAGACCCCCTAGGCAGTTATAATTGCTTCTTTTCACTACCTTTTGCCACTTTCATCTACTAAGCACTTTTCTTCAGTTCAGGGACTGCCCCTTACTAGGGTCTTCCAGCAAAGCCTGTCACCCCAAATACCTGAGCTTGTGTTTCACTACTCTAATGCAATGAACAGTAATAACAGTCTTGGGTGGGGAGACGGGGCTGATCTACCACTCTGTTCTCTTGTGTCATCTGTATGTCAATGGCACAAAACATTGCTGCGCCAGAATCTTTGTAATGATTACTTACTCAGTAGAAGCAACAGCATAAACCTAGACTCTGCTGTGTTTGGTTTCCTTTTAATACCAGTCACATTGCTGTGTTTGTTACCGTTTAACGGTGTGCTTGACTTCAACAGGCTCAGGAGCAACTCCAAGCTGAAGTCCAGAGATATAAAGCCAAAATAGAAGATCTGGAGAAAACTTTAGCACAGAAAGGGCAGGTAAGCACTTCTTGTGTATTTTCTTTTCCTATTTTGGATCTTACCTGCTCTGCTTACAAAATATGTAGCACAATTTCAGTATAGACTTCCATGAGATATAATGTGGCTGTTCAGTAAACAGGCAGGTCTAGCAAGTTCAGAAGCCGTGCTACAGCTTGATAGACTAATATGTTGTTACTCTGTAAATGACAGTTCGTTCCTATAGGATTTTAAAGCCTGAATATTGTGGCTCCAATTTTCAATAAACATGCCCAACTTCATGGAGTTTGATTATTCTGTAATAGTACTGCTTCATCCAACAGGACTCGCACTGGGTGGAAGACAAACAGCTTTTCATTAAGAGGAACCAAGAGCTTTTAGACAAGGTATGTTCCCAAGTTTTGTGTGTTCACTCCGAATGGTAATCTGGATCCTACAATACACTTTTTGGACATGCAGTTTGGTGCTTATAGGTGTAGTATAAGGATAGAACAGCATAGATTAATATGGACAGGATAACATATGGAAAGACAAGCCTTCTCCAGCTCTGCGTAGGCACCGTTGTTGCTGGCAGTTGCTGATGCACCAGCTCTGCTGGTAAGCTCCAGCCTGAGAGCTGGAAGCTCTACTCATCGTTCTGGCTCTGACATGCAGACCTTTGTGTTCCAGTAGCATTGCAGTGAAGTCTACTGCTTCTGCTGTACTGGCAGGATGTTTTGAGCTTAGCTTTTATGTGTGAAACAGCAGTAGAAATGCAGTCACCCTCTGATGCTAGGACCCTTTCATACTCCCTAGTCCTTGTGTGTTCTGTATATTTTTAAGGGCTTAAAGTCATCCCTAGGTCCAGTGGAACTTGTACTGCTCAGTCCTTTGGTAGATTTAGGAATAGCACCTGTTTGTGTGTGTATATATATTTGTATGTATGTATATATATTTTTAACCGTGGAATATAAGGATACAAATGACCTCAACGTTGCTTGCATATCACCAACAGTAACGGCAGTGGCCGTACATATGACTGCCATCAGCAAGAGGCCATAACTCCAGCTCTCCTGCTGTCTTTAACCTCCCCACATGAGGACTTTTAGCCTGTGTTCCTCCCCTTCCATAAACACACCTAATAAATCTCTGGCCCTGTGCCATCCTTTGCCATCCAGACAAACTGACCCATGGGAGCTTGTTTGACCTAAGTCTCACCATGCTCCCTAGCTGTCTTTGTCTGGGCACTACTGAGACAACCTGACTGCAAAATACATGTCCAGGCACTGGCTGGAGACTTGCAGAAGAGAGCAGGCTGAGGAGCTAGTGGTGGAGTTGTCGAGAACAAGCAAGCAATGGGTGGTATTTAAGTCTATCTGCTAATTGACAGAGCTACTTGTGTGGAGATGCTTGCCATGCAGTTCACACAAGTGCTTGCATGGCTGGGATGGCTGCTCAGTCAACTGCCTCCACAAAGACAGCTCTCCCTGTGTGCCATTTGTGCTTCATGTTCTGCACACTGGGAATCTCTGGTCTAGACCAAGCTCTTCTCAAAGGCAGGTGCAGCTGTTTCTGTGTCATTCCTGATAGATGCTTATCCAACTTGTTCCCAGAGTCATCCAACAATAATGTCTCCACATCCCTCCCCAGACAATCTATTCCAGTGCTTTATCATGAGAGCAGTATGTTTAATAGCTAATGCAGACTAATCTAATAGCTAACCTGACACCTCTGTAGAGTTAACTTCCCTGCTGATCTTCACTAGGATTGGATTCTTTTAGGAAAACCTCCAGCCTAAGCATTTTATGATGTTTAGGAAATTGATAAGCAGAAGTTCACTTGTAAACTAAAGACTCACTGAGGTAAAACAGCAAGTAGTGAATCATCTCTAGAGTTTGGATTTTGCACTGCCTGTGCTACCTCAACTACTGCTCACCAAATATTCAGTGTTTCTTCTAACAGTCGCACAGATCCTGAATTTACATATTTCTTTTAGATAGAGAAACTGGAAGCAGAAAACAACCGTCTGCAACAGGAGCTGCAGGATGCCCGAGACCAGAATGAGCTGCTGGAGTTCCGCAACCTTGAGCTGGAGGTGATGGATGAGCTTGTTATAGTAGAGTTGGTAGCAAATTAAACCAATGCACTTGCACTGGACACCAACTTTAATCAGGTGTTTACACAAGCATTGTGATATAACAGAGTAACAAATCAAGCCCAGCATTTTTAATTGTGAGCTGAAGTATGTCAGCTCTAATATCCTGGAAATAGTAAGCTCCATACGTCACTGGTTCACCTCTCTCTGAGCTAGGTGCCCAGTGTGCATAGATAAGCTTAGCTGATTAATGTCAGTATGGCTTTTAGTTACCACACCTGCGGATATGGTTTTTCTAGTACTTTGGAGCAGTCTGTTGTCAACTTGCTTTGTTCTTATTGCTGGCCTAGAGTCTACTAAAATCAACAGAACTTAATTACATTTAAATTAACCAAATAAGCAAGGCTTAAACCCCATCCTCATGTACTTTGCTCAGGGCTGCATCCTGGTTCACAGCTAAGATCCCTCCTGAGAGTAGGCATCCAGGGTTTTTTTTGTTTGTTTTTCATTTTTTTTCATGAACCTGAGCAGGAGAAGAAAGAAATGTTGAGCGTACTTTTATCTTTAATAGCTGAAGAGTAGAGTGTTCCTCTAAGAAGTCAGAGACGCATGTACAGTTCCCTCTTCGAGGTCTTCAAAGCCCTGTTTCCCCCTATGAAAATCTTACTGCTGATCTATAAATTATACTGGCTTTGTTGTTTTCCCATCTTCCAGCAAGGGTGATGAGACAAGAGTTCAAGTTTCATTGAGAGTGCTGCCGTGAGGAGAAGTGCACCTCTCTAGCCCTGTGCTTGAAGGACTGGAATTATTTGAAGTTTAATTCAGCAATGATCGATGAAATTGCATAAGCAGTTGTAAGAGAAAGTATCAGACCCAGGGCTGTTGTCTTCCAGTACCACACCTATGGGGCTGAAAGGGTGTACCTTGTGCCTTCTGACCCAGCAAATCTTGAATTCTTTTCTCTGTGGGGACTTGGCTGTGAGAGGAGAGGGGGGCTGTCCTACCCAAACCAATCTGTACTGGGTGATTAGAGCACTCTTCGTTACAGAGGAGAAATGTGCACATTGGCTCCTGCGGCAGAGGGAGCTGAAGCCAGGTCCACGACAGCCTGCGGGGCACTCCGTCTCTGCTGGGAGATGCCTGTGGATCCCCAGGGCTGCTGGTGTGGGCTGGGCTGTGCTCGGGGCTTGGTGATGCCAGTGCTGCCACCCTGCTGTGAGTATCTGAAGACAGCTAGGGTACAGGGCCAAGGTGCCCAAGAGCACAGGCTCCCTGGATACAAGTTTGCAACAGCTTCTGTGCTGTTGATTCCTGAGGCACCTTTAATTTCACTGGACCTCAGTTTCCTGCTACTGTGGTGGGGATAAGAGACATTTCATACAGGTGAATGTGGTCTTCCTCCTATAGCCTTTATCATCATTCTTGCCAATGCTGGCACATGTGAAAAGCCAACAGTGCCTGCCTATGTGCGTATAGTGCTTGGCCTGGAGTTGTCCTAATTTGTGTCTTGAGGCTGTGGGCCCTAGCACAATGAATAGCAACAGACTATCTGCCCACTTGTGAGCACTGTCACTTTTGCAGGCACTGTACATGTTCCCTGTTGAGCAGCTCTCCTCATGACCTGTGTTAAGTAAGAAAGACCCCACAGGCAACACTGGAGATTGACGGAAGAGCTCCAGAAGCCTCTGCAGGTGGCCAGAGGACTGGGTCAGACCTCGATCTCCCTCTTCCCAGACTGCTCCTGGTTCCAGATTCTTGTTATGAGCACCAACTGACAAGAACTTCCACCTGGTCTTTGGTCCAGCATAAGCTGGTTTATTTCTCAGTTGGTTTTTTCAGTTGCTGTCCAAGGCCTTATATATTTGACATTCAGAGCTTGTAGGTAACACAGAGCCTTTCCTGGCTCTCATGAATCAGTGCTGTGACAGATTTGTCCCTTATTTACAGAAATTTCCCACAGTTTTACCTGACAGCTGTGTCTCCATATGACATGGAACTGGACTGATCAAGTGAATTATGTGTTCATAAACCAAAAATGTATTTGAAAGTGAAATTTGATCTTAATTTCTGTGCTTGCCTGAATACCTGAAAGGGATGAGAAATAACATCTTCAAATTTTTTTTGGTCTTTGGTCCTTTAAAACTGGACTAATATTTGTAGATTCTATGCAATGAAGGTGTATAGATAGCTAAATTGATCAACTTTTTGGAACTTACTACTTTCCACAGATATTAGAACATACAACATACTATACTAGGATGAGCAAATGTGTAATCTGAGTATCCTTGTAGTCTTAAGTCAAATACCTGTTTCTAAAGGCAGTATTTACAACAATACATAGTTGCTAGACACTTCATTAAGCAAATCACTTGAGTCTTAGCCAGGTGACAGCCTTTCCACAGACAATTTGTGAATTTACATAATTAATCAAATAAATAATCTCCTGTAAAATAATTAGCTTGGGTTTAGGATCCTATCCCACTTGGCACACTGTTTTTCAGACTAGGTCTAAAGGTTTCTTTGACTTGTAAACTGAAGA
Organism: Astur gentilis; assembly: GCF_929443795.1. Taxonomy (NCBI): domain Eukaryota; kingdom Metazoa; phylum Chordata; class Aves; order Accipitriformes; family Accipitridae; genus Astur; species Astur gentilis. The sequence goes on along the minus strand of NC_064905.1, from coordinate 23,037,730 downwards.
GCCTGGCTTTGTAAAGCATGATACAAACAGTAGCTGTGGCATTTTAATGAGTTGTGTGTGCATCTCCTTCATTCTAATATGTTCTCTGGTATCTTTTCAATTATTTTCAGGAAAGAGAGAGACGGTCCCCACCATTTAATCTCCAGATTCACCCATTCTCAGATGGTGTGAGTGCTCTACAGATCTACTGCATGAAGGAAGGGGTTAAGGTAGGTCAGTTTTATAAGGCAGCACTTCTAACTACAGGAGTGGTCGGTGCTGCCCATATAACCCATTACATTCACCTCTGCTAATAACTCCACTAAACTTTAAGCATTTAAACTCAGTCTAATGTAAGAGTGTGCGATGACTGACGCAATTGAATTGGACTCATAATTTTCACCATAATGATAAAACCTGGCTCAAAGGCAACTGAAATCAGTGTGTGATGCATTTCCATGGGATAAAACAAAACAGTCAATTTCAGCATGGTTTATAGGATGAGACGAATATTGCAGCCTGTGATAAAATGTGCATGTCATGCCTTTACCTTATTCTCTCTTTGCAGGATGTCAGCATCCCAGACCTCATAAAGCAGTTAGACATCCTAGGTGATAATGGGGTAAGTTAAAGTGGGAGATATTTTCTCTTTACAAGCTGCACTTTGTTCAGTAGAGTAAGTGAAATCTATAATTATCATGACTATTTTCTAAGATGCTTGTTAAATTATGTAATATCAGAACATTTCATTTAAGGAGTGTTTATGTCTGTAAGTTAAGGATTTGTGAGACTTCAATAGTCTGAGAACTAGTAATGAAGTAGCAGCTTTAACATCCGGTTTAGCAGACTGGGAAGAATGTCCAAGGCCACTGATACTTGGAACTGGGCCTGACTGCACTCCAGTCATTCAGGAAAGCACGTGAATTAGTTTGGCAGTCTGAGCCAACCACATCTTCATCAGGACTGGGATTCCTCTGCAAACAGTTTCATAAACGTGCAAGAATTAAATCCCTTGAGCCTTGCTAAGTGGGCATTGCTGCCCACTTTAGTCACATGTGTAATAGAGATCATCCCCTATCTCTGGCCAAGTTTAGATATGTTTTAAGAAAGTGTATAAGAAATAAAAATGAAGGATCATTATTGTCAATTCACATGCTGGTGTAAATGAGCATTATTTTTACAAAAGCTTTAATGGAAATTCAGCTTTCTAAAACTAGCATGAAGACAAATGGGTCTCAGTTTACATTTCTCATAAGGTGTAATGGAATGAAAACATAGTTAGTCCATATCATGCAGAAAGGCAAAAGCAGTGTTCTTTTTAATATGTCAACAGACTCTGAATGTTTTGATGGGAATAGGATACCCAGTACTACAGGGAACCCCTGAAAACTATAGACCTAGTCTGTAGCCTGGACTATCTTTATTCATGCAGGAAATTGCTGCCGATTTTTTTCTTCCCTTTCTTTTTCTTCTCAGAATTTAAGAAATGAAGAACAAGTGGCCATAATTCAGGCTTCCACTGTATTGTCCTTGGCAGAAAAGGTAAATTTGCTTTTCTCATGTGTTATCTAAGGCCTCATCTAACGCTGGAAATTTTCTGCTCTGTTGTTGTTAATATTGTCAAACTTTCTAGTGTAGGAAGTGATCCCCCAGGTAAAGTAAACTGTGCCAGCACAGTCCCAAACACCTTGCTAAAGCAGGAAAAATACTAAACACAGCTGGCCCAAGCTGTGAAGTCAAAACAACTGTCAAATGAAACTTGCAACTGTAAACTGAATGAGAAACCATCAGACATTTAAGCCATAATTAGCTATAGCATGGGATTATATATATATATATGTATATTCCTGAGATTTCCAAAGCTTCTGAAGGGATCTGTATGCAAAATTGCCAATGAAAGTATGTGTCTTAAGTTCCTTGTTTTAGAAATTAAAAAGAAAGTGAGGGTTGGTTAAAATTGCTTTCTGTGGCTCAAATGCAGCACACAATTTTGTCAACATGACAGCTTCCAAGGATTCTACTCAACAATTCCTCCTCTGTAAAGAGAATTGCTGTCTATCCAGCTAAGCTATTTTTGAGATGCTAGAGCCCCATTGTAGGCCCTTGTCCATGGGATGAAATGGGTTCCCTGTCCATCCAAGGAAGTGTGCTTTTCCATCTTCCAGTGATGCGGTAATGGTGGTCCTCTTGCTGCTTCTCTGTCAAGTGCTACCTACAGACATTGTGGCTGCCCTGTCACAGGAGAACAGCCTCAAGATGGGCCCAGAACTTAAAAAATAGACGAACAAGATTCTGTAGATGTCCCATATGTCACTGCCCGTGTGCCTAGAAAACACAGCAGGTTACAGCTGTCATTGTCTTCCCTCCAGTGGATCCAGCAGATTGAGGGAGCTGAAGCTGCTTTGCATCAGAAGATGATGGAACTGGAAAGTGATATGGTAAGCAAACTTTCTTTAGTACACATTTTAGGGACAAGACACTGCATGTGTCACATTTACTTGGTGTGCCAAAAGATAACTAAAAGGGTCTTTTGGCAAATTAAGTATGCAGGCTTTCTCTGATTATTGGTGAATCCATAAAATTTTTACTACTCTGGTTCATGTGCAACAGCAGCATAACAGAAACAGAAATAGTGAAAACTTTCCCTCTCTTTCTGTGAGGATGACTGTTTATTAATAACTATGGAGGGCCCAAAGGTTGCTCGGTGTTTTTCAGAGATGTAAATAACCACACTCTTTGTCTCATAAGATTCACAGTCTAAACATTAGCTGTTGTATTACATTGTATTCAATACCACTCTGTGGGAAACTAAAGAATTATCACGCGCTTTTGTTTCATTACATTTTAAGCGCATACCATCCTAAAGGCAAAACATTCACAGCTGAAGTTCCTGTAGCACCAGTAAAGTTAGTACCTTACTCTGTTCTTATTCTAGTTAATGGAAGTAACGTACAAGATGAACAAGCATAACTACAAGAGTTGGATAGCTGTAGTGGTTTACATTCTGTTCCTATGGTATGTCTGTACTTGAGTCAATACAGCTTAAGGCAGGCTAAGAAGTTAAGGCACAGCAGCTTCCCACAAATAATGTGAATATGAATATGCCTGTTTAGTTTCTGTTTAGTTTATTGCACTTTCACACTTCTTCCAAAACAAGAGAAAGCAGAAAAGTAGTTGTCCATGATGCCAGACGAGGTAACTTGAGAAAAATCACACAGGAACCCCTAAACTACGCTACTGAAATGCCAAGTGGTATTGCTGAAGTCAACAAAGAGATGATGGATTTAGTTCCATGTAGATCTGATGTATTATAATACAAAAGCAATCCACAGCTATTTTCCCTTCCTTCTTTTCTAGCTGAGTCAGATATTAATAACTCTGCAGAGAGCCAGTTTAAGACCAGTCTCATAGTCCTGCCTGAGTCAGATATCTGTAGTTGATTTAATACAACTTCCCAAAGTACTTTGAGTAGCTAATTCATTTTTCTGTCCAAATGATCCTTCATTGTAGGAGCAATTTTGCAAGATAAAAGGTTATTTGGAGGAAGAATTAGACTACAGGAAGCAAGCTCTTGACCAAGCATACATGGTATGTACAAAGGAAATTCTACAGCACATATTGGCCAGCACTGTCACAGGACACAGACCCTTGTTGGATCAGGAAGAGAGGTTTTTGCTTTTTTCTTAGTATCTTTTTTTATTTCTTTGTTTTTTTTCCCATTCTTCTAATGTACTACCATGCACTCTGCAAAGCTTCAACATGACACCTAGGTTTTTCATGTCACAAAAAGGCAGATCTCCTGAAGTCTGAAACTCTTTTTGTCAGTTAAAGGCAGATACTGCTCATTAATGTTGGCTTGTCCAACTGGAGTCAGTGCAACCAACTGGAACTCAGATCTGGAATCTTGGCCATTTTGCACATGTCATAGCAAGAAGACAATATGCCACAAAAAGCAAGAGTTCCTGCTCTAAACGCTGCTATATCAAATTCTGATACATAGGTCTGATAACTGGCTGTGCAAGTTCATCATGTTTGTTTTGTCAAGTTAATGAGAATGCTCATTGATTAGCAGGATTAAGAGCAAAGTAGTCTGCCAGTGGCCTCCAATCTTTCCTCTTTTGTTTTTAGCACAAGGGGTCAAAATTTTAGAATTGGTGAAATATTCATCTTTACACTTACAAAATAGGTATGAAAATTTTATCCAACTCCTAATCATGTCTGTAACTGCTTAAAAAGTTGAAGTGAGGGATTGCAGTGAAAATTAAGATTAAAATATTTTAAAAATGAAAGTTCATATCCTTTTGTCAAAACACTGAACCATTTTATGAGTTCTGTTTTTCACATTTTTGCGCACTTGAGCACAGGGACCACCTCTCATGCAGGTGCCTGAATCTGCCACCGACCCCCCAGCTCCCACTGTGTTTTAAACAATGTTTCATCTCTAATTGGCTTTTGGTATTGCATCAACCAGAGGATCCAGGAACTTGAAGCCACCTTGTACAATGCTTTGCAGCAAGAAACGGTGATAAAGTTTGGGGAACTACTCACTGAAAAACAGCAGGAAGAGCTAAGGACAGCAGTAGAAAAGCTAAGACGTCAGATGCTGAGGAAAAGCAGAGAATATGATTGCCAGATTCTTCAGGAGAGGATGGAGCTGCTCCAGCAGGCTCATCAGGTAAGAAAAAGGAGCCATGCACATCCGTATCTACTCAGCTTTGCTGTATAAGAACATAAGCTGAGGTCAAATGTAGGCAAGCTCCAGGTCATGAGAGAGCCTGGCATATAGTTTTTTGAGTTGCTTCATACTTTGCGTCTTTACTGCGTGCACAAACACGTGATACTACTTTGTGGAGGATTGTTTTGGCATGTTTTGAGCCTTAAAATTCCAATCAAAAGTTTTCATCCAGAATTCTGTACACATGAATCTAGCTTTGTAATAAAAATGATCATCCTTGGTTATTGGACTGGGCACAAGAGGAACTGTATGAATGCTTCTGGCTGGTGTTACACAGGAGAGTTAGCTGTTTTTCCAGACACTTCTGCTCTGCCCACCCCACCCCACTCCCCAAGTGAGCAGTTGTTACATTTCACTGCTGAGATATTGTACTACATTTTGCATTCAAAGACCAAGTTTGCTGCTCTGCAAGCTGTGAGGTCCTAGAGCAAAATGGTAAACAGTCACAGCATGCTGATTAATGTGACAGGTGCACAATGAAACAAAACTTACTCAAATGTTTATGGGAAAAAGACAGAAAGCATATGCCCAGTGGTTGGGGTTTCTGCTTCACAGACTTATTTTCACAGTCCTGCTTGATCCCGAGTTAGAGACTTGAGAGTGGTCCACCCTTATTTCTTCTTACCAGGCCTTTGCAGTGTGAGGAGCTTCTTGATTTCAGCCATGACCGCTGCCCTGATTAACACTGCCACAGCAGTTCTGGCTTCTTTGAACAACGCTTAGCCAGCCTCAGTTGCAGATGGGCTTGGGAAAGGCTGAGAGGCAAGGAAAGGAAGAGATAGTGTTTGAAAGCTGCCATAAGCTAGTTGTCTCATCTCCAGACAATTAGGAAGATGGTCACAGGGGCACTGTCTGCTCTCCAGGTGCCAGGGCCTCCAGGTGTCTCCTGGTTTGCCTTGCTGGATCTCTGCTGCTTGCTAGCCAGCTGTCTTATGCCCTGACTAAACAGAGAAAAGATACCGAGATTCAAGGCCTCATTTTCTGTTACCCGTTCTGTGGGACCTCTCCTCCCAAGGGGCCAAAAGTTTATCTCATGTTATGTAATTTTTCTAGAAGTACCTAGCTCTGCTAAAAAAAAATACACCTTGTCTATAAGTTACATATATCCCGCTCACTACAAAATCAATGTTTCCATAGTATTGTATACATTTATCATTTCAGATCTAAGAATAACACTTTAATCCTCTTTCAACACATCAAACTGTGAGAAATCTTAATGAATCATAATATAATTCTTAAGAGTATAACCATGATCTTAACACTTACCATCTATTTAACACAGGATTAATATAAAATAGATAATATGAAACAGATCCACTATTGATATTAACGTCCAGCATCTGACAATACAGTCAGATATATGCAGTAGCATATTTTGAGCAGTTGTACACATGGTAAAGCTGGGGTTAGGTCAGGTTAGTGGATGGAGTCATGGTATTACACAAGACTATCCCTGCCAAAGAAATGGATTTGTTAATTTGTAGGCTTTTGGCACTTGGAACATTAAGTTACTTGTTCAGCAGAGGAAATTTACTGAGAATTTAGTCTAGATGCTTTCTTTTCTGATTTCCAGAGGATCCGAGATTTAGAAGATAAAACTGACATCCAAAAGAGACAAATTAAGGATCTGGAGGAAAAGGTTGGTTCTGTTATGCTTCTGAAGCACACCGATCAACTTTTTTGAAAGTAACGACCTAGCTCTCTTGAACTACATGACCTTTTTGTTTAGCTGAATCAGGTGGACCTGTTGTTGGTGGTCTACTATGCTTTCTTTTCAATTTGTGTTTCAGTATATACAGACTTTAATCTTAAGTCTCCTCCACAACATTTCATTTTAGGAAATAAATGCCAAACACTTTTAATTATGGTGGATGATACTGTACCAAAGGAAGAAGCCTTTACTTGACTGTTAAATGCTGTGTTGGTAGACAGGCAATACTTCCACTAAAGGCAAGATGAGGCTAGCAAGCAGGAAGGACTGAGTGAAGATTTGAAGATTGTCCTTATCTGGAAGGACTAGGGAACTCAGGTTCTCATGCTATAATCTTTATTGAAGCTTGTAATTGACTATGCAGTACAAATACGGTACCAGAATCTTGCCCTTAAACTGAACTGTCAAAGAACTATATATGCACATTCTTTATATATACTATATATATACACACACACCCATTCTCCCTCCCTTCCACTCTCCCTCCCTCCCTCCCTCTCTCCCTCCCTCCCTCTCTCCCTCTCAAAATATGCACTGCATTTTTTAGGTGAATAAGGCCAACTGTCACATTGAGTTTTGCTACTTGTACCTAGGTTAGATAGGATAGCTGAAAAAAGATCATAGCATCGGCGTGGTGTACTGCCACCAATAATGTCTTTTCTAGAAGTGCCAGACTGGTGTAAGATGCATCTCTAGTGGTAGCCTTGCCAGTGTACTTACGTTAGTAAATATCAATGTCCATATGTAAATTGTAACATGAAATAATGGCTATATTAGTACAGTGACAGTAGTGCTAATGAGCCCTTTCAGTTTGTACGTATGTTCCTGAAGTGAAACAAGTGGACATAATGCAAAACTTGATACACATAATTCTTTCCATTTTTCTTTCGATATTTTTGTGCTACAGGGACTCAGTGTCTTTCTTTCTAATATATATAACTTGGAAAAATAACAGATGATAATCTGTGGTGAAAATAAAATAAAAAAAAAAACAAAGCAAAACTTATGCCATGGTCAAATGAAGACCTTGAGTAGGAGACTTTTTAGTGTCAATTCTCAAAAGAGCTTTTGACTCACAAAAATTCTCATCTCTTAGATGTGAATGACAACAACAAAGACAACACATTCATGATTCAAATGAGACATCCAAAAATAGATTCTTAAACATTTAATGGTTAGGGTTTGATATTAATGAGTGTGTGCGTGTGTGTGTGTATATATATTTCCAGGCTATTTCCAGCATGGATTGCAGGCACTGTTTTTTAACGCACTTAAAAATATTACCCATGCTGGTTTTGATAACCAGCTTTGTGACTTCAGTCAACCCGTGGTGGTTCATAGTGACAGTTATACCTCAGGCTTTCAATATGGTGCCAATTGTAATTCATCACCAAAATTAATGAGATCTGTTTTCTAAGCCTAGGAGGTAGTATGGTACTTACAGAAATAACTAGGGAAATACAGTGTTTTCTGAATGCACATAGTTATTCTAATTGTCCTACAGAGTGCAAAAATAATCCTGATGCTTACAATGCCATGACCTTTAGTTTTTATGCAATCTTCTTTTTCTTCTGCAGTTTCTATTTCTATTCTTGTTCTTCTCTCTTGCCTTTATTCTTTGGCCTTGATGTCAATGTGCCTCTTGGAAAGGTAAGACTATTTTATTTCTTTCCTCAAATCTAGCACTTCTTGCACAGAGCTGAGGATCACATCCTTGTGTGTTCTTGTGTATGTCTGGAGTCAGAGAATTCAGCAGGTCGTTGTCAGTTTGTAATAGTTCACAACAAAGGGTCATCACACTAGTGAGTTGCCGCAGGGAGTTGCAGTCAGACCAACACTATCCAACGTACTTGTAAGTGAATTGTCAAAGCTTGCTGGTGATACTGTGCTATTCGGAATTGTAAAAATAAAAGCTAACAAGAATTTCACAGTATCAAATAGCCAAGAGAATTACAGGTGAAACTCAATGGTGATGTTTGCAAAGTGATGCAGAAGGAAAACAGTTATAAATCTCAACCATATACACACTATGATGGGCTCTGAACTGACATTCAGGAAATAGATCAGGAGATTATAACAGGTAGAGCTTAGTGCCCAGAAATAGGAGGATACAGAGGAAGGCAAGGAAGACTGATCAGCTGCTGAGAGACAGGAAGAGGGAGACCGAGATGGAAGGATTTCTCTTGCTCAGAAAGCGAGAGACTGTTAAAAGGAGGTATGAGAGAGGTCTAGAAAATTTGTGATAGAATGGATGGATGGATAGATTGCTATCATTCGCTGTCTCCTCCAGTACAAGCAATTATAATGTAATAAGTTTAAAGTAAACAAAAATTGATAGTTAACGATGTAGGATGTAAAGAAGTCTTTGCCACAGCATGCTTAGCAGCTGAAAGTTCAGAGCTCATAAAGCAATGTGCAGATGGGGAAATAAATCAGGGAACTATAATGTGCATGGCCTTCACATCTTTCCCTCTGTGTCTAGCCACTTTCAGAACCAGGATGCTGGGCTAGGAGGATCTTTCTTTGGATCCAAGGTAACAGAAGTAGAACACAGCCTAGATAATGTTATGTTAAAGACTCAAGAACATGTAATGACAGATCAAAATTTTCTGATTTGGGGACAGGCCCATACCATTAAATTTCTCACTGTATGTCTTAGCTCTAGCTTGAGCTATGTCAATGAGTAAATTCTTCTGCCCTGCACTTGAGGCAAGCTGAGAATACAGTTGTGTGTGAAAGATGTTTCGTCATGCCCTTCCACCATTTGTATTAGCTCAGCCTTTGTTTCCAGGTGCAATTCAAGGTATTGATTATAACCAAGTGGTATGGGTCCAGTTTGGTGGGTTTTCCTTTTCCTTCTAAGGGAAGCTTCATTTCAGCTAGATCAAGGATTTCTTTTGCAGTTTCATGCTGATGCAGAGAGAGCTCTCAGAATTAGCCGCATCAGCTGGAATCCACTGCTTCTTTGGCTGGCCAGACCTAAAATGAATGTTTTTATGGGCTGAGGCAGCAATATATATGGAGGTTGGGCTGAATAGGGAATGAACCATAAGAAAGAATCAGAGGAATGTAGACAGATCAGTGATAACAGCTTCTGTAAACAATGGCCAATATCATTATAGAGTTGCTGCTATTTAAAACATACTGCCTTGATCCACTGAACATTAAACAGATTAAGCTATGACTGCATACGTACTAATGCTCCTGCCATAGGATTTTGGAGAACCATGACACAGCACAGCAGCTGTGAGATGTTTTGAGTGGCCATGACAGGTGAAAATTTGATTTTACAGTTTCTTGCTTATTCATAGTGGGGGAAAAAAAATCAGGAAGTCTTCTAAAACAGCCAAATTACATATAGGCTAATTTTAAGAAACCAAAATATTCACAGTACACAGTAGTAGCAAATAATTTTATATGACTCTGTCTTTTGCTGTACCACAGAATCATGAGTCCAGAACAAGCAGCCAACCTAGAGGGAGAGTCAAAAAAAAAAAAAAAAAAAAAAAAAAAAAATCTTGGATTTAAGATGCACATTGAAAACTCACAGGGAACTGATAGTGACATTTGCAAAAACCTGTCTGCATGAGTTTTTCCCATTTGCCTATACTGTTGTCCTTTTTTCAGTTTCTATCACAGCTACAATAAAGTCCTTGTGAAGCATATGAGAAAAAACTGGGGCAATAAGAGGTTGAGAATTTTCTGTATGTACAGTTTGCACCTATATTTTCCACCTGTATGGGTATGGAATTGGTTTTCTACTGAGTATTTGCCTCTTCTGGTACAGCTACAGAATTAGTAAGAAGTTTATACATCCTAGTTTTACTAATGCTGGTATCTGCTATGATGGAAGAAAAATAGGAAATGGGGAAGGGGTTCTTATTTCTTTGAAAATGTGCCTCAAAAGATATCCCTTGCTCAGTTTAGGTCGCCTTGATTAAAAATGCATTCATTCCATTAAACTACTGAACATTTTTTTCTAATCCTGTCTCTTAAGATGGAGCACCCAATAAAGTCTTTGAAGTAGAGCATACATCCTGAGAAATAAAAAATAAAATTTTCATTAATATTAGAACTCACCTTCCTGATCTTTTTAATTGTTTTTAGTTTTGAAATTATTTTTTTCAGAAGTTTAAAAAAACTCCTCAGTAGTAGATGCAAATGCCAAGAAGATCCACAAAAATGCATAACAGTTACTTTTGTTTATAGATATGATGTTTTTCCTTAGAAAAGAAAAAGATGATTCACATGAAAAATTTAATCCACCTGTAATCGAACTTAGAGTAGGAAATCCTCAGTCCCGGGACAAAAATGTCAGTGTACGCTTCCTGAGGCTGTATGCATGGTTTTGGTATGCCAGCACAGAAGAGAAAGGAAGATGAACTACGAATTAGAGACATAACATGGATGAGTCACTTCTTGGCTTTTCAGGAATTGCAGGTATATACCTGTATCTTTTGAAATAAGCATTTCCCAAAATAGACACCCCCCCACGCCCCCCCCCCTCCCCCCCCCCCCCATGATTCTGTTACATTGGAATTCCAGCAGTGCTGATTAACTCTTTGTCTTGGAGCCTGTGAAAATATCTCAAGTGCCCTGTAACATTTCAGTCTCTGCATGCTAAGAAAAAATGTGTTTTAACAGCCTCACAATTAACTCTGTAATGTATTCAAAGGCAGACTGAATTTTTCAGAAGAGCCATTCCTTCCCTCTTCTCAAAGCAGGACAGGGAGAACCGCATATATAGAAGGAGAATAATCAGGACCATCAAAAAAATACAACAAAACCTCCACATTTGCTGATAACACTTATGCCCTTTTGGCCTAATTTGAGAGCAGGTATTGGCTGGTTAGAAAAGTTAATGAGGTGTTTGATCAGAACTCTACATTCCTTCTAAAATTCTAGCAGATTTATTATTATTCACTTGCAGTCATTGTTCTACCTGCATGTGGCTGCTGGGTGACATCTAGCACAAGCTATCTGCTAATTTGATGCGCTCTTCACTGGCACATTCACTGAGTAGGACTAATAGTCAAAAGAAGTGTAAGCATTTTTCTGCCCCTTTTAGGACTAGCAGGACTGTCACAGCTGCAACAGAACCAGAGCAGCGTTGAGGCCGATTTAATTGCTGGGGTTTTACATAGATCCCTTAGGGATCATGTCAAGACTTCATTTCCACCCCCAACCCTCTCCCTGGTCCAATCTCCTTCAGTAGGTTTTCTGCTTGTTTTAAACAACATCTAAGGCTTAGCAGGTGTAAATCCCTTTGGTGTAACTTCACTGAGCTCAGGAAGGCTGCTCTAACTACAGCTCCAACATGAGAAGAGTTTCATTTGCTGGATTCACTGTTGCTCCATAGAGGCTGGCCCTGGGAGTGCACAAGGGTCTAGTTCGAATGACTTATGTCTCTGCTCCCATTAGAGAGGACAAGAAGCATCAGAGATAGCTGAAATGTGGTTTACAGCCCCAGAGAGCCTGCTGGTCTGTTGTGCCACTCCTAGGACCACCCAGGAGATGAATGGTTCTTTTGCCTTTCCCATCCTGCTTTTGCATCTTTGGCTATGAATGTCAGGTAGGGAACAAGAAGATGGATTACTGTGAGCTGAATGGCAGAGGAAGTAGCCACGATAGTGGTGGAGATATAGTGATGTAGGGAATGGGAGATGGACTATGAAAATGGAAAAATCTTGAAGGGTGAGGTGTGTGTGGGGGGGATATATAAACTCGATGCTTTTTCAGAGGATCTGTGTTGCTGTCAACTCCCTTGAACTGTAAAGACAGCTGCAGCAGGCCCAGCATCACAGCAAGCATGATATCTAGAGTGTTTTACCAAGGCAAGTCACTCTACAAGTGCAAAGCATCAAGTCTTGTAGCAATTCCTCAAACACAGGGCAGTGGTAAGCAGCTGTTAGATCCCTCCGTGGGATCCTCACCCTTCAATGCCTGAGGGGAAATCTTGAGACACAAGCAATTTGGGAATGGTGTTGGCAAGATTGAGCGGGATTTTAGCAAGGTCATATTTTCTCAGGCTGGAATACATGGAATTAGTGAGAATCACTAACATTGATATGTGTTTCCCACTCACTTTAAAAACCGCCTGCCTACCCAGGTGACTTTGACATTTGAATTAACTCAGCCAGGGTGAGCATGGTATGGGGAGTGTGCTATCAGGATTTCTGGTTCTTAGAACTACTGAGATATTTATCATCAGGGGGATCTTTCCAAAATTGCTTTACTTCCACTGGGTACAAGTTAACTTTGTTAACCGTATCATAAGAGACTTCAAACAGATCCTTGATAAAACAAACAAACAAAAAGTACAATGCGTCCTTGAAATGTACCTAGGAAGCCATGTGATGATGGAAGGTCTTTGGTTTCATTTGTGCCTTGCTGTCGTTTATCCTTTAACCAACCTTTTAACTGGATGAGAGCAAACCACAATGCAATTGCAGATTATACTTTCTGGTTTCTTTCTCGAAGTAAGCACAGCAGTCACTGCTGTACTTTTCAGATAAGGAAGGACAAGCATGAATGAAACCATGGGCAGCAATATATAGTATCCAGACCAGAAGCTCTCTAGTTCCTGTTGATGTGGGATTTTCCTACCTGCATTTTTTCTGTGCTTGTGAATATACACATTCACTTATTTGTGCTCACATAAGGAAGTCTGGCCTACGTGGATTTTGCACTCAGTGAATTTTACCACATAGGCTTGAATGCTGAGAGAACAAAGACAAAATATGCCCTTTTTTCCCCTGGTTTTGAACCTGGGAACTGCAGTCTTTTTCCATAGGTAGGGTAGGCTTCCTCGGAACAAGAGCAGTCTGTGTTTGCCTCATTGCTGCAGTTTTGGTTCAAGAGTTACTGAAACGGATGTGTAACTATTCATCTGAAGATGCCTATGGGGACTTTTGTGGACCAGAGGGCTGTTCTTCATAGGGTTAAATGGAGAGGCTTGGCAAAATACCCAGAATTTTCACAAATGCCTTTCATACGGACAAACAGAAACAGTTTAATGCTGATAACTGTAAGAACAGATCTTTTCAACTTTCTGATTGATAGACTGCATCTTGTCAGCTGGGATACGTAGGTAGAGGAACTTCTCACTTATCTGATACAGATGTTCTTTTTTTCTTTTATCTTTAGAGTGCCCGACCACACAGATAAGTCTTTATAAAGGCAAATGCTTCCACCCCACCGATGAGGAGAACCTTGTTTACACCTATTTTAAAAAGTATAAAAATGAACAACCTGTAGCCAAGACTGCAACCACCTTGTATTTTAAAGCCATCATTCAAGATTTGTTACTTGACAGTTCCTGTCTCAAGCTATGATATATGCTGCATCTAACGAAATTCTATATGTTGAAATTACAAAAGGGGAAGAAAAATAAACTGTGAACCTACATCACTTAGGAAGAACTTAAAGGGAAGGAACCACTTTCAGCTGATCAAGTCAGTGTGTCTTGGGCATGGAACCAAAGTTACAACAGAAAAATCTATCCCTGCTGTGCAGGGCAATCGTTTAAATGTGACACTGTCATCCCACAAATCGATCAAAAGTTAACAGGACAGAGCAGGAGAAACACTTACAAGCCGTGGAGAGATGCTGACAACAAAGCATTCAGTTTGAACTGTCTGGCTTTCTCACTGCAGGGACTCCTCCTCTCCCGCTTTGGTTTTAACCTCAGGAACAAATGACAGCTGCAATGTGGGAGGAAGAAAGGAAAAACACGTTCTGGTTTATTGCAGGATGGGCAAGACAGGGCACCATGTTTTGCTCTTCAGATCGTAACAAAGCATCACCCTACTCGGCAAAGGAAGGGGAGAAGAGGGTGTCGGGCGTAAGGAAGATTTGACACTTGTAGCCTTATCTCTCTTCACCCTCCCTCCATGAAGAACAGCCTGTCTATTGTCAGATACTTTTCATACTCTTTAAAGACTGCCATTGAGATAATAATGACTATACTTGGTTTTACTATTTGAATAATACACTGAGGATCACTGGATTGGACCTACAGAGTAGTTTCTGAGAAAGAAAAGAAAGATGTTGGAGGACAGAGGGGGGAAAAGCCAACCCCCTTGTCCACGTGGTATGTTCCACAAAGCATCAGCTTCCAACTGTTTTGTCCCAGCTTGGAACAAATGTTTTGGTTTGGCTTGTCAAACTGACTTTGTTAGCTGGCTTCCTGATCAATGACACATAAACCAAAAATGGGGAAAAGCTGTGTGAACACATCCTTATTAGAAGTAAGAAGTATTGTTAGCCTGTTTAGATTTTTCCACACTTAAGAATAACTAGAAGTAGTTTGCATTTCAAAGCATTACTTACCTCTAATCACCAAGCCTGGAACCCAGTCCTGGTGCCTCTCTGAGGCATCACAGGTCCATGCCCCCTGTAGTCAGTAAGACTATAGTAAGTCAGTAAGAATCCTGAGGAGTGCCACACCTGCAGCGAACATTGTGAATGTCCTGTGCCTGCTGGGGGCAAAGCAGCCCAGCTGCACCCATCTTCCCTTTTCTCACCAATGTGCTGTACGAGCTGGGCATGACAATGCACTTCTCCGTGCCTCTGTTTTCATTTCCCTGGAAATAAAGTCATGCCTGTTTAGACTTCAGGTTCCTGTGGCAAGGCTCCTTATTTGAGCTGTGTCTTCCCCAATGGAGCCTTAGTTTTAACTGGGAGAAATGGATGTCTGTATTACAAAATAGAAAACTAAGGGCCAGAATACAGCCTGTGCATTACTTAAACCTTCAAAACAGGGCTTGTGTACCAACATCTTACGCACACAGACTCTGCCGATCAGAAGCTTTAAAAGTGCTTTACAAAGAGTCTTTCCTTTGTTTGCTTGTTTATTTTTACAGATGAAGCAACTGAGGCACAAAGCAATGAAGTAACTTGCCACAGCAACTCAGCAGGTCAAAAGCAGTTCCTCGGCCATAGCAGAGATGAAGTTCCTCAAGTATCAAGGATGCCTGCCCCTCACAGATAATTTTTTGGCCAGAATAGCTTTTAGTCATTAATGTCCATTCACCCAACTGGATTGCAATGCTGGGCTCCATTTCTCCACAAAGGCTCCTAATATCCTCATTTCTTGCATGTCCTGAGATTGTGTTAAGCCTTCCATCAAAGGTTAGAAGCTATTAGCAAGTGATTTTTTTTTTTCCTGCTCCTTAAAATTAATTTAAATTACAGAATGACCACATCTTCTTGAAGCAGTCTGTTTCAGTCAAGGGGTTTACTGAATTCTGCACCAACTGTATGTTTGTTGGTTCATTTTTTAAAAAACAGGTTTGTAGGCAGATATATTAAATGAATGCAGGTACGTTGCATGCTCTTTGTTCAAATTCTTATTCCCCTGCAGAAGAATCTGTGGATAAGGGTGGCCCAAACCTACGTGTGCTTTCCAAGAGTGCTGCTAGCAGTTCAGTCCTGAAGCTCTGGAGTCAGGCCCTTTGAGAGTCTCGTCCCACACCTGTGACATCTGTAGATCACTAAGCAACTTTACAACATCTTGTTAGCTACAAAAAGGGGGTTTTCCTCCCTGGTTATTCCCTCTTCCTCCTCTCACTGTTTTTTCCCCTGTTACAGCACCACTTCATTTCATACCACTTGGCTGCAGTGTCCTGCAAGTAAATACAGGCTGGAAACTTTTCCCTAGCATTAGGGCGAGCTATTAAAATATTGAGCTCTTCTTGCAAAAGAATGAGCAGCACCTGTTTTCTGTGATGGTGCAGTAACTTCTGCCTCTGCTTTGGTTAAAAAAAAAAAGAGGATTAGAAATGTTTGTTTTGGGCAATCATAGGGAAGGTTCACAGACAGATAGAAATACCTAGTTTCAGAACGTACCTGACTGATCTTGTGGCAGGCTTCATCATTTAGGCTCCCTGAGCCATGGTATGCATATCTTATTTGTCGGTTTTG
This sequence comes from Astur gentilis, assembly GCF_929443795.1. Classification (NCBI taxonomy): domain Eukaryota; kingdom Metazoa; phylum Chordata; class Aves; order Accipitriformes; family Accipitridae; genus Astur; species Astur gentilis. Next base: position 23,021,381 of record NC_064905.1, on the reverse strand, counting down.
CCTCATTTTCTCCTCCTTTACTCTTACTGAATACATACACGTGCAGGTGCTCCATTTCCAAGGCTCAGGGTGGGGTGGAGGGTGGTAGACAGTCCACAACTCATCTTGGTCTGCAAACTTTAAAAGATTGCAGAGAGCTGAACAACAGCTGCTTTACTCCCCTTGCAGCATAAGCCATGCCTAAAACACACTTGCTGACGTAATACAAACTTTCTGCTGTCAGCTAGATCAAAATAAGTTTGATGTTTGTGTGTATATATAAATACACATGTATCTATATATGTATATGTACATATATATACATATATACACATATATATATTCCCTATTGTATATAGTAAATCGTTGCTATAGCTTATGAAAGTATACTTCCAATCTAGGTATGGCGAACTGAATCTAGACTTTTTTAGCTGCCACAGCTGGTACACTCCTTGTGATTTAGTTTTACATCTCATGGGCAACTAGTTTTTGGATCTGTTTTTCTGGGTTCTCCCCCCTTCTCTGTCCTGAAGCTGTTTATCCAGGCTTTCTGCTGTTCCTGACATTCATTGAGGCAAAGTATTGAGAATCCTCTCTCAAATTAGTCACTGCAGCCAATCTCCCCCCCCCCCCCCCCCCCCCCCTCAAACCAACCAGCAAAATAAAAATCAATTTATTGCAGCCTTTGAGGACAGCAAATGTAACCCTGGATTCCTCCCATCCATTCCGTCCTAGGCCAAAGCAGGAGTACCAGCACTCCAGGCTATCCATACCATCAAAGCAGTAGACGAGCCACATAACATAGTGCAAGTCAGCTTGACCAAAATCTGACTTGCTGCTTTTTCTCCACTGACCCAAGTCAGGAGATTTTGAAGACTATTCTTTCAGTTTAAGCACTTAAGATGGGGGCCAAGTTAGGTGAGATGAACTTAGGCAGTTGGGGTTGTGCAAGGAAATAGGGCTTCTTGCAGTATTATCAGCCTGGCTCACAGCTCCATCCTCCCTTGTTGATGTGCCTGGAGGACCATGGAGACTTTTTTGTAGACATGCTTCATTTTCCAACTCCCTGCCCTCATCTCGGTGGGAAACATCCTCTAAACCCCCGAAGCTTTCCATTCCATGGCATGCCATGAAGACTGAATAAGCCAGGCTCTCCTTCTCACTAGGGCAAGGTTCAATGAACAGCCACACAGTCGCTGGGGATTCAAAGGGTTTTTTCTTTTCCCCTGCCCACCCTCACATCAGCACCTGTGTGTTTTTATATATACTTTTTGTTCCCAATTTTTTTGATGTCTATTCCAGAACAGAATTGTACATGACTTGGCAGAATGACCCTTTGATAAACACTGGACATGTATCTGTACTATATGTATTAACGTGTAGAAGAGAATCCTTATTGTATGTAAAGTTTTATGAATGGTTATTTTTTAATTTATGTATTTAATATAGGATTCAATGACCTCTGGTGTTTTAGTTTGTATAAAAAATAAAACAGCAGCATTTTTTAAAAAAAAAAATCTCACTTTACATTCATGGATATATTTGGTGTCTGTCTGGAATCTGTTTGGAGGAATCATGTTAAAGCTGAGCAACAGACACACACCTTCCTTGCCTGCTCTCTCCCTCCGACGTGCCTGCCACCCAAGGAGAGGACGGCTGGAGAGGTTGGGCCATAACACAGCACACTCTGGAACGTAAATCTATTAAAAAGCTTTAGTGGACATCCTGAAGTACTTTGTTGATAAGGGGAAGGCAGGCAGCTTTCTCAGCATGGGCCCAAGTTGGAATTTACTGGGTTTTTTGCTAGGCCTGTGCAGAAAAAAAAAAAAAAAAAAAAGCAGCTGCCTTCTTTTTGCTAGAGTTTGGGGAGAAAGAAGAGTGTATGGGGGGACCCTTATTCGACTCTTGGCCCAGTTCGAAAAAAAAAAAGAAAAAAAAGGAAAGGCCTCAGAATCTCCCGTTCTCTGCTCACAGTCTCGCGATGCTCTGCAGTGCCGATACCTGCCTTTGCGCATCTCTCCCCGTGAAACAAGGATCAGGCTCAGCGAGCCGTTCGCTGCAGAGAAGCTGCACAAGCGCAGCCACAAGCAACTGCCCGCCACGCGGGTTCACGCTCCCTCCCCCCCAAAGCGCTGCGCTCCCTGCGTCACCGAGGGGCGCCTGCGGTGTGAATTGGGAGGGCGGGACCCGCCGGGCGCCCCGACAGCTGTCACTCACCCGCAGGTCCCGCCCCCCCGGGACGCTCGAGGAGCCGAGGTCAGCGCCGGCCGCGCGCCCCTCAGAGGCCACGGGCGGCTGCGGCCTGGTGAGGAGAGCCCCGCCGCACGGCCAGGGCCGCTGCGGGGCCGGCCTGCGCTCACGGCGGCAGCTCCGCCTTTACCCCCGGGGCCGCAGCTAGAGCTGGAGCCGCCCGTTCCACCGAGGCCGCGGCGACAAACGCGCTTTTCCGCGCGGGAAGAACGACGACGGTTCCGGGCCGCAGGCACGCGGCCCGGCCGGGCCCGGCCCCGCAGAGCCCGCCTCCCCGCGCTCCGCCCGGCGGGGCCGCCGGCCGCCAGGGGGCAGAGTCGCCCTCTGCCGCCGCCGCCGCCGCCGCGGGCTCCGCCCGCCGGTCACGTGCCGCACCGACGGCTTCTCGGCTGCAGCCCCCGCGCCGGCCGGCGGCGGCGGCTGGAGCTGGCGGCCGTCGGTCCCTTCGCCGCCCCGGCGGCTGCGTGCGCCGCGCCGGGCCGGGCCGGGCCGGGCCGAAGCCGGGGCCGTCCCTGGGAGCTGAGGCTGCTGCTCGGGCGGAGGGCCGTGCAGGAACCGCGGTCGTTACCGGCAGGGAGCTGCGGGCTGCTCGGTGCAGACTGGCACAGACAAGAGCTGGGGGGGCGGCTTGCGTAAAGTAGAAGCACCCCGCTTTGGAAAAACACTTCGTAGAAGCTCAGCGGGGTAAAAAACCCAAACCAGTAACGGCAGTGATGGAAAAAACAGAAACGTGTCTCTTTTTTTGCCAGACTTTGCCATCCTCGGGTGCTGGTAATATTTTCCACTGTCATTCCCGAGCACTAAATATAGTTTACGTTTTAGGTCCTGCTCTTTGACAGTCTTTAGACCCTTTGGAATCCTCCCCCTCCCCCCAAATCTTCAATTTCTCATCTTAAAATGAACTTTAAATGGTCATGAATTACAGTATGACTCCTGTATGTGAAAGAGAATGAAGTTGGTGTTACAGTCCCCTGTAAGCACTGGGTGAAGCGGAGATAACCAGCCACGTAAGCAAAACTCCTGAAGATAGGAGCCAGGTCTGTCAGGAGGAAAGATAACAACTCTCACATTCAGGCTTCTGCTCCTGCTTTGTGGATTAAAACTTCCACTCAAAATGCATACTGAGCTGTTTTCTGTTGGTACCTGCAAAGCTAATGAAAAGTGACCTTCTCTGGGAGACAGAAGAAACAGTAGAAAACTAAATTTCCTTCCATTACATTTTAACCCTCCTAAGGGTTATGATTTGGGAAAAAAGGTTTATCCTTTCTCAAGAGTACTTACTTCCAGAGGAAATGGATGACCTGTAGTTGCTGAACTCTTAGGAGCTTCTGAAACATTACCTTCCATTTTTGCACATCAACAAAGCATCCAGGAGGAGCAAGAAATGTCTCCTCTGACATTTCCAGGGGGTGCTGGGGTCAAGTTCTGTTGTCTTCTTCAGAGCAAACATTTGCTGTTTGTAAAACCTAGTCTGCACAATCAGACCAGACACCTCAGCAAGGAAAAAAAAAAATCTTTCCTAGGCAATTTTACTTCAGCTTTGCCAGCAGGAACATGAAGAAAAAGAGAAGTGGTCAAAGCCCAAGGTACAACAAGCACTGGGAACCCCAAGTTTACATTGCCACACTAGGGCCCCTTCTAACACCCACCATTCCCAGCCCCTACCAGGTCCCTACTTTTACAGTATCCCTATTCTGAACGACTAGCTTCTTGCCTTTTCAGCATGTGGGGACTTCACCTCACTGCTTGAGCCTTGTCCACTTTATGAGATGTGCATTGTAAAGAATGCAGTGCCTTAGAGCAGGCGTACCAATTGCCACACATCAATACAGCCACCTAGCTCCTCTCTGAAATAAGCCACCCAAGGTGTCAAAGGTGAGCTTCCTCTGAAATGTCTCTTTTTGCAGATGTTGATGGCCCACCAGCCACATAAAGGGGCTGAACTCCTGTGGCAAAGGTATCCTGCAGCTGGTCACAGTACAGCTGTGCCAGCACGCACCAGGAACAAGAATTCATGGGAGGAATTTTAAGGATAAATCCTGAGTGCAGCATGTTCGTGGGTTTTCACAGCCTTCTCTTGTTCAGGAGAACAGACTGGACTTGTCCCATCTCTGCTGAGGTTTTCGTTTTGAAGAATCTTCATGATTGGAATTGGGGCAGCAGTGAACAGCAGTGCTTTTATTGCATTTGTTGTCAGAGAGACAAAATATTATGCAGCGCTGCTCAGGAAGCCCATAATCCCAGAGGTGAAAGGCAGCACAGTTCTTGGAAGCTGTGTGCACTACAAAAAAAAAGTCCTTTTGCAGGGAAATTGCCAAGGAAAGTCTTAGAGAGGAAATGGAAAGCACATTTTGAAAGTGCAAAGTTGTAGCCAGGTATTTACACCTAGCCCATCTTTTTACACGCAAATCCCCAACAAATCTAAGCTAAAGAATATTATATTGCCACAGAATAGCCCAGTACATGAATGTGTTCTTTATTTAAAAAAAACCAACCACATTAATTATCTTTCCCAAGATCCACTGCAGCTCGTATTTTTAACGTGTTCTTAGAAGACTGAAACACATTAAATGAGTCCAAGACACAGAAATTTGGATCTAGATTTAGATCTCTACTATTATGGAGTTCAAAAGTGTTCATCTCCAACACCCTTGCACAATAATCTTCAATTAATGAATGAAGCAAAGAACGTGAGCCAAGCAGTCTCATTTCCTTTGGCTAGAAAAAATGGAAAGGGCATTTAATATTAAAATGCACTAATTCAGATTAAATCAAAGGGAACAGGTATGCATATAAAATAGATGTGTGCTACAGGACCTGTGGAATAAGCTTAGCTTTTTTGGTTTAGTGAAACCAACATGGTGAGGGCATGGGTCTGCATTGTAAATACATCAAGGTAGATAAACACTGACAGAGAGAGGGACTTCTTAGCTAAAGGACAAAGTTGACAGAAGAAATAATGCATACAAACTATCTGTGGTTGGTTAGAAATTAGAAACATTTTCCTGGGTGTACTGTTCTATTGCGCACTACTCTAGCTAGTGAAGTAAGATCCTGGAGAGTCCTCGAGGGCGTACTGCAAGTCATAGAACTGGAAGTCAGAGAAATGCTAACTGTGTCTACAGTGTAAGTGTTGCTCTAGCAATTGCTTTTCTGGAGACTCTCCTGTGCCCAGAATGTCATTACTGAAACAAACTGTGATGCATTTGGGAAGGAATGGGCCATATTTGATGTCCTACTGCTCACACACAAGGGCAACTGTTTCATCCACTAGAAGGCAGCTGCTCCGATGTCAACAAGAGTAGATGGGTTCCAACTAGTTGCCTGCACATGGTCTACTTGGGCTTTGCTGTTCCTAATGTATGTATGCATATGACAAATATCCTCATCACTACCACTATCGCTATCTACAGTTCTGACAACTGTGTATAGGTTAACGGTTGAACCTATATAGAAAATGAATTCATTTGTAAGACTTTCAGTTGGCCCCTTGAGCTCACAGTTGAAACTCATTAGTGGAACAAGTGTGGTGTCGGAGGGCTAGAAAAGTAGCTCTGTACCCCAGAATTTCCACAGATTCCACATGAGCATCGGACCCTGCCTGCCTGAGAAGGGCTGCTTTGCTTCACTGGACTTTTTCATTTAAAATACCAGCAGTGTGCTAGCTGGCCATGGATGCTGCAGAAATTCTGCAAACCATATTTCCCCCTAGATGCCTGTCAGCAACCTCCTGCTGTTATGTGACAGAAGCAGTGTGGCCGGCTCAGAAAGACTTCGCAGATCCTTCCCAGATAAGGCAGTGGAGTGTGTGCCAGTAGAAAGTATCCCCTCTACCAAATGAAGTGCAACAAGGCTATTGCTGTGCAGCTACACAGCTATCAGACTAGGAGATTCATTTACTCTTTTAAAAACTTGTAATAAAATTAGAAATATATTTCAGGCAGGGTGGTGCTTATTGGACCCAGATCAGTAGGGGTATAGGAAAGCTACTGTGTAAACTCCAAGCCTGAACTTCTGCTGATGTAAACTAGGAGTACTTTGCTGAAGGAATGCAGGTACGGTGCAATGAAACCAGCATCCTGAACTGATGCAACTCAGAATGGTAAGCCTAGGTGTCAACACTTGTTATGTCTGATTTTGCCATCTCCTGTGCATGCATGGAAGCATGGCCATCCAAGAGATCATTTTTATGACAATAACAGGAACTCTGACACCAGATTTTGGGTTCAGAACTCTCTGCGTGTTTCTCTGGGACAGCTGCAAGGTGTCACCAGCTACAAGAAAATAGAAGGGATGGGACAATGCAAGGGAGTCCCAGACTATCCATACTATGGTCAAGAGAGGGCAAGCCTTGTGCAAGTCTGTCCCTGGTACGTGACAGCACTTCAACCTGCGCCCAGGTAGAAAGTACCCTAGTATGATGGTAGCCAGAATCAGCCTGCATCTGTTTGGGCTACCTTTGAGGCATGTCCATTTTGTTCAGTCTTTAAACAGGGCTTTGGTGAGTAAAGAACTGAGCTGTGTTACAGACTACGCATCTGTCAGAGGCAGGCATGGCCAGTACTCATGGCTTGTGTAAAAGGAAGTATGACTGCATATTAAAAGGTTTCTGTGTTGTCTCTGCAGCCTATTTGGATGGCAGTAGTTTTCCATTGTTTGAGAGATTGTCTAAACATAGTAAAAGCCCTAATAACTGGCAATGTGCCATCTGCTCTGTGTTGAGGGGAGCTGAGTCCCTGAACACAGCAGAAAAATACATTCCAAAGCCCTGTTCCTGCTTGGACAGAGGAGCATCCCATGACTTGTGCTGCACTGACAAGATGCCATTGTGCTGTGTCTGCTCTACTGCCTGGCCACCAAGAGACAGCCATGAACAAGCTGCTTTGCACAACAAAGAAAATCCTGTGAAAACCATTTTAGAAGCCTGGAGCACAACTGAGACTAGAGATATAATGATTTCAGTGTGTACAACAGATGGAGACTTTAGAGCATGGAGCCACTAATCTATGGATTACAGACTCCCTAATTATAAACTGACACTTACCATTTCTGAGAGGCACTACCAGCCAAGGGAGGGATCTTGCAGATCAGTGCTCAACAACCGAATGCCATGTTAGGGATAACTAGGGAAGGAACAGAGACTGGAAAATCTAACTGTACCAACCTTTTGCTCATTTGTGTCTTGGAGTGCTGCATGGAGTTCTGGTCTGCTGCAGATCTTGAAAAGAGGATAGCAGTGCTGGAAAAGGTCTAGAAGAGTCTGGCATGCGTGCTCAGAGACACGGACCACAGTGGCACCCAAGCAGGCTCCTCAGCGACAGGGACTTCCTCGAGGGCAAACCAACCATCAGTCAGTCAGTCGCACGTTTCTCAACTTAAACAGGGGAGCCCGTAAGAACCAATAAAAAAGTCAGATCTTCAGCACCTCCAAATATGAACCTTGATATTAACCATAATACTAATCCCAGTATGGTCCTATCTTATTAACTCCTGACCTTGGAGCAGATGAAAACTCATTATTCCTGCTACTTTGTGCCTGATTCTATCCCAGTCAGTCATACAACAAATCATACACTGAGATCTACAGATCCCACAAAACTGGACCTTGGTATTTACTCTAGCAATGCACTTAACTGATATCTTTGAACCCTGGGACACAAGAACTAAAGCAATCAGCAACCAAGCAGGTGATGCCGTTGTCATTACCATGGGCCAAACACAGGTCATCTATAAACTAAGGTCATCAACTCTTTTATTCCATCCGGATCCCTAACCCTAAGAACAATCCTAATCCAAGCTGTCAGCCTGTCCCTGTGACAGTTGTTATTTCCAGATTTAGCTACATGATAATGGCTGGGAGAGAAAACAGCTTCAGCACAGATGGAACTGGAGGGCCTACCTAGAACCAGCGGTGCTTCAAGTCCGGAGTCCTAACCGAGACGCGATCACCCACCCTGCTTCCCATTTTACCCAAATTAATGCAAATTCATTTGTTTACTTCTGGCCTTATCCTATACCAATCTATCTAGTAAAATGCAGAAATTAACTGAGTTCCACAGCCATCACTGAACTGAACACCAGCCGTAGCCCGGACCCTAATGCTGTACATTGCCTGAATTCCTCAACTGCCTCAGACACAGGAAAAACACCCGTGCTTGAGCCAAAAGAGCCTAGCAAGAGCAGGAAATGCAAGCTCTTTGACTTTGTACTCCAGTACACCAGTATACTCATGCCTTGGAGGCATCTCTTACCCACAGAAGTAAATGTAAGGCAATTGCAGAGATTAATAACAAAACCCCGGGATCTGGCAAGATGCAGTCGTCAAATAGGTTTTCAGTGCCTCCGGTTAAAAATGCTGCCTTTAACAACTGGCCTGACTTAATTGCCCGTATGAGCTCTAGACTGCTAGGAAGCCAGTCGCTCCTGAACGTGCCAGGCCTCCTGCCACCGCGCCAGCAACCTGCAGCAAGCCCGTGTTCCCGGGTCCCTGCGCAGCCAAACCCCGTTTGTGCGCGCGCTCTGAGGTCGCTCGCTCCCAGCTCACGGACGCTGACTGCCACGTGGGACCCGCCAGCTCCCGTCCGGTGCGGCCCTGGGTGCCACACGCAGCACCCCTGGGGGTTCCGCCTGCCGCGCTCGGGTGACTCTGCTGCTGTGCCGTGCCCACGCGCCATCGCTGCCGGCCCGTCCCTGGGCTAAAACCGGCCTGGCACGACTCGTGTGTGGCGGTACGCCCAGAGCGTGTCTCTCACACTAAATACCGCAGGGGTTTGGGAGGAGAAGGGTCATCCTGCCTCTGGACCCGGACCGGGTCTGGTGTCAGAAGGGCTCTAAGCTCTGCCCTGGCAATATGGCAGCAGTGGTTTACATGTAAAATATTCTCTCATCTGGAGGAATCACAAAATTGTAATCTTACTGCTTACATTAATGCAGCTCTCATCCTGACTGATAACACGTGGAGTAACCATCTGGCCAGTGGAAGGATGTACCATACTCTCACCTAGCTACAGGTGGCAGAATGATTTATAAATACCAGTTCAACTGACAAATGCCACCGTGTTTCCTATGGACGGGTTTTCCACAGGTGGCTGCCTGTCTTTGTTATTCAGTAGCTCCACAAGTGTCTTCAGCAGATAATCCTGACCTGGAGCTTACTCATGAAATATTTATGGAAAATTGAAGTTGGACCTCTGTAGTAATTATAAATTCTATTACATAGATCACATATAATTTTTCATCTAGATGGAACACATATAGCAAGCCAAAAGAAAGTTCAAATTTCAAACCGTGCATATGACTGTTATGTTATACTTTACAGTCCACTGATTAAAACTCACATAGGTATCAACTCAAAAAATGCTTTAGGTGGAAGTCTTAGGCCATTCAAGCTTATAATTCACTGTATATTAATACACGTTCTCCTCAATTTTTGAGAAAATCAAACAAAAAAGAACATCTTATATTAAAAGCAAGTCATCAGCATTTAATTATTAAAATAAATATATTACAGCATTTGTCTGGCTGTATGAAACAGGTTTTCGGGGCCTGGTAACTAATCTGCTGAAGTGAAAGCCAGCAATCATGAGATGGGGATCTATAAGAGTACAGTATTTGAGGTGTGTGTGCCACTGAATGGGTGAACATTATTGCATGCTGTAGCTACTGGGAAGAATCTTGGCAAGCTGGGTTAAAAGCTAAGACTTAGTAAGTGAATCTCACTCGGCTCATAAGACAGTGTTTGTTTTGCGAATAAAGAGCGTCCAGAGCTCTCAAGCCAAGCCTAAACTAAAAATCATGCAAATATGCACATTTATTAGATTCTGATCCTCAGAGGACTCAGGCAGAATGGTTACTTATAAAGCAAGGTGACTTGCAGAAAGAATCTGGGTATTGTAAAAAAATTGCATAGCTTCATCTGGTTTCCTTTAGACTCCTAAAGCAGAGTTGCTGAGTTATTGCATTCTTGTTTGATGTCCTACATGAAATCATATTATTAAGGCCAGAGACACAGCTGACTGCTCCCGGGTTAGCATTCAGTGTTGCTACAGCAACAGCCACAAACAGCCTTGCAAACCTTGGAGAATGGGCTTGTTCCTATTGGGTATTCCTCCGTCCCTAGGCCTCCCAGCAAAGCACTGGAGCTCCTTCCAGTTATGGCTGGGACAATTTCAGCTGCCCTTGGGCACTGACTCTTCAGGTGCCAGGAAGTGCGGGATTGAGGAGGGCAGGAGAATACAAGAACGGTTAGAGAGCCAGACAGACAGTGAGCAGAGTAAGGAAAATCTTCAGCATAAACTCAAGTAGGGCATAACTGGACCAGCACAAACCCTTGCAACAGCTTAGGCTGGAATATTTCCCAGAACAAGAATATTATCTGGTGATTAACCTCTCCCTAGGCTTGTTTGAAGCTGAACATCTAATACCAGCTGAGTACTTTGCCGTTGGTGGGTTTCAGCAAGCGTGCGGAACAAATCACCAACAAGACTGTATTTTGATCATGCTTAAACCAGCAGGAACAGCTTAGGTGAGTGTTGTTGCTCCTGATTTACAGAGGTGTAACAGAGCTAACAGCCGAGCCTGCGAGTCCAGAGAAGGTGGGTAGAAAACTGACAGTAAAGTATTCCTGCCTGAACCCTGTGGTGGTGTGCTGCAGACCCCTGAAGCCAGGGAGTGAAGGCCTGGATGGGAAGTGTCTGTGTCTATCATTTTAGTATTTGAGTGCAAAAAATGTGACAGGAAAGCTGTGATTTTACAAATTTAGACCAATAATGGAACAGGAAAAATATACTCACCTCCTATACCCCTTTTAAAATATGACCACAAGACTCAAAGAAATCTTAAGCTACTGTCATAAAAATCAGACCAAAACCTTTTTGATGAAAATTATAGCAGAAATATAAAGACTAACTGCCAAAACCGTGAAAGGCAAAACTTGCCCATGCTTGGCTTTAGCAATTGTAAAATGACTGAAATGCTAGAAATCTGACATGAGATTGGGAACTGGAAGACAAATCACTAAAAATTGTTCTGGAATTGGTTTCCTAATAATTGTCTAAATAGATAGCTCAATTCATATCATAAAGAAATGCAGCATAGTGAGTAGTAAAAGCAGTTAATGGAAAGCCTTCTCCATTCAGAAGAAACAAAAACATCAGTTAAAATTAGCAGTCTCACCAGCGAATGGGACAGACCATGTCTTATGCCAGTGATACACGCAGCCCTGCCTGCTCTCTCCTTTTTGCACTGGAAGTGCATTAGCTGTGGTCTGCTCTATGGATGACATTTGAATCAGCCAGCAATAGAGGGAGGGAGTTCATGACCACTACAGACACCAGTTTCCTTCCTGCAGTCAGCCACCCAGTGATGATCTAACTGCTCTAGAATGCCTTTAAACTGCAAATGTGCAGCCTGGTACCCACCCACAAAAGACATCTGTTGCAGAGAAAACCGCCTTGCTTGGAGAACGTGCAATCCTTTGCGTGAACTGTTGTTCTGAAATGCTTCAACTCAGCATCCAGCAGCTACACCCAAAACTGGCTAAGGCCGCCTATCAGTACTTCTTGGAGGGGAAGATGCTTCTCTCGATTGTTAAAGACACAGCAGAAAGTCTTGGTGTGCTTTCTTGCTGTGGTCTTGACTCAGGCTCTACTGAAACTATACCCACAGGTCAGAGTGTCTCCTTGGCTGAGCTACACATCTGCTCAGCAGCCGCTGCTGACTGCCAGATGCTGTAAAGGCTCAGGTCTTCAGCAGACTGTTTCCTTTATGAACAAACCGTGATATAAATGCAGTAAGGATCATGTAATAGTGGCTCATTAATTTTTATTTCTTTATAATAGCCCTAATTAGGTTATGTGCATTCAGAGATTTGAATGGAGAAGCTTCTGGAACTGGAAGTCTTTCGTTTGTATATTCTTTGTATGTTTTCAGCCATCCCAGAAGTTCAGTAATGTTAACCTGACACAAAACATACTTTACAAAACAAGATTATTATTCTGCTTTGCGTGGTCCAGGGGAAACATAATGAGCTTCACTTCCTGGAGACATAAAGAAGGTCTGAAAGCACTGCCTTTCCCCCTCAGTGGGGAATTTACTGCCCTTCCAGAAACTTCACTGGCAAAAGACAAAAATTTTCAAGAGCAGTTTCCAAGTTAGGGATCCAAACTCCTGTCCAGGCATGAAGAGAATACAACTGTATGTTTTTTAGGATTAATGGAGAGCGTACACTGAAAAAGGAGGAGGGCGAATGGCAGATTTGGAAGTACTCAGCACAGAAGAAAATCAGTCCATTTTCATTAGGTACCTAAAAATGATTTTTATGAATGAAACCTGAGCAAATTCTACATGATCATTCTGACAAGTAGCATTGACTCTTAGGTTCTGAGTTTGCAAGCTGTCATACTATCTTTAACTTAAAAACATGGAAACATTCTAAACTACATAAATAGCATTAATCACCAGTGTAGAATGTGTAAAACATTTTTTTCAGGATGAGAAGCATAGTATCTTTTAATTGTCTCAGTCAGCATGTTTTAGGGCTTTCCTTGCCACGTTCCCAGTGACATGTTTCTTCAGTTGCAGTATACCTTGCTGACGCCTACACTGTCCCCAGCACTCCACTTCTGGTTCTGCCATAGCTGCCCTCGTTGTTAAAGCTCTGCAGAGAAAATCTGGACCTCTCTGGTCCTTTTCTCATTGTCCTGGAAAGTGCTTTGCAATCCTCAAAGTAAATATGCTAATGAGTTAGAAACCATTACTGTGCAAGTCTAAGTAAATGAATTGCAGTTTCAAACAAAGGAAAGTACAGAGAAAGTACACACTCCTTAACAGGGTTAAGGCACATGTATTACGCATCTGTAAGACAAGCCAGAGAAAAGCAGTGGGCAGCTATGTGAGCTGGAGTTCAAGTACCCCTGAGCTATTATAAGTTCCAGAAGTGAGCTATTATGAGTTCCAGAAGTGATGCTCAGAAGGCACTTTGTGTAAATCCCTTCATCCAGAACCAACATACACTCTCAAACAAGGTTTCTTTTAAGACACAGCTAGAAAGCATTCATGTTATGCTTTCCCTGTAACTTCAGAGAATGAAGACAATGAAGAAGATAAGAATGGCAATATCCACCAAGTATTATAATAAAAAGACAACAACCTACAGCAGTTTGGATTCCTTTGTATATGAAACAAGGAACTTTTAAAGTGACCAGTTCCCCAAAGTGCCTTCAAGCCCCAGGTAAACCAGCCAGTACAGTTGCAGTTTCTTAACTGATAGGGGCTGTGAAAAGAATTCAAGCATTCCAGCTTGGCAGGAAAGACAAGCCTCTGTTTTTACATTCTCAGCACAGAAATTTCCAGAGGTCACTGTGTTATCCGTTGGATTTTTATCAGCTAGCCTAGGCACTGAATGAAGGATGTGAATACTCTAATGATGCATGGTCACTTATGGATATCGTACATAAAACTGTTTGACCACCTGCACATGTGTGTGTGTGTGACACACACAGGTCCTCACTTCCATATCACAATGCGTATGTCAGAAACAGTGGGAAGGTAAAAGGCAAACACAGTGAAGCAGAAGGGCCACACTGCAAAAGTAACCTGCCATGTTCTCTCTTACCCATTTTTCTACCAAAAGAAATCTGTAGTAATGTGGCAAATACAGGGAAAGGAAAAGGATTTTAGCTTCACAGACTAAGTGGTTCATTTAGCAGTTATGGGTCTGAAATTCTTACAATACTGTATGTTTTATGGGATGAGTGAAAGCTATATTGCAGATAAGGCATTAGCACATCTGGGGTGCAGACTGATTTCAAGCTCAGACATTCGAAGTTTATCATGAACAAATACAACATTCATATGCTTTCCTAGGGAAATGACTAATATGCTGCCTATCACAGTTTTCCAGTCCAAAACATCTCACTGTGTTTTCAAAGTTCACAGCTATTGATGTTCACAACTCACTCATGCTCTATAAAGGGCCCAAATCAAAATGCTGCAATTTGGACCCTGGGTTCTAGCCTCTCCAGCAACAAAGCATCTGGCTCTTTCATCAGTCTCTCTCTCTTTAGTCTTTATTTTTTCATACTTAGTAAAATTCATAGAGTGGTGACACTCAGCACAATGGTATTTTGTGGTGCACAACTCCCTATTAAACAGGAACGAGCCTGTGGTGTGATGAGTCAGTTTAATTCCTTTCACTGCAGTCTGCCCGTGGTGTGGCACTCACAAGCCATTGGTTTAGAAGTAAAAGCAGCTGAGATGAAAGAACCAAGCCAGAAGTTAGGAAAAGCCCCTTCAGCCTGAGCAAAGATGTGCATGAGCAGGTATTATGAAGACAAAACATTGATGTTAATTTAGTGTCTGTGCAACATGGTAATCCCGTAAATCAGATAATCCCTACCCCCTCTAAACTAATCTTCCAGAACTGTTAGCAGTTAGGTGGCAGAATGAAGGCTGCAGTGCCCAGCTGCAAGCCACCACCCCTCCACGGCAGGAGGCCCCAAGACCTCAATCCCGTCGCATCTTTGCCTTGGTGCTGTCTGTGCAGCACAAGCATGTAATACACCCTGGGCTGGAAAACCAAACCAAGTGAACTACAAAACAGTAAGTGATTCTCTAACCCAAGAACTGACTACAGCACTGATGGTTCACGTGTTCCACCACAGCGTCCTTGGGAGCCCAGTGCCAAGGCTGGAGAGCAGCAGGTGAGCTGGAGCTGTGCACACAGGGCAAGAAGACTCCAGTGAGGTTTTTCTGCGTTGCTGTCACTGACTCCTGTATGTACCGGTAGCAGTTATTGGTCTCCTGAAACTTTGCAACTGTCAGATGAACTATGCTAATTAAATGAATGCAAATTATTTTCATAATGTGCTTTGGCCATTGCTGACCTCGTTAGAATTACATAGGTATATTAAAGCTGAAAGCAAATGTAGCTTATTATTAATCCTCAGAGCTGTCTGCTTACCTCAAAAAACATGCTTTGGAAAACTTCTAAAGGACCTTCAGCTGATCAGAAGGTGGCATGTCTGATGTTTGAGGATCTTTTTGTTTGGGCCTTTTTTCTGTTCTCTTTGATGCATAAAACTTAGAAAGACATTGTTTCAGTTTAAGCAAAATCTACAAAACTTATCTTTTCATTGAGATACCTCCCTCCTGCAGTGTCTTCTTTCAACAAATAGAGATTTCAGCCAGAACTTAGGTTCATCCTCTGGCCAACAAGGATAAATCTCTTTCTCGTGATTCCTTCCCCCCACCCCTGCTTTCAAACAGATGGAGGACAAAACCTTAGCAGTTAGCACATGGCTCCCTGGTGTGGCTTTGAAAGAAACAGAACTACTTGCAGACTTTCTTCTGGACTAGCAGCGTTCTGACCTTTGTAGCTCTGTCCTTGTTCAGTATCCATCACCTCAGTACATTAAGTTCTCTTCAGCTAATCTACTGTGACAGAACGGAGCTTTCAGCTCTCAATCTGCCTTGCCATGTCCCATGCACAGCAAGTGATGCTCCCCAGTCTGCTGCCTGGGGCACTCCTCTGAGCACAGCCATGCTGCCTGAGAGATCCTCATCCTCATCACTACAGGGACTTCCCTGATGACATGAGTTCCTTCTGCAGCACTGGAGGGAGACGTCATGTCAGCACCCAGGAGCCCGTCACTCCGCTCATCCGTGGCTGGTTCTCACCTGCTGATCATGCCGGAATGAGCTGCCTGGTAAGACTGCCTGCTACATGTGCTCTGTACATCGCTGGCCAGTCATTTCTGTCTCCAAATACAGTTTATCCTAGTAAACTCATGACTCACCAAGGAAAAGCTGAGTCCTAAAGCAGTGCTAGAGCCAACTCTTTTTTTCTCTTAGATAGTAAGGCTTTGCCAAACTATTGCCAGTGACTCACCTGTGGCTAACACTGAGCCAGGACTGCTGCTAGACAGCAAGCAGTGGACTCATCTCTATCAGCACAATAAGGACCATGATACCAAGTTAGCACAGTCTAGCTTTACGCATCATTAGAGAACAACTGTTTCCCAGCCCAGTTATTTTTCATCTGAATTAGTGAAAATGAAGAAGTAGTCCTGGCCACGGCAAGCAGAGGTTCTAGTTCCTGCGGGACATCAGTCACTCCAGTTTAGAGCATATGTTTTTCCTCCAAAGTGATAGCAAATAGACTGACAGGCAAGCAGACAGCAATCTTTCAGTCACAGCCTGGTTTCTGTGGTATTTACACAGCTAAGATGCTTATGTCATGGGTTAGAGGGCCATGACAGAAAATGCACACAAATGGCAGCCCTGCCTACTTCACTAGCCTGGCCAAAATACATTTCACCACTTGCTTCCTCACAGTCACAAGGAACCATATAAACAAACAAACAAACATAGTACCTTTAAATCCACTACAATTCTACTCTGTTGACATCTAATTACTGATTGTAGGCATGTAATCACTGCATGTAATCACTAATTATCTCTAGATACACCACCTGTTTTTGCTATAGAGCATCAGTGTACTCTCCTGAAGCTATAGGCAGGGAGGTTGAAGGTAGGACCACTTTAGGTCCGCAGTGGTTGATTAGGTCAAGTGCAACACCATGGAAACAAGGAAATCTCAGCTTAGTCCTCGAAAGTCCTGTCTGGGAGTAAAAGCAGGCACAGAGAGGAGTAGCTGGTGATCCCTGGGACAAGCTGCAATAAGAGGGAGTCACAACAGCAGACTGCCATTTGAAAGCAAGTCAGCATTTGCCATCACAGCAAAGGCCAAAGATGGAGTACTTGAATGAGAATGGCCAAGCCAGGCTTCACAGCCTGGGAGAAGATGCTGGATGATGCATCCAGGAAGCAGTGAACAAACAGAACAGGTGGAAGGAGACTGATTTTGAGAGGAAGAGAAGTGGGCAGGGAGGCAGAACATGAACTCGGAGGAAATGGGCTGAGTGCTCTTGAAGTGAATCTGGCACAAGTCTGGCAGAATATTTTGGGCTTCAAACTGATCCAGAATGGGTGTTTTCTTATGTAAAACCATCTCATCCAGGCCCTAACAGTCCAATCCACACCAAGCCAGACAGCTCTTCCAGTCTCACCCTTCCCCAAACTTTCATCCTGAAAATGCCCACTGACCTGCAACCTACAGAAGATATCTACAGGTTTACTTGGTAGTTCCTGGAAGTCTTGGAGTTGCATCTCTGGGCTGGTCTTGAACTATCTCCATCTTCAGGCAAGGTGCCTGGAGCTTACCTGATGTGGAGAACTGCCTGGGTCACCAGGTGTTCCTCCTCAGTAGTGTGAGTGGGTCCAGCTAGCTATGGAGACTCTACCCAGGTTGGAATATTTGGAGTTTCGTACTGATGCCAGACCTGTACTTCTGAACCTCTTAAAAACATTACATCTGTTGCCTTGTGAGAGGTTTATCTCTGGCACCTTTTGTCTCCAACAACTTCATGACTGACTCAGTCTGCATCTGATGGTGATGCCTGCAGCACCACAAGGGTCCTTGGGCATTGAGGAAGAGGACAAGGAGAGGGAGAAGGAAGGAGAGGCTAGATTCCTCACAGGGAAATTTTCAGAACTCCTGTTCCACAATTATTATTCGTTAACATTTTGACTATCAGCTCATTTCAGGAGGAAAACCCCATATATTGAAATGTTGGAATTTCCCATAGATTTTGCTCAGCACTAAACAAATCTGGGAGCAAAAAGCATTACTCCATTTCAGAAATATTTTTGGAATAACCCAGCGCAGAAGATTGTAACTTCCAACTGCTCATTGGAGTTGTGATCTCTGTTAGCATGACAGACTCTGACAGCACACTGAGGTCAGTCCATATGTGTTGCTAGAAGTTATACCCTCCAACAATACAACAGCATTTTGCAAAAGAAATTAACATGCTATGAATGCACTTCCCTTGTGGCTTTGACATGAAATACTGAACAGGCTTTTGACAGTCTCAAGTGGTTTTTCTTTCTAGCTCTGCAGTGGTTTGACTTTCATAAAGGATTTCACGAAAGACTCCAGCCTGCTGTACAGCAACCCATCAGATGACATCTGTGCCTGCGGTGAAACCTTTCCCCAGTACCCGATATAAAGGGTTGTTTGCCCCCAACATTGCTTCTGTGTTAAGACAACCATCCTGTTCCCATCTTTCCTAGTTTATGACAACATAAACTATATATGTCCTTCCAGTCTCATCCGTTAACTTATCTCATCCAGCATAGCACATCCAGGCGGGTAGGGCAGCACACTGGCCACAGCATGGAAAGCTGGGACCAGTCACACAAAATGGCACATTCACAGGTTGACATAAACTTGTACGTCTAGGAACAAAGATATACCTGTCAGCGCTGGAAACTCTGTTCTGGTAAACAGTGATTTTAAATCACTAAACATCAGCTCCCAGCATGACTTTGTGGCCAAGACAATGCTAGTGCTTGGGTGTGTAAGCAGACATATCACATGGGAGTACATATGGATGTATTTAACATCGCTGTACTATTGCCACGCTGCCTTCAGTTCTAGCTGCCTATGTTTCCAGAGGATGATAAAACTTCCACCCCCTCCAGCCACAATTGTAGCAAAAGGACTAGAAAACATGCTTTGTAGTTTATTCTCAAGGACAACAATACAGTTGTCATGTCAAAGAGAAGGTTAAGCAGAACTTGATCACAGTCTGTAAGTGCCAATATAGGGATGCAGATACTTGATACAGGAGGCCCCCAAAGCTCATGGATGGATGTGTATGAGAGGTCTACTGCTGGAACCTGAAGTTGAGCATGTTTAGAGTAGAGGAGATATGGGATGCCCATTTTTAACAGCAAGGGTAGGATTCTGAATTAGGCCCTTATTGTGTCTGTCACATACTCCCCATCACTATAAGTGTAAATCAAGATCAGATGGTTTTCTGAAAGATATACAGAGTTGAGATGGAGAACCCCTTGATGTGCAGAGCAGCCTGGAGGATTACAAAGGTCTATTCTGACCTTCTAAGCTACTATGTCCGAAAGTTTAGAACCTGGAGCATGGTGATGGAAGCATCAGCCACTGACCTTCCCTGGTCGATGGAGGCAGCAGGCTCATCAGTCGCCTCCTCTTCATGAATGTGCCATTTCTTGGGGAATGAAAGAAACCCCCATCTCTGACCTCTGCCTCTAAATGTAAGTAGGACAAGCAGATTTTCTTGTCAAGTTTGGCCCTTTCACTTTTTCTTCTGTGTTCGTCCTTAGCCTGACTTTCCCTGAGGCACATGAAATGCAGTGCTAGAGGCTGTCCTGACATTGCTGCAAGAATGAATCAGCAAAACAATCCTGTTTATCTGGCAGTCTCCTAAAACAGGACACCCTAGTAAATCAGGACTGCAGAGTAAGAGAAGGCAGCTCTAACTTTGCATGAAACAAGACAACTCTGACTAATTTCATCATTGCTACTTATCATGCATGTAATAAAGGGATGCAGTTTTACCAAACCCTGTAGGAAGCAGATGGGGATGAAGAAATCAGCATTAACCTGCCACTACCACTGCCCTGCTGCTTCTCAGTGCTTCTCCAGCTGAACCTACAGACCTTAGAAGAAAATGAGCTATGAAACCAGATGTGCATTTATCATGCTAACAAAGTTATGCTGTCATTATGTCCCTTTCATGCACAATTAAAGATCTGCTGCCTCCAGGCCCACAGGAAAACCAGTGTAAAACCATTTTGTATTGATTTGGCATCAAGGAAGGAAATGTCCTCACTCAGGACACAGCTCTCCTTTGCTTGAGCCTGTGAGCATTAGTGAAGGAGGGGGTCAAATCTCACCTAATGTCAACAGCCTACTTCCTTCAAGTAACATGACGTTCTCCAAGTCTAATGAGCATTGTGGTCACAGCTATGGAGCCAGAGACGCTTCCCTCCCACCCCCTCAACTTTCTTTAAAGGGGCTGAGTAACTCCAGGAAAAGAAGCAAGAATAACAAGCTAAACACTAAATACTGTGAAATTCTGGCAGGACTTTCTTCCTGCCAAAGCCTTTGTGTTTCTCTGGGATGCAAGGGGAAGATCGGCTGACATGCAATGCTAGAAAGCACTAGAAGTCATCCTATTCCCGCAAAGTCAGCTTGGCTCCTGTGAGGACGTCTGGAGCTTGGCTGGTGCTCAGCTGCCCGAGGAACAGGCCTAGAGCATTGGTGGTGCAGAGACAGCTGCGGAGAGCTGTACCCAGAGCCGCAGCCGTGGTCCCTGTGCAGGTGAGAGCCCCTTCTCAGCGGGCTGCAGACGGCTGTGCAAGTGCTGCAGCACTCGTGAGGGCTTTGCATAGAAACCCCGCAGGTGGAGTTTTATAGAGAAGAGGTGCTGACCCAGCCCCGCAGGCCCCACTGGTGAGTTGTGTCCCCCATGGGGCTGCCTGGGTGCTGGGGCAGCCCGGCCAAGGGAAAAGTCCCCCAGGTCTGCAGTGACCTCGTGTCTCATGTCCTCACCAGTCACCCGGGAGAGCACACCAGGTCACTTCGAACACAGACAGCAGACGACAAAAGCTTCAATGTTAATAATGAAGGGCTTTAGTTTACCGAAACGGAGGTTGAAATGAGGATGTGATGGCTGCCCGTGAGACCACCGAGGGGAAAGAACTGACAGCAGGTGAGCGCTGTGCGCCGGATCCCCGCACCGCTCCCTGCCACATCTGCCATCACGCGCCCGAGGCCTCTGGCGTCTCACGAACATGCACGTGCCTCCGCCGTGTAAGTCACTATCCTATCATACACAGAGGGAGGTCCTTCCTCTTGGCAGTTTACCAGCTCGTGCTTTGAAACACGGTATGTGATTTCTGTTTACCAATGGATGCCCATGAAAATCACCTGACTAAAGAACTCCAGATATTTACCATTGATCCTAAAATTATCCATTCCTTGATAAAACCCACCTGTAGTATTTAGTACTGTGATTCTGCTTCACTAGCAGTCTAAAACAAAAGCGACGGTCAGTGGATTTCACCTTGTTAGTGAGACAAGGGAAACACAACAAGATCTTAACCTCCTGGTGTAGTGAGCAACTTCCAGTGGCGCAGGCAACATTTTGTGAGCAAGAAGCCACAATGTGGGACATGCTTCACTTTTTTTTAATCCTTTTCTGTTTTTCATATAGACAGAATGACGTTGTGTAGAGCATCTGGGAAACGGGAACCAGCACAGAAGTTTGCCAACAGAGGATGCAGAGTTTTTCCAATTAAGAAACTGCCTGCCAGCCTGACAAACGGAAAATGAATTAGCAAAATCATCAGAAAATACCCAGCAGAGAACAGCAGAGCCTTGGCAGCAGCAGGCAGGATGACCTAATATGACTTCTCTGTCGATACCTTTGGTGTTTGAATGATTCAGTTGGCAATTTAAATTCCCCTTCAAACATTTAAAAGATAACACTTAGTAAGTAGGCAGCCTCATGTAGAAAATGCTTGTGAAAGTTATACTGCATGTTGTGCCTCTCACTGATTACTCAGCAGATTGGGCAGTCATCGTCTGGAGCCCACGATTCCCCTGCATAGGTACTAATGGGAAACCCAGCTGGTGCTTTGGCAGCAGACGATGAGAATAACAAAGGAAACCAACATGGGGGCTGAGTGCACAGAATAAGAAAACGCTGACCCCAGACAGGGTGATTATGTCCCATCTTATTAACTAATCCTTTTGCAGAAAGGGATTTGCCTAAAGACCATTTCCAAGAAGGCTGCACCACTCCCCCCATTCATAACTAGTGTGGTTCACCCTGTAACATGACTGATTTCCATTTCTGAGTGCTGCCTAATAAAAGCAGTTCTTACTCAACTAGAAAGACATGGTCTAGTCAGATGTAAATTAGAAGCTTGCCACTACAAAACGTAATTTCCCATAAAATAAATTCTGTTCCCTAAATCAGAATACTAGCCTATTTATTTTCTTTCAAGATATGACCAGCAGTGCCCATCTGGCAGGCTCAGCTCAGACTCCTGAACCACAGTGGACAGGCACTCTCATTCTGGGGTCAAGACACGAACACAGTCCTCGAGCTGAGGAAACGCTCTGCAGGGATGACGTGTTCGTTCTGGTAGGTCCTGCAGCAGCACCCAAGTACCTGAGTTCAAATGCCTGCCATGTCCATCCTCCCTGGGCTCAGGCTGGGAAGACAACCAGGGATCCCCTCCCTGATCTGTATCTCTCATCTGCTTTGCACAGGCAAGAGAGAGAAGATCTGGTTTGCCAGCAGGATTTGAAAATGCACCACTCATGACTATTTGCCTCAACAGCATTTTTGTCAACTAGCATATAAACATGTGATTTAAAGAAAAGAAAATGTGCTTAATTACAGGGGACAGATATTTTGTCATTGTATAATTAAAAGCTTCAGATCTGATCTGACATACATATACAGAAATATAAATAATGCATTCTGCTGGCCTCAAAAGCAAGGCTATTTGCAGTGAACACACACTGAACCCAAACTTCAGTTTTCATGGTATTCTTGAACTAGAGGCTGTACAACACCCCAAAAAAAGAATCTTAAAAGCCAATGGCAATTTGAGAAATAAAATAAAGGATTGTCTTTTAAACAGATAATAATTTCCATTAAAGGTCGGATTTTAAAGCCTTCACTTCTTAGAAGAGCCTCCATACTCTTTTACTGGTGCAGATAACTTCAGTGCAACAATTTATGCAGCAAGGCACTAGGAAAGATAAACATCAGAATCAGGATTTGAATAAATATTGCTATTAAAGTACAATGCTGAAACTTTTGCACATTTGCAGAACCAGACAAAGGCCAGGCCCTGTTCCAAGGAATTTTAATTCCCCATAAAGCTACACAACCATATGGAGAGGTCCCAACCAAAACAAGGGGTTCACTCTAACTTCACTGTGGTCAGTGCACAAAGCCATGAGGCTGTCTGCGGCTTCATCCCAAGAAAGGCTCACTTCAAGGGCTATTACTTGGCAACTAGAAGGCAGGGGCTCTGCTCACTGTCTAAAGCATTCTGGCCACCGGGTCTGAAATCAGCAGATGTGTGAATTTTTCCCCTTGGTAGGGGCAGAAGCTGGCTCTGAGATGGTTTTCAGGCTCTGCTCAATGGGTCCAACTTGCAGTGGGAGGAGGGTTAAATTCATTCAGGGTAAGGCAGTCCCTTAGGAAGGTAAAGACCTGGTGGACAGCTGCTTTGTGTGCATCTATTTGGACAGTACTGGTGGTCTCGCTGCTAAACATCCAGTTACAGAGGGATGTAAAACAAACAAACTCATTCTTGGCTATTTGAAGGAATACTTCCTCCATCAGCTGCCAGGCACTGCTGCCCCTGCATCTGAAACATGACAGCGAGCATCATGCAGGCAGCAGCACAGGGCTCTCCTCCCAGTGCACATCCCTGGTCGGGCAAGCAGCGGGGCTCTGGCCCAGGCACGAACCCTGTGGTGGTAAATTCTGTGAAGCAACAAAGCTGGGGCAGCTGCATATTAAAGCTTGTGCAAGATTGTGAGAACAACCAAATTTAACCCTCTCCGGTGTTGCTTTAGAGAAAGCAAGGGTAGACACTGACCAGTGTTTTACTCTGCTGTGTAACACAATGCTGTTAAAGTAACTCATCGCAGTTTGCTGACACACTTTGTTTACATTTAGTGCATCCTCTCTTCTCCTAACCCTTCAGACCTGAATAATTAGTCAAAAATTCAAGGTCAAGGGGACAGAGTTAATGACACTGGTACAAGTCCAGTGACAAAAGCAGACTGCTTCCCAAGTGCAAAAGGAAGGAAACAATCCCAAACCGTTTCCTCCCTTGTAACTTCAAGCCTCTGTCAGCCAGTGCCCACAGAGTCCCTCTCCAGGCATAATCACAGGGTCATTGTTCTCCATGATGGGTCAGGCTCCATGTGATTTTTTCCGTGAGAACCACCAGTCCTCGAAGGACTGGCAGAGACAATGGCACTGCTTTGTTTTCACAAAAAAAGTTGGAAAAAGCAGAACTGACAACATCTTGTAACACAAGTATGTGGTGTGAGAAATTACTTGACAGGATGCTGAGCCCAGGTACTATGTACACTTGTTCTATATAAAGGCATGAGCACTCGGGAAAAGAATTTTGAGTCAAAACTCTCTCTAGCTTCGGTGCTGCGTGATAGATTTCACAGGCTGCTACGCAGTTACATAGCTGTTAGCGTATTTAAGGCTCAGCTTTGGCCGTCCCTCTGCCCTTCAGGCCTCCCGTACTTTTGAAATGAAGTTGCAACGGAGTTCTCAGAGCAACGCCTTCCATCAGCCAATACGTGGAGCTTGCTTGCGCAGTTGCGCCTGGTGGTGTTTGCGTGACAGGAACACACGCATGCACATGCATGCGAACAGTCACGCCGTCACGCAGCCGACATTGCCCGTGTCTCGCTGCAGCGCGTGCCTGACCAAAGTGCCTACCCAGGGACTGTGGCCCAAGAGCGATGACATGCAGCCTCGTGCCTGGGAACGAACGCCTGCTCGCAGGCAGCACCCGGTTCCCCGCAAGAGCAAAAGCCGAGGAGCGTGCCGAGCCAGCCGCCGGTGGGTTCACGCCCCAGCCCGGTTGCTGAGCGCCAGCGGCGGCGAGCTGCTCTCCGGGTCTCCCTGCCGAGCGCCCGCTCTCTGTCCCCGAGCGGCTGGCGAACGCGGCTGGTGGCATCTCACCGCGGCAGCCCCTCGGCGGCCGACGGCGGCACCGGGGCAGCGCACCGGCACCCCGCCCTGCCCCGGGGCATCCGCCGCCCTGGGGGGCCGCGCCGGGAGGCGGCTGCTCGTGTCCCGCCCGCCGCCGGGGGCCCGCGTGGCTTGTCCCAGCCGGCGCTCGGGGCTTCGGCTCCCGGGCGCGCCGGGATCGGGCTCCGCCAGACCGGGGGCGGGAGCGGGAGCGCTCTCCCCGCGCCGGCAGCTGAACGCAGGCCAGCTCCGCGCCACTCCCGCAGGCGCCGCCGGTGAGCGGACCCGCCCCGCCCCGCCCCGCCCCGCCCGGCGCGGCGCGGCCCAGCCCGGCTGCCTGCCCCGCCGAGCCCGCCCCGCCCCGCCGAGGAGGCCCCGCCAGCCCCGCCCCGCACGGAGCCGCCCGCGCCCGCGGCCTCATCCCGCCCCGTCCCGTCCCGGCGGCGCGGCGCGGTGCGGTGCGGCGGGCATGGCGGCGGGCGGGCGGCGCGGCGGCGAGGAGCTGCCGGTGTACCTGGCGCGGCCCGGCACGGCGGCGGTGCCCCGGCAGAAGCGCGGCGGGCTCTTCTGCAGCGTCGAGGGCGCCTTCGAGAGCAAGACCCTGGACTTCGGCGCGCTGCGGGTTGGGCAGCGCCGCGCCCCGCCGCCCGCCCGCCCCGGCCCCGAGCTCGGCCCCGGCCCCGAGCCCGGCTCGGCCCCTGGCCCCGACTCGGACGCCGGAGAGCTCCGCGCCGCCGCCGGGGAGGAGCGGCTCCAGGACCTGGCCCCCGCGGACGACACGGTAGGGGCCGGCGGGGCGGGGGCGCCGGGGCCGGTGCGGGACGCGGGGCGGCGGTGGGGCGGCTCCGGCCGCGGGGCGAGGGGCCGCGGGGCCGCGGGCGGGGTTCGGCCGCCGCTCGCCTCGGGGCCGGTGCCGGAGGAGCTGCAGGCGGCGCGGGCAGCGCTGTGGAGCCGGCGGTGGGCTTCCGCGCCCCGGCTTCGGCTGTCCGCAGGGTCCTCCTGCGTTTCCCGACGGGAAGGAAGGTTTGTCGTCGTCCACCGGTGCGCGGGTCGACCTCACCGACTGGTTACCGGGAGTGGTCTGGCTGAGCGTTAGACGGGCTGATTCGGTTCACTAGAGTTGCTCTTTTTATACTTGTGTGAAAGAATACCGGTGTGTCACCCCCCGCCCCGAAAAAACCCGGGGGATCTTGGAGTTGTTACTCCGAACCGGGCTGATCCTTATCTCACATTGACACAAATCAGAAGTGAGGGACATGACGTTGATCTGGAAGTGACCTCCCGGAAGGTATCGTCAGGCACAAAGTTTCTCAACTTATGCCAAATTGAAGGTAATAATCAGATTCATCCAAGCTCCGCAGCGTAGATCCGTCTGCCAGAGATTGTGCTGGCTTGCTCTCTTGGTCCTGGTTTCACCAGCGTGAGTTTGGCAGAAAGATGATGAAGTTACCAGTGTTGAGTGAATTGCCTCAGCTGGCATTCCAGTGAGCCTGTTGCTCATTTACATAGCAGGAAAGTAAGGCCACAGGCTGGCCTGTTGGTCAACGAGTTCATCTGGGGCTGAACTTTTTAGTAAATAGTCATCTTAAGGGCACTGGTTTTCACCAGTGAACAGGGCAAATTAATAAAGCCCATTTTTAAAAATGGAAGCAAAAATCACTGAAGTAGTGAGTAGTGAGTGAGTAACAAGTGGTGTGGTTGTCTCGGGGTTCTGCAGAAACCCCAGCTTATATCCAGAGTGCAAACCTTGATAAACTGCAGACGTTTGTGATTTGGAGGACTAAACTTACCAGCTAGAGCTTGATGGGAGCAGAAGCAGTGAAGTGCAATGGCTTGGCCTGTTTTGGTTTTGGGGAAAATCATCAGGCTGTCCTTAATGTCTGCTATCTTGTGTAGGAACTTCAGCTAAGCAGTGGGTTGCTTTCAGGTTTCTTCCTTGCATTTTAATTTCTTCAGTCTCCGCATTTTGGTTTCTTATTGGCACACTTTGGTTCCAGTTCTTGGGCTTTGTTCCTTTACAGCCCGATTTACAGAGTCAGGAACAAAATTGACATTATTCCTATCAGTACCAACCTCGTCCATATGGTTTGAATAGCAGCTGGAGAACTGACCACTGCATTAGCAGTTTTTATGCTGCTGCTTGTTGGAGAAGAAACAGAAACTCAGGATGGCCCGTCTGCAGGCTTTACTATGAGCTTTTCTTTATTAGCCTTACCAAAAATTTGAAACAGTCTTATTCCCTTTTAAGGTCTTGTGTAGACCCTTATCTCTGGAGTTTTGTAGCTGAGGTTTTCCTTCAACAGCTCCTCTTTCCCTGATGTTTTCTACTCCTAGATTTATTCCTCTGAGGCCTTCCACCTGATAGGCATCAGCAACCAAACCCTTTTTATCTGCCCACATCTTGCCTAAGAAGGTGGGAAGCTTCATAGATGTGTTCTTTCTTGTGCGTACATGGCTAGAAGAAATCATATGACTTGGTACTACAGCTTTCAAGCCCAGGAACATCCCAGAGTGCGACGGTCCCAATGGGAAATGCCCGTCGTGCATACTGAGCCACGCTCTGTGCCTGCACAGCCACAGAGAGTTTGCTTCTGTTGAACTCTGCAGATTCAGAGCACACAAAGGCTCTTTTGTCAAGGCGAATCGAACTTCTTTGAATAATTTCACAGATTAAGAAACAGAGGGGGTTAAGTCATCTACCCTTGACCAAGCATGTTGTTTATTAGGAAAGCTGAAAGTAAGAAACTTGCCTGTGCACAGGGCAGCAGACAAGACAACAGATGTATCTCCTAATTTTTGCAGTGAACAGTTTCTTGGAAGTAAAACAGACCAACACAACACACTTTTTTTTTTTTTAATGATGGCATCAATTACAATTAAAGCACCAGCATTTCTACAGGAAGACAACTGCAATGTGTAACTGCCCAGTGATAATGTGATGTCTTACAACCTGCCAGTGGAATAGTACAGGCCCAGGTAGATGTTTCAATCTCATTTTGCTTTATCACAAAGTCTATTGGAAGGACAAAAACTGAGCTGTGCTTTCAGGCGCAGGAAAGCCATAGTTACACTACAGCGAGGGATAGGGCTAAGAGCAGTTAGGTGCTGTGCCTTTGCTTCATCAGCGGGAATTTGAGCTTTGCCAGTTGATTCAGGGACAGGGAGAGTGACCGGTTTTTGGGGTGAGGCGCGGGGGGCCTCTGCTAAAGGAGGCCCTGGCTACCGAGGCTGCTGCCTGCCTGTGCGGGCGGATGGGCTTTCTGGACTCAGCCACATCCTGGTGCTCAGTCCTGGTGCAGGACTTGCCCGAACAAGAGACAAGCCTTTCGGGTGCTCTTTGCTAAAAGCAGGAGGTTGCTTTCCCTGGTATGAGGATCTGCTGCAGCAAGGGTTGCTGTTGCAGAACACTTAAGATTTAGAGGGGCAATGTTGGGGGCCAGATTCTGCTCTGACCTAGGCTATTTGCGGAGACCTTATTTAACAATTTAACTTGGTGCAGGTTTCTGTCAGTAATAGCCTGTGTGGACTCTACCCTTGTGATGCTTCCTGCAGTTTTCCTCAAGAGCTGCCATGCCTTTTGTCTAACCAGAGTGGATTGTAATGCTTACTTTACTATAATGAAGTCAAAGAGAGTTTCTCTGTAGGTCGCGGACAACACCCTCTGAATTCCTGTGGTAAAAATGTTCACTGAGGGCTACTAACGTGTGAATAGGTACTGGAGAGCTGCACCACTGGGCATCTGCAGAGGCAACGTGGCTTTGAGGAGTGGGGAAGGAGCTTTACACTCCGTGCTCAGTGCCTGGGAAGAAAGTAAACTAGAAGTCTGTGGTAGCCTCTTCCATGTACCTCCCTGCTGCTCAGCCGTGCAGAGACCCCGCTTTTCCATCCTCCTGTTCAGTAGTAACACGGGCAGGAACACTAGGCTGGTTACGCTCACCCCCAGACATTTCATCCCGTCCTGCTGCATGGTTCTGCAGTGAAGTCGTCATTTCCAAGGCAACTGGCTGTGGTCCCACAAATACGGGATTGCAGCTTTACCACAGGCTGGGGCAGCTCCATCAGCCTGGTGGCTGGGAGGAGGAGGAGAAGGAGGAGGAGGAGGAGGGGGCTCCCGGGTGTGAGGGAAACTTCTGGGCAGCAAAAGCAGACAAGGGGTCTGTCCCTTCCAGAAGACCTGCTGGAGCCAGTCCTTGGCTTTCTGCTGGCGGTAGCCAGTGCCACATGTGCCTCGCCATGTCCAGTTGTGTGACACCACTCAGATTCAGTTTGTGATAAACCCTGGAAAGACACGCGGGGCTGCCTCAAAGGGAGAAGGAAGCTTGAACTAACTCGATTCTCTCTTAGTTTTTCTGACACTTGTAAAGTGTGTTATGACTTGAGCATTCAGCTTTTTTGTTTCCATTGCCAGTAATTTATAGCAGAAACACCAAGCCAACTGCAGTCTTTTTCTTACCAGTGAAGTTAGCGTGATCTAAAAGTTGCAGTTGGGCACTGCCTTTTAGCACTGATTAAAATCTTGCATTTGTGGAAGGGACCATAAAGCATTTTGATAGCATTAATTCATCAACTTAGTATCACCCCATTCAGCAGAGAGCTCAGGTTTTTGTTTTGGTTTTACTTTTCTTAAGAAACAGATTTGGAGTTACATTATTTCTGGTATTTCTACTAACAATAGGAACAAACCCAAGCCACTGAACTACTACCCACAATGCAAATACAACAATGAAACCTGTAATATAATTCATGGAGTTTGGTGCTAAATACTCTGATCTTTACTGAAAAAAATCCCACACATTCTTGTTTGTGGTTTTTTAAGAAATCTGATGCCTGAAGCACAACAATAAGAGGTCGGTTCTTTGGCTGTTCATGCTGGGATACAGATTATTACCAGCAGCTATGGAAAACTGCAAAGTTTGATAAACCGCCACCCCCCCGCCCCCCTCTCCCCCCCGTGTAAGAAGACTCAGATTTCATGCGAGTTATGCAGTAGGGCTAGTTTTCTACAGAAATTAGGGATTCAGTTGAAGAGTTCCAGCTTGCTGCAAAGAGCTTTCGTTTTACCAAAAAACTCACCCTAACGTGGAAATAGTTGATTTATCACGCTACCTTGTGGCAACAGGCCTTGGTTTCCTTCTGTCCTCGTTCTCAGCTCTGGGTGGTCAAGGCTTTTTGCAAGCTGGCTGGCCCCGGTGCTGCGGGTGGTGCAGTCGGAGCAGGGAACTGGCTGGCAGACACCGGGGTTACCTGGCCACCCAGTCCCTAAGGCACCACAACAGCGTGCTGAGCTCACGCTGCTGGGGCTTTGGAAGGATGCTGCAATTGTTATTCTGGGTGATGTGTTCTTGAAATCCTCATGCTTTTCCTGGGAGAGTGTAGGTCTTTATGGAACTTTTATGTAGAAAGGAAACTAGGTTTTGCAGTCAGGTGTAAAAAAAGATGGGTTGACAGATCACTCAGTCCTGCATTGATCCAGCCTTTTCTCAGCCTTCTTGAACCAGATCGATCTCCTCTGAAAAGGCAGGGGCACTGGGTGGGCTGGCTGGCGTGACCTGCAAGATGAGTATTTCTGCTGGTGCCTTTCTTTTGTGTCGTGACCCCGGGACGCGCACCATTTAGAGGGATTCTGGCCTGGTGGTTTAGGAGAGGCTCATGTGCAGGGCAAGTTCTTTTTATGCCCATGATATATGGTTTATAATGCTCTTTACCTTTGCAAAGTGATACCCCAAAAGACTTTATTTAAAATAAAAAGACAGTGATATTTTTTTCTCCACATTTCACAACTAATAATAGATCCTAGCCATGGCACATTTTATGGGAGCAATGGGGCATCACCAAGCATGACATGAAGTACACCGTATACAAGATGCTCTAGCAGTAGCCCATTGCAACAGGTAGGAGAGGTGATGCTTCTTTTAATACTGTATATTTTTTCTGAGGTTATCAGAAAACACAGCAAAACCTGCACCTGGTGCCGCATCAGGAAAAGTCTGTTTTCATGAGTAGCTTCCAGAGTAGCTGAGATTGCTTCTCCCTTGACCACTGACCAGCAGTGGACTTGTGCAGTGCTCTGGTGGGAGATGCCACAAGAAAAACACGTGCAGCAGGACACGGCATCAGTAATGCAGCAGCTTCTCTTCTTTGAAGTGGTTCTGGCCAATGAAGCCCAGCAGGGTACGAGGGGCCTCTGTCCCTGCCAAGCTGCTGGCTTTAGGTTGAGGTGCAGAAACGAAGGGGTGGTTCCCAGGTGTCTGTGGTCCTGACAGAGGTGCCACGGAGGTGTCGCAGGGAGCCTCCTGGCAGGCAGCAGTCTGCCGACAAACATACTTTGGGAGCCAAACAAACTACATGAGCCACATGGACTTTTCTTGTTGTTCTCACAGATTTGTGTGACTTTTGAGATGCCCATTTTAGGAAAGAAAGGAAAACAATGACAAATTCTGAGAAGCAGCTAAACATTTTGAGATTTGCAAGGCAAGACTCGCTGCTTTCTTACTTGGAAGGGGCTTTGTTGTGTTGGAAACTCTCTAAGCGTTTTTTATGAACATAGTTGAAAGTGTCAAATGCAAACTTCAGTAGGTTTAAATTGAAATGAAACATTGTGGTTTGGCTGCAGCAAAATAGTTGGCTCTGTCCAAAATAATCCTCCTCTTTCCTTTTTATCTAAGATGTCAGTACCTCCAATAGGCCAGAAAAACCACAGCTCTGCCTGCCCACTGGCTGGGAGGCGTGTTTGTCTCCAATACGTGCCAGGCATGCCACTGGCAAGGTAGACTAGGCTTTTGGGGGCTTTTGTTTCCTAATGGACAGTGTCTCTCCGGCAGACAGGCAGCTGCCAAGACACGGGTCTTCCAGGAGGATTCAGCGGAGTCCCAGGACTGTGGCTCAGCAGCTTTTCGGTGTCACTCAGCTGCTGTGCTGTGCTGCTCTGCTCTTCTTGTGCCACGTGCCCAGCAGCAGCCTCACCCCGGGCAGGGTGAGCAGGGTGCTTGTTGGGCTCTCAGGCCACTTTGCTTTTGCAGAAGGGTTTTGCTTGCAGTCCCGCCAGGGCAGGTGAAGTCCCACAGCGGCTGGGCTGGTGGGGGCTGCTGGCACCCTCCATGCCTAACGCGGGGATCAAGGCAGCCTGGAAGAAACTGAGCTCTCGTGTGTGAAGGGAAAGGACCTCGAAATGGCCTGACCCTGTGCACACCCTGTCAGCTGGGCTGCCGGCACCGCAGCGTGAGCTTGCAAACTGACTAGGCGGATACAGCTCCATAGGAAAGTTGTACGGGGCTTAAAGGGAGGGTGTATGAATGGTTTAGTGGGAAGCTGTATGCATCTCTGTTAGAAGCGACTCTTCTCCGGTATCACTAGTGACCTGGAAGAAGAGCTACAGCATGTGTGCAATGACAGTGATGTTGTGAATGCCAGCTGGGGAGGAACGATCCCCACGTGGTCTTGAGGACTCAGAGGCACAAGCTGGGAATGACAAAAAGATTCAGCTCTGAAAAGTACAAGCAAACAGACCTAGAGAAAGACTAAAATGTAGAAGCCATTGCAAAAGGCATCAAAACAAGGAGGTTTTTTGAGGAGACCCAGAAAAGTCATTTCATATGTGTGGCCTGCTCTTCAGAGGTGGTCTGGGTGAGCGCAAAGCTGGTCACTGACAGTTAGCCCTAATCCCTAGGAAAACCATGGCAGAGACCAACTAGAACTGCATTTTCTCTGTCGCTTTGCTTCGCAAAAGCTTTCCCTGCATGGACCACTTCCATCGTCACCGCTGTGAAGAGGTGGAAGGTGGAGAAGGTTGATTTTTTTGCTGGGGAGCAGTTGCTATGGATGGCTGGAGGAAATGGGAGGAAGAAACAAAAAACAAACATGCCGGCAGCCTTCCTGGAGACAGGGCTGAGAAGCTGGAAAGTATAGCTGGACCTTGGCTTGTTCAGCTGGGCTGGCTCTCAGCTGTGGGTTGGATCCAGCAGCATCTTTCCCAGTGCTTTGCTGGGAACAGCCAAGCTCCATTTTACAACACACGGATTTGGATCCTGTAATGGGTGTTTCCATTCAGTTGAGGGGGGGGAAAGAAGTGATGCTGAGCAGAGAGCTCAGACCTTTCCAGTCCTTGCTCCGCACGCACGTTAGAGGGGGCGAGACAGGTGCCTGTATTTCACAGGCTCAGGCTGGCCCGTCCACGCTCTGAGGGATTTGAGTTATTTCAGCGGAAATCCAGGTGCTCTTGCGTAGCCAAAGCTCACCCCCTGCAGGGAGCCAAGTGTGAAGTGGAAGCCATCTCCCTCCAGGCTTGGCATTAGTGTTTCACCTGGGTGACGTTTTGGGGTGAGCGGTCTCCTCTAGCCCAGGCGCAGCAGGAGGGAGGGAGGGACGCAGCTGCCTGCAGCGGGAGCAGGCATCCCCAGTGGGTCAGTGCTGGGTGCCGTTGTCCCCGTTGCTACAGGCAGCACAACATCCAGATACCTCGGTGCCCCATCCTGGGTGCTGGTGTGGCTGCAGGCGTGGTTGTGGAGGCTGCGGGATGTGTCCTAAAGAACAGGTTTGTCAGCTTGTGCCATGAAAGCCTGCATCCCCAGCCATGCTGCTATGGGTCGGGCCTCAAGAACACTGACATTGGATTAAAGATTGTGAGATGACAAAGCAGCCAGGCACGCTGTCCTTGCTTTGTTTACAGCAGCTGTGATTGCTAATAGTGTCCTGCTTTGCTGGTGCCTGTGACTATCACAGGACTCTGGGGTAGCACTCCAGGGAGAGGTTTAAGGCATCCCTGTGCCTGTCGTGGATGCAGAGGGATGTCTGCTGTGTTCACAGCAGTGACCCGAGATCCTTGTTGTGTGCTTGGGCACCTGCCAAGACCCTGTCTCAGACATGGTCCAGTGGTGTGGGTAGCTGGTGTGCCTGGAAATGCTTGGGTAGCTGCTGGCAGTCATCCTCAGAGAGCTGCCTGCAGGCTGCCACATGTTGCACCGAGAGTGGGTCACAATGCCTATGGTTTTGCTAGGATGAGGTACAGTGAGTTCAAATTGCACAAAAAAGCTTCACAGAAGTTCTGTGTCAGTGGAGAAAGGAAGCAACAGGTAGCACCTTTCACATCATGGTGAAATAGCTGAACCTAGTAAAAATCCTGTTTCTCAACATA
This sequence comes from Astur gentilis, assembly GCF_929443795.1. Taxonomy (NCBI): domain Eukaryota; kingdom Metazoa; phylum Chordata; class Aves; order Accipitriformes; family Accipitridae; genus Astur; species Astur gentilis. The sequence goes on along the minus strand of NC_064905.1, from coordinate 22,987,388 downwards.
CGTGTTAAAGAAGTGAGGAAGGATCTGAATTTGGCTCAAACCTTCCCATCATGTCAGACTGATGTGTAAGGGAGTGGGGAGTGAGGCAGAAGGGACTGAGCTACCATCAACTGATGCAGCACATGCTCTGATCCCATGTGGGAGAAGCTGCGCTTACCCTGCATGTGGCACGAGTCTGGATCTGTTTGTGGGTAGGGTTTGGGTCCTTCTGTGGTTTACAGCATCTGGTTTTCTCTGGGATGCAAAATAGATGATGCTTCCAGTGAGCTGAGCCAGCCTGCTGGTAGGAGCCAACAGCAGCCAGGTACCTTCAGTTTTAGAGATGCCTGTGGAGCGGGGAGCTTTCGTTACCCTGGCTTTCGCCAGTTAGAGAAGGGGCGTCTGTGTGCCCCCCGTCTCTGCTGGCTGGGGTATCAGACCTCCCACAAGGGATGCAGCGAGGTCTTGCTGTCCCTGGACTTTCTTTTTTCAGGGGGCTCTTTGCTGCGACAGCACAGCAGCCTGCAGCAGGGCCTCTGCTTGCAGCTGAGGACTGAAGAGGTATTTTTGAGCCCCGGATCGTCACCCGCTTGGCCAGGAGCCTCCTCATCTTAGCGTTCCTGGGAGGATCTGTCCAGGTGGGGTGTCTCGTGTCCGTGGGGCTGGGGCTGTGGGGTGGGAGAAGGGCTGCAGGGAGGGACAGGGAGGGTGGCGGCGGCACCCTCCAGCAGCGGTCCCCGAGGTCCTGGCCCTGTGCTCTGGTGACATCCTGTGGCAGGAGCCCCATCACCGGCCCTGCGCTGCTGGCACCAGGCGTCTCTGCCAGGCTGGAGGCCAGACAGGGGGAAGAACAGTTCTGACTGGGGATGAAAAGTCTCTCGGGGCACCCCTCATTTTTTTCCTGCAAGCCTGGCTGTATGCTCCGCTACGTCTGCTTGTTTACCATACTGCTGCTTTAATTTGGACCCTACTTTTGCACTTGGGCTTTAAGCCCTTGAGCACCCGAGGCTACTTACAGATTCAGTTTTTGCTGCCACGTACCCTTGAGTTCTGCGAGCCCAGCGCCGCCATCTTCTTGCTCCTGCATTTCTCTCCCCTGCCGTTTTTTTCTGGTGTAATTTCTGCTTCCCTCTGGCCTGCACGGTTTCCCCAGCCCTTCCCTCCCCACCGGCTGCCGGGAGCACCACGTCCTTCCCGCAGCTCATCCTGCAGGGCCTGTGGTGGGGCTGGGGGCTGCGGGGGGGAGCAGCTTCAGCCCCCCGGGAGGCAGCGGTTCCCGCTACCAGCCTGCCCAGGGGGAGACTGGCTCCCTTCATGCTAACCCTGCAGCTGCGGGTTCGGGGAGCCCCTGCCCCAAGAGAGGCCACCTCTGCTGCCTGCTCCGGGAGAGGAGGGCGATTTGACATCCCCCGGGCACCTGCGCTGGCTCCCAGCAAGCCTCGCCCCGGGACCGCTGCTGCGTGTCCTCAGCTTGGTTCTGCTTTTCAGCCTAGGTTGGCTCTTCCGAGGCTTGCAAGGCAAGCAGCAAGGAAGATGTCAGCTGGGAAGGAAGCTGGGGAGCAGAAACCCGGGGGCTTGGGTCAGGGGGAGTGTGAGAGAAAGGCAGGGAATCATTAATGTACCTCATCAGTGACAAAACTGGGGCATACATGCCGCTCTGCTGGGCTCTCTGCGTTTGCGTCGTGCCTTTGAAGGGAGGAATGGAAGAGAGGTGTTATCCACCCAAGCTGGCAGGGGTGAAACCTCTCATCCAGTCGCTGCTGACACTGGCAGCGCTGCTGAGCAGAGGGACAGGGGTCTCGGCGGTGCCCGGTCCCACAGCCTGCTGGGCCAGCCTCTGCGGCTAGCAGCTCCCTCCCAGCCTCAGCCTCCTGCGGGTCGCTGAGCAGATCCAGTGCCAGGAAAGGAGAAGCACTTGTTGAGCCACCCAAATCAAGGGCACTTCGTTGCTCCGCAGGATCAGGCTGTAATTGAATTAATTGGCCTTGAAGCAGCAGTCACTCGTGTACACATATTCGCATATTCCATTTGACATGTTTGGTTTCAACCTCATTTATTTCTGGCAAAGAGAAGAAACATCTTGTCCCTTGCCTGGACACCTTCTCTGCGTGCATGCAGGGTGCAGGAGCTATTCTCTGGGGCCAAGACTCCCCTGCTTTGATGCCGGTTTGGGTCAGTCTGTTGCAGTCTGGGGTTGGTCAGCTCTCGGAGGCCCTGCAGTGCTCTTCAGATTGTGGGAATCCCGGGGGACGTTTGCAAAAGCACCGATGTCCTCTTGTCTGAAGGAGAGGCATCTGGGAGCCGAAGGCAGGCTTACGCCAGCACGGCTGGGTCCTGAGGGATGTAGGCATGAGGTTACCAATTGTGTTCCCACAGGCAGTTAGCCACATAAGTATGTCCATGACCAGGAGTTCAAGCCTCTTTTGAAGGCAGCGGTTAGGTCCTGCTGTCATTAGATATTTTAGAAATATAAGTTTTTGTCACCATCCAACAGAAATTCAAGGTGCTCTTTTTTCTCCCTTTCTTATTTTTCTTTTCTTCTTTTTTTTTTCCCTTCTAAGAGTAAGTAACTAAAACTTGACTGGCTTTTCCAGCTGAAACGTAGTTATGCATTGGGTGTCCCATTTAATTGCTCTGTCAGGGGGCTGCTCACAGTCTGTGGGAATGAGCCCTGCCTGCAGGCAGATGTCCTGGGAGAAGCAGTATTGGGGTGGTGGTCTTGAATCCCTTACCTGCAGCAGGCTTGGAGCAGGCAGGGGTGGGGCATGCTTCCTGGAGCTGAGTCCCCATTGTGCCTCCAAACACTGGCTATCCAGAGGTGGGCTTGCTCCAGAGAAATGAGGGATCTGGTCGCTCACGAAGCCTGTTGAGTGCTGGGCCTCTCAGCTACAACTGGTAGCACAAGGCTATGATGAATGCTGTGTCAACACCACCAGCTGCCCCTTCCCACCTTCCTCTCCCTCTCTGGCCACTGTCACACTTCAGCGTAGGTGGAAGTTAGGAGTCTTGTACAGCAGACTAAAGCACTCTGGTGTTCTTGGTCGCCTCGTGTGGACAGTGTAGGGTAGTCCACAAACCTCAAGGTGTCCCAAAGCCACAGGGTGGAAGCTGGTATTTTGATAGAGACATTGTCTTGGCATTTGCTCTGGCCACGCTGCAGTTGCTGTGGGCTCCTGACAGTCCAGGACAGTCCCTTCTGGGGACTTGTGTTTTTCCAGAGCCTTTGTTACATTCCGTGAAGCATCAATCTCGGGCAAGGATTTTGTAGGTGGCATTGCCTGTCACCTCAGTCCAAAGGAGAAAGAAAGGAATGGTCCTGAAATTGCTCTGACTTTAGTCCTTAAGAAGGCTGCAAATAAATTTTGGCTTGAACAATTACCCACCCTAATGTCAATTTGGGCAGGTGATTCCAGCTGGAGTGGCAGTAACACCTTACTGCTTTTAACATAATGGTTCCTTGAAAACATTAAATGCTGACCTAGAAGTTTAGTTTGTTTCAGGCCATACATCTGCTGATTTCCCACCTTGTTTCCACTGCCAAAGCCTCAATTCTAGCCAGGAGAAAACTAAGCAGAGTTTCTCCACTGTGGAAAAACTTGTGTCACCGCCTGCCACCTGCTTTGTACAACGCGTGTCTCCTGCTGCCTCCTGGCAGACCTCATGTGTGTCCAGCACGAGCAGCTGAGTTTCAGATTCCTTCCCATTCATGTCTACTGCAGAGTGGGAGTTTGAAGGGCTGTAGAGCTCCATGCTGCCTCTGGGAAATGGTGTGGATGATGGGAATGGTGTGAAAGCCAGTGTAGTTTTGAGTGTTTCTCAGTAACAGAGCCAGTGGGCTCTCTTCCCAGTTTCCTCCAGCTCTGGCTCTCAAGTTGAACATCAGAGATTGGGAGAGCTGGAGCCAACAGCACCAGATAGCATGATTGTCAAACGCTTGTGAGCGCTCATCACTTGGAGTTGCACTCTCCCACAGAAGTAAGGGTGACCCCATGGATCTCAATGGGAAGGGGTCAAGGAGTGTGGAGGGAGAGCCACAGCTCTGGGTCAGCAACCCCCGTCCTCCAGGGATGGCATGCACAAGCACAAGAAAAGCTTCTCTGAAGTTCATGTGTCATGGAATTCCTCATGCGCTGGGTGACCAGCCTCTTGAGATGCCCAACCTCTTGTCCTGCCAGAGGTTCCATCTGGAGAGGGTGCACCAGCTGTGGTGTTTCTGTCCCTTGGATTCACTGTGCCCTGAGGTAGCTCAGCCTCTGATAACTCGTCTGCTAGGAGAGAAGAGGGGATGCTTTTATGCGAAGAATACATATGGGGAGGAGGAGACTGCATGCATGGGGATGGGCTGTCCTGACAGGTCTGCTGAACATTATGACATTTGAGCCCTGATTATTCCGTGACTGGTTATGTTCACTGTCCCTTGTTGAGCCTGGCTGCTGAGCATTGGCAGACCACAGTCAGAGCTGGGTTTGTTTTGATGACAAAGTCCTTGTAGCAGTGTGTGTCTTCTACTCTGTGGCTATTAACAAACATCTAGTGCCATGTTATCCCTGTAGGTGTTTCCAAGGAGGTTATGAGCTGTAAGAGTATTGCCATTTTTAAATAGCTTTCAAATTGACCATGCTGCTTGTTTTGAAGCATGTGACTAACACCTCACTGACTGCACCTGGGAGAGGTCCTATGGAAGAAAAAAATCTTTTTCCATTTTGAATGTTTTGGGCCCATGGCAGCATGTTTTACTGTGTATTTGAGTGAGTATCACATAGCAACCAGGAGGAAAGCACATCTCTTCAAAAGAAGGGACTGAAGTCACCGTGGTTGGCCAGCATCCAGGGGGCTGATGCAAGCTTGGCTCTTGAAACTGTCCAAGTGCTCAAGTTAGCAGCATCTGTCTGAAGAGTCATTTATCTATTATTAACTAATTAACTGCTACTTCAGACAAGGTAACATGGTAGCACCCAGCATAGGGCTACTTTTAACTTTCTGGAAAGTGGGCGAGTGATGTGTCAGGAGGTTTGGCAATAGGGGTCAAGGGTCTTTCTCATGTCCAGCCCCAGCCAGTCTAATTTCGGTAGAGACCAGGACCTCTTCTTGAAGCATTGCAGCATCGTGGCAAGAACAGTACGGTCTGGTACCTTATCTCTTCCCCACACCCTCCCTGGTTGCTGAGGCTCTGGTACAGCACTGCTTCCCATTCCTTTCCTGGTGCTTGTGGACACCTCCCTGCCCATGGGCCCACCAGGGAGGGGGAAGGCTTTCAGCTTGTCTCCAGCCAAGTGCTGGAGTGCACCAGCTCACAGGCAGCAGCAGGGGAGCTACGGGAATGGAGGCAGGAGGCAGTGGTCCAGCTGGGCCAAGCAGCCCATGCAGATGCCCTCCTAGTCCTGGCAATAATAAGTAGGTTATTGAGAAGCTGCTGACTTTCACTTTAAGCTGGTGAAAGCCTTTTTGGTTTAGAATAAATATGTATCCAGTAAAACTTTCTAAGAGCTTCAGCGGAAGCACACAGAATAACAGACTCAGTGAGTAATAAAAGCTTTGGGCTGGGTTACTGAGCTAGTGGAGACATCAAAGTTTGTGGTAAGGGAAGGCTGCCATACCAATCTATGAGCTTAAACCCTTCAGCAAGGAGAACATGTAATTAACACTATTGAGTGTGACCCTCCACTGAACCCCAGCAGCAGAGTATGTGCTCCAGACAGTCTGCACTGCGATCACCCACTTCCCCAGAGCTTTGTAGCAGTCAAAGTTGGCTGCAGCGTCAGGGGTTGTGTTACAAAGATTGCTTTGCTCACGCATGCGGTGCTGGGCAGGGTGCTCTTCGGGCCACTGCAGCCATTGCAAACCATAGTTAGGTTCTAATTCGGAAAGCAAACTGAAGGGAGAGTTGGGTGTTGATCATCCAGGTCAGATGGCTTGTTTTTCAGATTTACAGCAATGCCTGTGCCAGGTGTGGCTGTAAGATTCGGGTAGCAGAGGACACACCATTAGCTGCTAGCTGGCAGCAGGATCTGTAGGGAGGTCTCGCTGATGGTGTTCAAGGCTCTGCACGTGAGAGGAGTCACAGCTGGCCTGGGAGAGAGAAAGATTCAGGCCTGGCCATGGCTCTGCAGGGCAGTGGACCTGCCGGCAGCATCGTGGATCTCGTCAGACAGGAGAGGGCAGACAAGTTCTTCCCGTCACAGCACAACTCCAGCTGGCCCAGTCCTGGCTGTCAGTGGGGGTCCCAGGCCCAGCTCATCTGTCTCAGCACATGCTGAATACTTGTAACCAGTTCCACAGTTTAAACCTTCCTACCAAGATCACAGCTGAGGAAATACAGCAGTCCTTAGCACTGCCAGCACTCATAGTGTTTACACAGGACAAGGAGCCAGATGCGTAGGGCATTTTTTTTTTTTTTAATGTTTCCAATTCTTGTGCTTGTGCAGGAAAGTTTAAGGTGATCCAGATGCGCTCCAGCAGTACCAAAATATCCATTGTTTTAGAAATCTCTTTCATTTTTACTCACTAATATTACATGGAAAAGTTTCAGCTTAAAAGACCCCTGTTTGTGGCTTGCTCCCCTGGTTGCCCTCTCTGTAGGCTGGACCGGGGTGCAGACTGGGGCCCCTCCACAGCCACCCCAAGCCCAGGGCTTCCCTGGCAGAGGGGCACGGGCCCAGAGGCTGGGCTCTGCCTGGGGCCAGCTGCCTGGTGGGTGATGCCGGGTGCCCGGCACCTGGCGTGCAGAGGGTGGCAACCCCGCTCACTGCACAGGGAGTTGTGTGTGGGGAGCGGTGTGTGGTGCCCAGTACGGGATACCTGGTGTGTGGGGAACGGTGTCCGGAGCCTAGTACCCAATACCTGGTGCGCGGGCAGTGGTGCCTGGAGCGCAGTATGGGATACCCGTTGCGCGGGGAGCAGTACATGGTGCCCAATAACCCGATGCGTGGGGACTGGTGTGTGGAGCCCAGTACCCGATACCCGGTGCACAGGCGGTCGTGCCTGGAGCGCAGTACGGGATACCCGTTGTGCGGGGAGTGGTGCGTGGTGCCCAGTACGGGATACCGGGTGCGTGGGGAAGTGGTGTCTGGAGCGCAGTACGGGATACCCGGTGCGCGGGGAACGGTGTCTGGAGCGCAGTACGGGATACCCGGTGCGCGGTGCCTGGTACCCAACACCGGGTGCGCGGGGAGCGGTGCCCGGAGCGCAGTACGGGATACCCGGTGCGCGGTGCCTGGTACCCGACACCGGGTGCGCGGGGAGCGGTGCCCGGTACCCGGTGGCGGAGCGCCCCCTGGCGGCCGCGGGCGGCGCCGTGGGCGGGGCGGGGCGGGGCGGGCGGCCGTCCCCGGTGGCGGCTGGCACGGCGGGCGCGGGCTCGGGCTCGCCTTTGTGCGGAGCCGGCGCGGAGGGCAGCGCAGGCGGCGGCGGCGGGTCGGGGCGGGCGGCGCCATGTCGTACCAGGGCAAGAAGAACATCCCGCGCATCACGGTGGGCGCCGCGGGGCGGGCTGTGCTGGGGGGCCGCTGCCGGCGGCGGGCGGGGAGCGCGGGGCGGGCGGCGGTGCCCGGGGCGGCCGGGGAGCGCGGGGCCGGTGCCCGACGCCGCCGGCCGGACCGGGGCGGCGGCGGCGCCGCGCAGACAAAGAGCCGCGGCCCGGCCCGCCGCCCGCGCAGGTGTCCCGGCGCCGCCGGTGAGCCCGGGGCTGGGCAGAGCCGCGCCCCGGCGGGCTGAGCCCTGGCTGGAGCTGCTCCGGCGGCACCCGCTCCCCGGGCACTGCCCGCGTCCCCGCCTGGAGCAACCCGGCAGCGGCTCGGGCGGCCCCCCCCTCCCGCAGAGCCGGCGCGCCGGGCGGGCGCGGTGACCCGCCCGGGCGCAGACCGGTCCGCCCCAGCCCATCGTGCGAGCGGGGCCGGGGGCGCCGGCGGGGAGCGGGCTGCCGCGGGCGGCCGTTCCCGGTGCGCGGCGGGGCCGGGAGCGCGGGTCCCCGCCGCCCCGGGGCGCGGGCGGGGGCGCGGCCCGGCGAACGCCTGGGCTGGCCCGCAGGGCGTTCCCCGCGCTGGCTGCCCCCGCCGCATCCCGAGCCGTTCCCCTGCCTTGCCGCATCAGGTGCGGCGGCGCGGGGACCACACCTCCCGCCGGCGCGGCACGGCGAGGCGCGGCACAGCCCTGCCCGCCGGCCGCCAGAAGAAAGAGGCTGGCCGACATGTTTTCTTGGACGGTGCGGGCAGCCCCGCTCCCCGGGGTCCCACCGATGCCTCTCCCTGCTGAGCTCGCCCCGGGGCTTTCATGCTCCGACCCAGCTTGTGGCCTCCCTCCGCTTTCCCCGGGCCCTCCGTAGAGCAGGCTGCACTTCTGGGAGAGCCGTCAGGTCTTTCATCTTGTTGATGGCTTTTCGCTGGCTTCCTATAGCTCTTGTTTTCAATCCTGAGGACAGCTTTGGCCCCTTGAAGAAAAAGGGAAAACAAAGGACTTGGGTTTCACTGTTCCTTTTAGTGTACAGGTGGGAGCAAAATCCTCCCAAAGAAGCACAAAGATCGTTACCACTGCAAAGAAAAATTCCTTTGTCAACCCAGATTCAATTGCTTTAATAAGCAGTATCACTGCTTTGCACGTCTTGCCTTTTCTGTATCCGTAGACCACCATGGTGACAACGTTGCTCCTGCAGGTGGGATTTCTCCTGTTCTCTGGGGCTTTTTATACAAGGACCTTTATGATATGCTTTACTGATATGCAGGGCTTGTTCCTGCTCCTCTGGGATCTGGCAGGAACTTTCTCACCTCCACGGTAACAAAATCTCACAAGTTGCTTTATTTCTCCCAATTAAATCCTTTCCTCAGCCTGCTGAAGCTGAAAATGCTGTGGGTGAGTGGTATCTGCGTAGCTGACACAGGTATTGCAGGTAGCTCTCTCTTCTGACTTCTGCAGCTTGGTGACGGCCCTCCAGGACTCACTTGCCCTGTTCTGCAACATTATCGTGTCCTGGTTGGGGTGGAGGAGATTGCTCTGGAGTTCTGGTCAAATGACCCTTATTTCCTGAACCCATGCTTTGACGCCTGTGGGAAGCAATGAAGTGAAGTCAGGTTTCAGGTAGTCTTCTCTATTTTTATAGAAGGCAGAATGAAAATCTCAGCTATGGTGTCTCCCCTAGAACAAAGCTTCTTCTGTCCCTTTCCGCAGATTGTGTCCCCCTTGGGCATTGTTTTGATTGTTTATTCCTCCTTCCTAGATTTCCGTCCCAGAATCTGTTCTTGCATGTCAGGACACATAGCGATTTCTCGGGATGGCAGATTGTTCAGCTAAGCTGCGTTTGTTGTTAGAGATTTTTGGGACTGTGTTGCACCATTAGGATATAAGATATCTCAGAGAACTTTAAAGCATCTAAAGCATCACAGCTGGGGGGAGGTCTGGAGTATGAAAGTATACAGAGAATTATAGGAGCCCCCTTTTGCTGGCAGGTAACCCACCTATAGATCTCAAAGCTAATAGCACTGAAGCAATGATTGAGCCTGCAAATGAAAGGAGTGGTGCCTTCCTCGCTTCCGTCACCCAAGCAAGCGGCAGGTTTGGCTTTTTTTTTGTGAAGGTTGTATTGGAAATCTGAGTATTTTTACTTCCTGACAGCTATTGTTTGAACTGTCTAGTGTGATTCTGGAGATGCACAAACACTCCTTCCTGGTTCCTCTCATACTCAACAGTGCTGCAGTCGGAATTTGTAGTTAGTTTCTGACAATAACATATGAAAACCCATAGTTTGCGTGTTGTATCTGTTTGCAGCAATTTCTAGGCTTTTCTAGGACAGCTATTTCAGTGGAGAAGCCAGGAGAATGAGTGAAGGGTGCATGTGTTTGTGTGAGATAAATTGCTGTGGGAATTATTCCCAACCTGAATTGTAAAAGCCTATACGTTGTCAAAAACTACATGTGACAGTGTGACAGGCAAGACTGTAGCCATTGAAGGAAGACTGAGAAATATGGGCATATCTGTTGGTTGTGATGTGGAGAAAACATGGAGAGGGGAGGTTAACTGTGTCTTTTGGCTTTCTCAGTGATTGCTTCATCAGCTTGGTATGGAAGTGTTGCTCTTCACTGTGCCTTAGGTTGTGCACAGTCCATCAGAGACGAGTAAATGTAGTATTACTTTCCAGGTGTGTGCTGATGCTGGAATGTCCAGCTCAGGCGAATAGTAATTTCAAACCTTGTATTGAGAGACTTTTTATTAGTTCCTTTTCTTTGGTTGTTTGGAGATATAATCAAAATACTTCCCCTCCTGCTTTCCACAGTATGTTTTCCTATCCCTGTGGAAAGAGAGGTGGAAGACTAAAGTGGTGAAATGCCTTGCCCTGGTTTCACAAAATAACTGTTAACAGAGCAGTTGGTTGAATCAAAATTGCCCAGTCTTTGTGCTTTGGTGACAAAAACCATTCCTATCCCAGGTAGACTGGAGTTCCTGTATTTTTTCTTGGTGTAAGCCATGCCCATCCTGTTCAACCACCCTGTCAGAGCCCACAAGCACCATCTCTGTGATGTCTCTGGCACCTCTAAGAACAATGAGGTCTGCCTGGGGATTGCAGTTCTATTTTGTATCAGGTGCCAGTGGGGAGAAAAGCCTCAGTTACTGACTACACAGATTTTGATAAAGCGGCAGCTGTCAGGATGGCATTTCTTACCATGCTGACAGACCGTAGGGAATCACTGCATGTAGCTGGTGGCTGGCCATCTATCCCTGTGATTCCAGCCAGGGGTTGTTCCGTGCTGTTGTGTGGTACCTTAGTAGGGAGGAGACATCAGCTACTGATGAAACGCCATTGCAATTAGTGTCTCTTCTTTTACAAGGGAGAGAGCAGTAAAGCCATACACCTGCTTCCATGCTACCCTAATTATGCCCTTGTGCTTTGTAAACAAGGTGAGCACTATTCTTGACTGGATTCAGGAGCCTTCTGGAAGCTGCTGCCTCTCTTTCCTTCTGCAGCATCACGCTGAGAAATGTTAAGAGACCCCCTGATATTTTTGGATCTCAAAAGGCCAAGTGATGCTTAAGAGCATCAGGAGCAGAGTGTGCACATGAGGGCATGGGTAATAGTTTTGAAAGCTTGATCCCAAATGCCAACAGGCAGAGAGACGGGGAGTGTTCCACAAAAAGGCTTCCCAGCATGGCAGGGGTGTTGGGGGCCGGTGGTGATCCCACCGGGTTTTGGCAGAGCTGTGCTGGAAGGATGCTTTCAGGTGTGTCCTTGTGGGGCAGCACCTGTGTCTGCAGAAATGGGTGCTCACGAAAGGTACCACAATGGTGACAAATGGGCTGTCGCCGGCTGCATGGAGACTTGTTGAGACCCAGTCGGCGGCGGAGATCAGGCTGGCAAGCCCGACAGGTCTGTGCCAGCGGTCAGGTAGAGCTGTGTGCGTGCAGCCACGGTCTGCGTGGCACCTTTCACTCACGCTGTGGCTTCGGCCCTTTGCACAGAGGCTGGCCCCACTTGCCCCCCAGAGCCAGGGGCTGAGCTGGGCAGCAGAGGTGGCAGGGATTTGGGCCCTGGGCACGCTCGCCCAGTCCTGTCAGCGCTTCTGCTGGGCCGGGAGGAAAGGTGCTCCCCGCGGTGCCTCCACGGCTCCTGGTGCAGGAGGGTTTTTCCATCTGCTAACAATGGCTGATGACACAGCCTGACACTGGCTGGTGTGGAGACGTGGTGGGTGTGGAGATGCACAAATGAGCCCTGGCAGGGGAAACAGCGCATTTATTGTAATCTGAGGCTGCTCTGGCAGCGTGTGCTGCAGAAGCCTGTCTATTAAGTCAGGCTTGTTTCCTCGTAACTGCTTCATTCTCTTCCATTCTTGTTCCCCTGCCTCTTAACGTCTGGGTGCACTCCGGAACGATGCCAGAGCCTGTAGATGTGGTGTCATTTGAATATTACTTACTTTACTGTATTATATTTTTTCCTCATAGTTGCTGGGTAGGCACTGATGCAGCCCTTCTCTCGTGGGGGGTGTCTGGCAGCTGGGCTCGGGGCAGGCCCTGAGGCAGCGCCCGATCCCCTGAATGAGCGCCTTGTTTGTGCTCCAGCCATTATGGACCTCACAATTTTGTGTACTAACAGAGTTAGCACTGAGCAGCCCTTCACATCTGCCACAGAATGACCATTTGTGTTTGTGGCCAGGCATATTTTCTGAGTTCATATTAACAGTTTATTCAGTAATTGTCAAGTGCTGCAGTCTTCTGCCCCCATGCCGCCTGTGCCTGTCTCCCTTTGCTTTCTCTTGTCTGATGCACAGGGAGAGGCAGGCCAGCATCAGTATTTGCTGGCACTCCTGTGCTCTAGTGAGAGCGAGCTCCAGGGACTTCAGGAAAGCAAGTTGGGAAGGTTTAAAGGGTATGGGCAAGACAAAAAATACTGGAGGCCCGTTTGTGTTATTGGATCTGGGCAGGTAGACTCTTTTTTTTCTCATCGTGTAGGCGAGGTAAAGCCAAGGAGGATCTGCCAGGGCACAGGGGACTGCTTATGTGGGAGAACTCTTTACAGTTGACTGAAATCTTCTTCTCTGTGTTTCTAACTGTGGCCCTGATTCTTCCATAGCTGACACCTGATACTGTTGCTTGGTAGTTTCTATCTGCATTTCTTGTACTGTTACTTAAATACTCATCATTTGCATCCATGGGAGCCACAGCTCAGCTGCTTGCCCTGTGTGACTGATAGGCTATAAGCAACTGGTCGTGGTCACACTTTGCTCTTTTAGGGGTTTTTGAACTTAAAATAACAGTATTGTTAGTGAGGTGACAACTGGATAGACACAAAAAGAAGGACAAGCGCCCTGTGCCGGGGAGGAGGAAAATCAGCAGCTAGTCCACAGCATTTGTTTGTGCACAGGGTCCTCAGCCCCAAAGCCAAGCACTGCCTGGCGTGTGCCCATCGGGGAGAGACGTGGCACAGTCTGAGCGCTGGCCCGAGGACCCAGGACTCCTGGGCCAGCACACACCTGTCTGTCCTCGAGCCTTGGCTGTCCCTGAGGAAAAGGGCTGCAAGTGAGAGGTGTTAATGGTCCCCCAGGTTGCTAGTCAAGGCCAGTATCTTTGTGTGCTGGTTGTAATCTGTTAAAGCTAGCTGTTTAAGGGAGCTGTGCGGGGAGGTCTGTGACCAGCAATGTGCCCTTGCTTCCAGACCCCCCTGAGACAGCACAGTTCTGCTAGACCTCTGTGCCGATGTGTTAGCTTAGGTCAGGGGAGAAGGGGAGCTGACCCCGGGTCTGCTCGTCAGCGAGGACGGTGGGTGGGAGGGGAACAGAGGATCAACTCAGCTGTGCGCTTTTCTCGGTGGGAGGCAAGGCTCCTGATCGGCGTTAAGCTGCGCTGAGTGGGGAAGGTAGATCCCCGTTGCTGGAACTCGGGTTGCTGGTCATTGGTATAGCCATGGGAAGGCCCTGGTCTGGGAAGCAAGGAGAGACTGTGGCTCTTCCCCCTGCATCAGCGCTGAGCTGCAGCCGGGGTTGAGAGCGCCGTGCATTCTGATCCTTTCCCCACCCAGTTTCTTTGTCTTGACTGTCTGTGGATGAGATTGCCGTAAAAACGCACACGGGTCTCAGGGCTTTGGCTGCTGCAAGCTGCAGGGACACGGGGGGATTCTCTTGCATCCTTCTGTTGCCAGGGAGGAAGCTGCAAATTAGCACCACTGTGGTGATACTTCCAGAAATCACCCCAGGGACGGCAGATGAAGAGCAAACCCCGTTCCCTGTAGAGGACTTATTTGTGCAAGAGCTTCACAGGGTAAGGCTGGCCTGTGAGCCGTGCTGAAGGCTCCGGTCAGCCGTGGTCCAGGCTCAGACTGTGGAAGGGGGGTGTACTCACATGCCAAAACCTGGGCTGAGGGCACTGGCGGGGAGCAGAGAGGAAAATAAGGGGAGCTTGGGAGCTGGAGGGTTGTTGAAGGCATTTTAAGCAGTCCGGAAGACTGCGTATTCTTTGGAACAGCGCAGTCAGCTTATGTCACCTGAATACATGTGAGCCATGTGTGAGATTGGGCTGTTTGCCCCTGTACTGCCTGCAGCTGGTGTTTGGACTTGTGCAGGTAGAGGTAGAAGAGCAGGACCTCAGCCTTCCCAGTTCCTCAGGACAGGGTCTGTTCTCCACAGGACAGTGTCCATTCTCTCCCATCAGTGTATGCTGGGTTGCCCAGGTCCAGAAGCATGAATATAGGAAGAGCATAAGAGAGTTCTGGTCCGGGTGCTCTTCCACTGTCTGGCTGTGCTCCTTCAGAGAAGGCTGCTGGCCACTTAGGTCAGTAGAAAGGAGAACAGAGGAGGTGGTAAATGATAAGATGGTAACACAGTTCAATGTTTCCTGGGTCGTGTGTAGACCTGTGACGTTGTGAAATACCTCAGGACTACGCTGAGCATTGTAGGGGAGGGATGGGTTCCATCATCTTCAGGGTTGCCTCTCCTGTTGGTGGTCTTTGCAAGGTGGTAACAGATGAGAGAGATTTAAATTGTCTTCTTTAATGCAACTCATTTTGCGTGGTATTTGGATAAGATTTAAGGATATGCCCTTAGTAACAAACTTGCTGTAAATACTGGTGTGTGGCTTGTGCTGCCTGCAGATTTATGTGTATAATGACCTGGTGTAGGAAGCTTTGACTTGTCTCTGTATATTTTATGGAAGCATATTTGCTGTGTCCCCAGTGACTCTCCTTTGTACTCATTCTGCCTCAATGGTGTTTCTGGCAGCACCTGTTCCATTCAGAAACAGCCCTACGAATATGATTTTGTCAATCCTTTCCTCTTGTCCTGTTGTTTCAAGTGTTGGAACAGATGTGAACTTTCTGCAGTATCGGCTATTGGGGTGATCCATCTGATGCGGTAGGAGAGCACCCAAGAAGGGCACTGAACTGGCTGCTGAGAAGCATGTGTATTGCCTGCTGCTGACAACTGCTGTGTTCTTCCCTTCACAGAGTGATCGTCTCCTTATTAAAGGAGGGAGAATAGTCAATGATGACCAGTCATTCTATGCTGACATTTACATGGAGGATGGCCTCATAAAGTAAGTATGGGACTTCTATTATCTCTCTCTCCCCTTAAATCAGCTTCAGGTTGGATGGTTATTGGCTTTTTGTCGATGTGGTCTGTTGCCAACTTGCCAGCCAGTAAAACTCGATAGCCCACTCTGGTTAGAGGGTCAGCTCTCTGCAGTGTGTGTGAGCACATATATGTGATTGCCTGACATGTTTCCATAGTAACTCCAGTGACTGAATTGCAGTTGGGCTGGTGACTTCGTGATACAGCATGCATTGTACAACAAAGCTGCATCTAATTGCACCAGGAACAAGATTTATCTTTGACTCCTGTTTTGCCCTGTGTTAACAGTATTAGTATGAATGACCACACACAAGATCCCATTTGTTAGCCCTAACAAGGACAGCGCTGTACTGCAGGTCATCTGCATCCCTGAGATTTTCAGGAATTGCAGGCAAACCTCTAGGGGCCCCCCAGCTTCTTCATGTGTGTTTCAGAGGTGCAATAATAACTTAACTCCATTGTTCAAAGGCTGGAGTTCAAATGTGGCAAGTGTATCATGTTGGGACCAGCTCCAAGCTGTGTGAATTGAAAGAACCGTGATAGTTTATAGCAGAGAGACTTGAAAAGCCATTGCTTGCTGTATGGTAAGAGGAAAATATCCAGCCTTCCCAGGATGGTATATTTTAAAAGTCTAGCAGAGAAGTACGTCAGGAGGTATTTTTATGAGGCTGTTTTTAGCTGGTGGACAAGAGCATTCATGATTGACTAGTACTCGTACCCAGGCAGGGATCAGAGCTAGCTTCAGGTCTTGCTATGGCGCAGACTTTCTGGGTATCCTTGGGCAAGTCACTTAGCCTCGTCTGCAGCCTGGAGGTCACAGAATTTCATTGCCTTGGAAGTGAAATGTTCTCGCAAGTGAATTCTGGTAAGAATACAGTGAGCAGTTTAAATCCTTTGCTGATGGATTCATCTCAATAAAAGCAATGGAAAGAGCTGCTGGTTTATTGCTGTGAGGACACTGGAGTGAGCAGTTTTGTCAACAGAACTTTTGTTATGCTAAGGAAAGAAACTTGCAAAGTGACTAAGGTTGAATGAAATACAAAAATGGAATTTGCTCCTCTTTTACCTCCCTAGTGTGCCAAGGAAACCAGAAATTTTCCACTAAAACCAACTTGTCTTTTATCTTGATTTATCAGGGAAGACTGAGAAAGGTTTGATGAAAATAGGATTTCTGAAAGAAGAGATTTGAAGGCTGAGTGCTACATATGGACAGATAAAGGGATTGAGGGGGCGGGAGCCTGAGTGAAGGGAGTCCTAAGGTTCAGGTGACCTGGCCTGCAGGAGGGCTGGGTATGTCTAGGGAGGAGAATGTTGTGTGCTAGAACAGCACAAACTCCAGAGGACTATAATAGTATTTTAGGTTGTGAATAGATGTATACTGGAACTTTTTACATTTCCTGTTTTCAGAAGATATTTTTAGGTACTTGGGATTTTAGCTGCCTTCACTGCATCATGGTCCTGCTGATAGCAAAGATGTCCTTCAGGAGCATGAAGGAGACAATGTGAGAAGGGAGGTCCTGGGGATGGGAGGACTCTGTGCGCCTTGGGAAGAGAGTGAGCCCAGTGCTGTGTGCTCAGCAGGGCTGCAGCCAGCCATGCTGTGAGCTTTGTGAGCTCCTCCCCAGCTCTCTGGAGGGAGGCTTCCCTTTACCCTTGGGACTTTGTGCTGTGAGCAGCATTACAAGTCCCTGACAAGCCCTGAGCTGGCCTAGCAGCTGTGGCATTACAGTTGGAAATCATCTTTCTCTGTAAGTAAGCCTCAGCCTTGAGCCTTACTTAAGGTGGGCAGAAGGATGGGGGAGAGGAGAGATTAGGGGTGCAGCTTACTGGAAGCAGGGCTGGTATCAGGTTTTGTGAGCATGCACCCTGGGTGAACAGGTAGGACCGCTACACTGGAAACGCTTGCAGGAGTCTGACTCACGAGTCTGTGGGGTATGAAGTGTCTTAGGCAGCTTCTCACCATACACTGCAGAGATCTGTGTACCCATCAGACCATACTTTCCAGCTACCCCAACCCAGTGCCTGCCCCAGACAGCAGGTGCCATCATAGACACCACTAGAGCAGTCGGACAGATGGCATCCACCCCTGGACTATGCAAATCGCAGGCTTAAGCAAGCCAGACAATCCTGCTTTTTGCTGCAGTTAGGTGGTTTCACTCTGCTGGCTCCTGCAAGCCCAGGTGTGGGAGTGGGGCATTTCTGCCGTAGGTGGGAGTTGACCTGGCTGCTCCCTAACTGAACTGTTCATTGATTATGTTGTGGCTGGTTTTCCTTTGTACCATCTTGGTATCATCTCATCAGGCAGATTGGAGACAATCTGATTGTCCCCGGAGGGGTCAAAACCATAGAAGCCAATGGGAAGATGGTGATCCCTGGAGGAATTGATGTCCACACTCGCCTGCAGATGCCATACAAGGGGATGACAGCTGTGGATGATTTCTTCCAAGGAACGAAAGCGGCCCTGGCTGGTGGAACCACCATGATCAGTGAGTGCAGCAGGCAGGTCCTGTACATGACAGTAGCCAGGACTCTTGGAACATTCCCCAGTTATCTGTTTTTCTCTTTGCTTTGCTCAGTCGTCTTTGTTTTAAAGGTCCATGACAATGTGCTCATCTTTTTTGTGATCTCTGTCAGTTTAGTCTAGAGAGTGAGGATTGGGATGAATCTTTGGAGTCCTTAGTCATAATGAAGTGGTGGGACAGGAGATTTGCATAGGACCCCTTGCCCTTGCAGATCCCATATTCTGCAGTGCTTCATTGTCTACAGCCACTGGTGCCCCTGGGACCCTCAAAAAGGAACAACGGCATAACTTTTTTTCCCTGTTAAATAAAAATAGGGCAGCATGATGCTTAGAGGATTCTGAGCAAAGAAACAGAGCAATGTCCTGGCATCCCGCACCGCTCGGAAATAAACAGCGTTAATGGAAAAGGAAAGGGAGTTCTCAGATCGTTCCCTGGGGAAGGCCATGGCTGTGTGCTGGTTTGAGGTCCAGGTTTTACTGCTGTGCAGTGGTCACAGCTGTGTACACTGCAGGGTTCCTTGGGATGCAGGAGCAACTGTTGATCCTTCCAGTAAAGGACTGGGTTTCTTGTCCTCCCCCCACTGTTTCTCCTTCCCCTGGGCCAAAAAAATAAGTTGTGTGAAATGGACTGCGGCAAGGCAAAGGGATTACATGGTGGGCAATAAAAGGTGCATTAGTATGGCAGCGTGGGAGGAGGCTAAGTGTTAATGGGGTGGAAGTGGGGGTGAGGAAGGACGAGGCCCTTCAGCTTTCAGCTGATGTCTCAGCAGAAGCCTGTAAAAGCCCCTGGTCCTATGCCAAGGGCTGTTAAGCAAAGGCTCTGTGTGCTTCCCTGCTGATAAGTGCACTTGGAGGAGCCCAGGCACATGGCAGAGGTGGTGGGGGCCTCTTCGGAGCTGCCCTGAAGCTGCTGAGGAGACAAGCCTGGGATCGCGGAGATGCCCGGCAGTGTGCAGGGCCGCGGTGGGGTGGTGCAGGAGGGGAGCCCTCGCCCACCCCTTACCCCCACTGTGCTGCTGCAGTGGACCACGTGGTGCCGGACCCCGAGTCCAGCCTGGCAGAGGCGTTCGAGCGGTGGCGGGAGCGGGCCGACGGGAAGGCCTGCTGCGACTATGCGCTGCACGTGGACATCCCCCGCTGGAGCGACCGCATCCGGCAGGAGCTGCACACCATGGTCCAAGAGAAAGGTTTGTTGCCCTCCGCTCCCTGCACGTGGGCCGTGGCGAGTCGCGTCCCCCCGCCAAGGAGGGCAAGGGGCGACTGTGCTGTCGTCCGTCCTCTCGCTGTCGAGCGCCAGCTGGGGTCCTGCGCAGCTGTGAGTGGGAGTTGTGCCCTGCGGATGAGCTGGTGGGGAAGGCAGCCCAGAGCAGGCAGCCTGACCAGACCGTCTGGAAGGGAGAGCCCCCGGCTCACCCCCTCTCCTCTCTGCTCTGCCCCTAGGAGTTAACTCCTTCATGGTGTACATGGCCTACAAGGATTTGTACCAGATGTCGAACACCGAGGTGAGACCCCCTTCGCCGCCTTGGTTGCATCGATGCGAGGGACAGCGGGGGACGCGGCAGCCATGCTGGGTGCTGGGAGGCTGGGGCGGCAGGCGGCCGGGCCTCGAGGTTCCTCTCCTCTGCCCTCGCTGCCTTCTGAGGGCTGCCCCCAGGCTGGGGCCATGGTGTGCCAGATGCGGGCTGTCCGGGCCCCTGCGCCACAGGTGGGGGCAGAGGTCTGGCGTGGAGATCACCAAGAGCATCCACCGGCGGCCACGGCCTTCAGAGAGCACTGTCTGGCGCGGCCAGAGGCGGTCCCAGCGCGCCCACGCCGGGCCCTGCTGCTGCCAGGGCCTTCGGCTGAAGGGCCATGTGGGCTGTCGGCGCCATGCACAGGCTGGGGCAGTCTGTCTGCTTGGTAATCCTTTTTTCTTGTCTCTGTTTTAGCTGTATGAGATATTCAGCTGCCTGGCAGAGCTGGGTGCCATAGCTCAAGTTCATGCTGAAAATGGGGACATAATTGCACAGGTAACTAACTACTCTGGTGGTATGCAGGGACTGAAAGTCTATCCCAGGCAGATTTGGCGTGGGGTATTGGCAAAACGGCTCTAAAGCTGCATGGACATCTTTTGCAAGGTGATCTCTGCTGCTGCTCAGCAGCAATATCAAATTTACGAAGACTTTCTGCTGTGAGTATGTGGTTCATAAGCAAGTCTGAAATAGTGTATTGGCCATTATCTAAATGGAAGAGAGTGGGCCATCAAGTACAGTATGTTCATTCCAACCGCAGCTCTTTTTCAGTGTGGAGAGGCAGAGACCTTTGCCTTGCACATAATCAGCTGAGAGTTAAAGTGTATTGAAAAGTGCCATGGCAAGAGAGGAATCTTCTCCCTGCTGCAAGTGAGCAGCTGGCTAATGGAGCTGGATTTGCAAGGGAATTGTTATGAGGGGTGCGGTTTGGTGTTCAAGTGGGTAGTCTGTATTGGCCCGCTGTGTTGTAATTGGTGCTGGATGAGAGAAAGTCCAAATGTTTTGGTTTTCATTAAGACGGAGAAGACATTGCTCAGTTACGCTCTGCAACTAGTTTTTTCCTGTCTGTCTCATTCTTGGGAGTTGAAGAAGTGTGAACTAAGAGGTCATTCTTTGAACATCCTCTCAGACTGCAACAATCAGTTTTTCTTTGGACTTTTTAGAGCTGCAGTGCGCAATTGGATGGCTGTTTCACATGAGAACAAAGAGTCATCAGAGGAATTGTATTGGCTAGAGTTTCTCTACTTCAGCACCAGCCTAACCATAAAATGCCCCAAAACTATTAGTTGGTAGCACTTCACAGCCCTGGGA
The DNA here is from genome assembly GCF_929443795.1 of Astur gentilis. NCBI lineage: Eukaryota > Metazoa > Chordata > Aves > Accipitriformes > Accipitridae > Astur > Astur gentilis. The sequence continues at coordinate 22,967,028 of NC_064905.1, read as the reverse complement.
ATTGCTTCCTTCTGTCAGGATTGATTGAAAAATCCCACGCTGATGTGGGGCTCAGCATGTTGTTAGCACAAAGAATGATGCTTGTGGTCATCTGCTGGTGGTGGTTCCCAGGAAGAAGGCAGAGGATTTGTCCTCTCCATTTGCCATTTCAGTCCATTTTATTTCAGTGGTCCTGGTGACTGTGCGCTTCTCCAGTTTGGTGAACATAGGAGAGGAGGTTGCAGGGGAAGAGATGTGATGCATGGCCTGAACAGAAATAGACATGAGCAGAGCTTCTGACTTCAGACTCTGACGTGCTGTAGGTGGTGGAAGAGTGCTTCGTGGTGGGTGAAGAGCAAGACGCGAGTATTGTCAAGTCTTTGCTCGGCACTTTCACTTGGCAGAGAATGTGTCAGAGGAGGTGACACACAGCACTTACCTGCTGTGCAGCCTCATCCTTTGATACACTCCTCCAACAGCTGTGAACACATCTGTTATCATTGCAGGAGTTACACGGTCTTGACGCAGATTGGTGGCATTATTTAATGCCCGTAATATGCTCAGTACTCTACAAGGCACGAGAAAAAGTGCATAAAACTGCTTGCTTACAGGCTTAATATTACTGCAGCTGTGCATCCACTTCATGCCCCACAACACCTTTTGGAGAAATGTTGCCTGTTGTGCAACTGCATGTGGTTTCTGCAAGTCAAGGACAGGTGTTGGGTGAGAGCAAACACGTGCATTGCCACAGGCAGCAACAGCATGTGGATAAAGGTGTGAGGGTCGCATCAGAAAGATCCCGGAGTGCCTTGGTCAGGGAGGACCATGAAGTCAAGTCCCTCTGCATGTTTCCTTTGAGCTCTGTCAAAGGGAGACGTTTGAAACGAGGGAATACAAGAGAAGTCTCTAGGGTACAGACAGGAGATAGGCACGCCAGCACATGGTGCACACACACACAATTATCCGTGGTCCTTAATTATAACAGCAAAATACTTGGGATAATGTTAATATTGTAACTAACACCATACACCACCAGCTTATACAGAAATCGATACAGGACATGATTTAGCACTTGCTGATTTCCAAATGATTAAATTAACAGCACTGGGGACCCAGGAGTAACCTTGGGAGGAGAATTTTTTTATTGGCTTTAATGATTGTTTTCTCAGTAGTTTCTACTCAGACTACTTGCTTTTCAGAAGGGGAGCCAAGGAGGGCCTTAGAAAGGGACTGTAAACATCAAGTGCTGTACATGGAGCTGGGGGGTTTTGTACCCTTTTTCCCTCCACGCTGTGCTTGTTTCATTGAAGAGGTTTCAGTCAGTGTCTATGCTCCCTCCAAGCCCTCCTGTTTCCCCATCCTCCCCCTTTCTCTCTCGGATTCCTTGAGGGTGCAGTAGCCTCTCACTGTGCGCGATGACCCCACAGGCTGCAGGGTGGTGGCAGTCCTGAGGGAAGGGCTCCACACGGGAGGGGTCTGCTTTTCTGTGTGGTTGATAATTTCACAGCCCTGTAACATCCCTCTGTCCTTTCAATGTCCTAGGAGCAAACCAGGATGTTGGAGATGGGAATAACCGGCCCCGAGGGCCATGTGCTGAGCAGACCTGAGGAGGTAAGGTGCAAAGGACAGTACCAGCCTTGCTGCACTGAAGAGCTATCCCCACAAGTCACAGAGGGCTTAGTGTATGTAGTGGGGCCAAGCAAGCGTCAGGGTTGTGTGTGTGTGTGTATGCATCCATGGGTATCCATTTATACAGGCAATACTGTCTTGTTCGTCATCAGCTCAGGAAAGAGCGAGGTGCATGTTTGTGACAAACATTTTTCAGTCTTGCTTGAGTCTCCTAGCAGAGACAAGGGCTTCTGAGTCTCTCGGAGATTAATCAATCAACAAAGAGATCTATATGGCTGTAGCAGTATTTGGGGTTGGTTTGGGAGTATTTGTCTTATATAGGTGACTCCATGGGTGTGAGAGGCCTGAGGAGAATCAAATGGTGAGTTTTAGTTCCTCTGAAAAGTCACTGTTCATGTCTGTCTGAGTGCAGACAGATTCCAGCCTCTTCCTGCTTAATCTCTGTTTAGGGTCTAATGTGCGTTTCAAAATCAGGCAGGCAAAGCCATTGGTGGAAGGAGTGGGAGGGAAGGAGAGGGGGAATTCCCTGGTTACAAATCATTGTCAAGACACTAATTAGATTACTTCTAATTTTAGCTTGCAGGGTATTTTTCTGTTTGGTCCATTAATCTGAGTTGAGTCTAATTTTAGACAGGTTTTCTTGAGATAGCTCCCTGCTGAGAGGTGCTTTAAACTTTCCACAGCATGTGAAAGAAGAGAACAATAGGAATTTGGTACAATAGCAAAGCTGAGCAGGGGAACACTGGGACAGATTTGTACTTCAGGGTCTGCTGGAAATAAATCAGTTGGCTTAAATTAAAAGTGTAGGAAGTTGACTGTATTGTAGCTGGTAACAACATATATAGCCTAGTGTAATACAGTGCTTATTCTCTCTGAAGTATGAGAGTGTAAAGCATTTACCTGTACAGGGAAGAGACTCAATATCAAATACAATAGATCAGAGTCCCTCTATGTGTAAACTGCCATTTATTTTTATGGCTCTAGACCCATTGCCACTAGTTGGCAAGCTAACCCACAATTACGGGATGTTGTGGTTGTGCCAGGATTTGGGAACTGTCTTATTACCATAAGACAGCACTGCGCTTCTTCTCATCCAAAGCTGGTAAAATGTTGTTGAGTGTTTGATCTTGAAATGCCATTAAAGCATAATGCAACTGAGAACAGTGCAAGAAGGCTCTAGATATCATCTGTCCAGCTAAATCCAGATCTCATTGCCTTTGAAAATAAACAGTGTCCCTCTTCCAGAACGTACTCTACCTGGGAAAATGTTAGGTAGAGCACAGATGAACCTGCTACCCCCCGTAAAGCCTGCAGGTTGATGGCAAAGCATTGGGAGAGTGGTCCATAGCTCCGTGGGTCTGCTTTGTCCCGGAGGGACCTCAGTGGGGGCTAAAGACATGCTCTTCTATCAGGTGATGGTGGTGACCCGGTAGAGCAGGATGGTGCTGGTCCAGATTGTAACCTGCTGTGAAGCATATTCAGTGATGGCTCTGCTTGCTCCTATCCACATGTTAAACCCTGTCAACTACTCAAAGTCCATAAGTGGGCTGATAGAAATGTTTTCTGTTTAAATTTCTGTTTAAGGAGTCTTGAAGCAGAAGAGAAAAACCTCTTTTCATGTGCAGCCAATAGGCCTGCAGAAGTACAAGAGGTGTACGAGTGCATGTGTGTCTGGGTGTAGTGGTCTGCTTCTGCTACTGGGAGAATTAAGCTTGCACAGCCAGCTGCCTGGCTTGCAGGCAGTTACTGCGTTCCCTGCAGCTGGCAGTCCTGGCCTCCCCTGGGAGCTAGCTGATTGGTACATTGTCTTTTTAAGGCTTCTGTTTTGAACTTTCTCATGCTGAAGCTTGAAGCCAAACTGTAGAGCAAACACTTGGAGAACCTCGGGGGTTGAGCTCAGGCTGAGCACGGGCTGATGTAATAGTCCAAAGATATCCCTCATGATCAAAATCCACCCTCCGCTAACAGCAAGGCAGTGAAACACGGGGCGGGTGTCAGCAGGCTGGGATGAGCAGCAGCTGCATCACAGGACAGCCAGACCCTGATGCAAACAGCCTGCCAGCGCATAGCTCATTGCACCCCAGCCACAGGCAGGGTGGTGTTTGGTTAAACCAAACACAGCCACAGGAGAGCCTGGATCCGTGAGCGGTCTGAAGGGGCAGACCCTTTCGCTGCCTGGTGTCAGCCAGTGAGCCATGCTGTCAAGCGCGGGCAGCAGTCCCTGGCCTTCTCTGGCTGTCAGGAGAGCTGGAACCAGACAGTGGAAAAAACAGCCGATGCAGCTCTGTGCTCGACCCCGAGCACAGTCCAGACAGCACTCCCCTGCTGAGCGTTGTGTGGCTGTAGCCTGCGATTTGGGCCAGGCCCTAGGGAGGCTGAGGCTTCACCCCTCAAGTCTCCCTGATTGACCTGTCCCTGGGGAGTCCAGGGTAAGAGCGAGGGCACAGAGTGTCAGCAGCAATCCGTGGTGTGCCGAGAGGAACAGGGGCTCCTCCCTACTCATCCAGTGCTCCTCTGCAGCCCTGCACTGTTCTCTTTTCCAGCTGGAAGCAGAAGCTGTCTTCCGGGCCATCACAATTGCCAGCCAGACCAACTGTCCTCTCTATGTGACTAAAGTGATGAGCAAAAGTGCTGCTGACCTCATCTCGCAAGCTAGAAAAAAAGGTGAGTGGCAGCTGCTGCTGCACACAGCCTTGCTGTTGCTGCTGGCATCCTGGACAGCTGGATTAAATGGTGCCCATGTCCTCATGATTGTTTTGCCAAGACCGCCACTGTGCCTTGAGTGGAAGTCCAGTGCTTCCCCTTCTGCTGGGGAGCAGTTAGTTCAGGGATTTACCTGACTTGTGAAGGGCACAGGGACACTGCATCAGGCCACATGGAGCCACCTCCTGTTGTCACATCAGGTAGCATCAACAACTGCAGGTAGGAGCAGTGCTTTAAACACCAAAGTTTGTGGCTGTGAAGGGCTCTCTGAGGAGATTCGTCTGATCCACGTGCAAGTGGTTTGAGCTGCTGCATATAGCTCTGGCCTCCCTTTGAAATCCTGGCCCCTCAGAGGTTCTTTTTCATGTGGCTGGGGGCTCCATTTGTCACTGGTGGTGGAGCGCAGAGACTCCCCACACGCATGTGGGCACGTCAGATTGCCTGACCCCTGCCAGGTGTGCCTGCGCTGCCAGTCAGCTCTGAGATGTGGCTGTCACCAAAGTCAGCAGGGTGAAATGCCCCTGCTACAGCATGGGACACCAGTGCTTGCAGGAGGGCCTAGAGGGACCAGGGGCCTCGCTTCCCAGGAGCATGGCTGGGGCAGAGCAGGTTGGGAAGCAGCCATGTGCTGGGGCAGGAGGCCACGTTTCCAGCATCGTTTGTCTCTCTGCGGTGTCTTCTGGGGAACACAGCTCTGTGGCCATGCCTTCCTGTGCCATGCTCCAGCCAGGCTTGCTGTGCCAGCAGGATCTGTGCCCTTGAGCAGGAGGGCTCTATGGTGATGGTGGGCAGGTCTCACCCCTAATGTGAGCCTTGCTGTCCCTCCTGCCTGCCCCAGCACCTGAGGTCCACGCAGGCAGTGTGGGACAGCCCAATGTGGGTCTGGCTGTCCTCTGCGCATGGCAGACTGTTGGTAGTGTTGTGGAACAGAGAATGTCTCCAGGCTCCACCAAACCAGCATCCTTTCTGTCCTCCTTTCCAGGCAATGTGGTGTTTGGTGAGCCAATCACAGCCAGTCTCGGGACCGACGGGACACACTACTGGAGCAAGAACTGGGCCAAGGCTGCAGCATTTGTGGTCTCTCCGCCTCTGAGCCCAGATCCAACAACTCCTGACTACATCAACTCCCTCCTGGCCAGGTGAGTGACAGCTCTGCTGGGTGATGCTGCTAGCAGGATGAAGCAGACTCTGGCCTTGGATAGGGGAGGAAGAGGTTAGGGAGTACCCAGGCAGCGTAGACCTTAGTCCAACCTGAACCACTTCACTGCAGGTATTTAATGAGCTGACTGATGAAATGGCTTTGGCTCAGAGCTGTGGTGGCTTATCTCTGAGAGCGGAGGAAGGACTGGGGAGGCACTATAAGCTTAACATCAGTAATGAGAAAAATACCAGGGCAAGTAGTCATGAACCATTTTAAATGCCCTGAAGAAGGCAAAGAAATGAAGACCAGCTAACACAGACTTGTCAATGAAAGCATTCACCAAGCTGGAGAAGCCCTTCTGCATGTGCGGGGTGGGGAATGGCTGCCTGGGTTGCAATGATGCAGGAGAAGGTGGAGGGGTTACAGGTGTCACAAGCTGGTGGGGGCTCACCAGTCGAATACAAAGCAGACATTTTCTCATGCCTGTACAGGTGAGCAGTAGTACAGCCTGCAGAGTGCAGGAGGCCTTTAAGAGCAGCTCGTGCACATCTGACAGGGATGGTAGGTCGTTTTTGCACCCTGAAGGCAAGGGGGTGGGGAAGGGATTTGTTGAAAATAGCGAGCAAACAATACAAGCACTTCAGCAATTTGCTTTGACCTTTCACAATTATACTCCATCCTCTCACTGGCAAGGCATGCGCAGCAGCTAGGGACGCAGAGCTCATTGCTGGCCCTGTCCACACGCCGCGTGTGAATCACACGCCCCTCTCGCCCTGTGTTTGTATGTCTAACTGTGCGTGTGGTGGCTGGTCTGTGTTAGCCAGGGAACGACTGACACTGAGAATTCCCTCAAATGACCTTTGAGGTAATGCTGTAAACATCTCTGACTAGATGAGCAAGGGATCGCTGGTCACTAAGAGGTGTCTCGGCAGAGCGGCACATTAGGATAAACCTGTGTTGTGCCAGGGTGGATATGTCATGGCTGGTGTAAGAGAGGTGCCAGTGCGTTTGGGGTCTGAATATGCAGCTCACCCTGGATTTTGCTTGGTCAAGGAGCAAGAGATGCCTCTGCTCAGTCTGGATGTATGAAATAGGTGCAGGTCTTGGGGACTGGCAGGGATAAGTGAGCCCAGCTCCTGAACTGGCCTTCTAATCCTTCCCTTCCACTTCAAATTTACCCCAGACCTCAGAGGAGAGGCCAGAGCACTTCTCAGTCCCTGCAGCCCACAGGCATCTGTTCTGACCCCTTTCCCATGCCATTTTCTGTGAGGCTTCAGCAGGAGCAGAGGCTGCAAGGCTCCAGCTGGGCTGGATGGCTTGTTTTCTTCCACCGGGACAAATCTGGTGGAGATTAGGAAGCACGTTGTGTCATCAGCCTGGGCCTCTGGCTGCGCAGTCAGAAGACATATGGCAGAAATTATCAGAGGAAGATGGAGATTACCAGTGGATTAGGGCTGATTCGCAGCCCTGAGCAGAGCCGTTGTGTCCTCACCATCCTGGGTTCAGGCACAGCCTGTCTGGGAGCCAGGTGCTCAGCCACTTGCCTCATGCAGGGAGAATTTGGCCTGCTTCCTTTTGCCCAGTGGCAATGACTTCCCAGCTGCTGCCTATCCACTGCTCCCTGAAGACCCAGCAGCAGCCAGGTGACTTCCAGGGAGCCATGGGCAGCTCTTTGCCCTGCTTTGCCTGTTGGAAGCTTGCAGGCTTTGCTTGTTCCTGCCCTCTGCCATCATTGTCGGGATCAGGATGGGTCAGGGCATGTCATCTGACCGGTGAGCCCTTCTGGGCAGAGGAGTCTGGATAACAGCACTGGGCAGCACCTGCTGTAGAGCACTTCAGGGAAGCTTTTCTGGGCCTCCTGGAGAGAGCTGCTTCTGGGGAGTCCTGCCTCTCTTCATCCCACTGTCAGATTTACATGTAGCCATGGGGAGCATTTGCTTTTGTAGCAGTGATGTGGCAGAGATGCTGTAGCTTGGGCCAGAGGCTGCAGCTTGGACCAGCCTGCACTTGCAAGCACACCTTCTTGGTCTGCACTGCTGGCTGCTGCAGCTCATGCTGCGAGTGTCCATGAGGGGCTGAGAGGAGCTTCTACCAGACAAAATGTCTTAGGAGAGCCCTAGAGCCAGGCTGAGGTGCTCTCCTTGCTGGGGAAGGTTGGCAGTGTGAGTGGCGGGCAGTCCACAGGCTCAGCTCCCCATAAGCCCACTCCTGCAGCCGTGTTCCCTCTCCCAGAGACAGGGTGACACCTGCCCACAGCAGGCTTCCTGTGGGGCAGGGGAGGGCTGCGCTTGCCCCTCAGGGTACAGGAGCTGGCACTACACAACGAAAGGGCTGGCTCTAGGTACAGTTCTCGGGTGGAAAGGCCTCTTTCTCCCTGTGTGGCAGGAAGGCTGCTTTCCCAAGCAGACCTGACAAATTGCCAGAAATGATTTTTCTGACTCACACTGGGACGGTTTTTTCTCTTTGTGTTAGTGCAAATGATGGAGTCCAGTATGGAAGGACATCTTTTGGCTTGACACAAAGGCCACCCTGTTCCCTGGGAGCTGAGCTGTTGGCTCCTCTTGTGTGCAGGATGCTGTCCATGTCCCAGGCAGGCAGCGCAGTGTGGCGGAGCTCTCTTGCCCCCCGTGCCCCCAGGTGACGTGGCTGTCACAGGAGATGAGTCGGGTGGAAGGCTTCAGACTGAGGAGCCATTGAAATGAGGGAGCAGAGTAAAATAGAAGTGAGCCAGGGGCCACCTGTGCCCAGAGGAGATCCATGTCCCTCGTGTCCCTGCTGTTGACTAACCACAAAACAACTGACGATGCTTTTGTTACCACCATCCCTCAGTGGTGACCTGCAGGTTTCAGGAAGTGCCCACTGTACATTCAGCACTGCACAGAAAGCAATTGGAAAAGACAACTTCACGGCAATCCCAGAAGGGACCAACGGCATAGAGGAACGAATGTCTGTCATCTGGGACAAGGCAGTGGTAAGAGTCATGCCAGGGAGAGGGTAAGAGTGGGCAGGGTTGACTGACACTTCGGACACCCGTGTTCTTGCCCCCACAGAGCTGGACACCCAGCTGCCTGTCTCCTCTCTGGCTTTGAGAGTCAAAACAAGCCAGAGTGGGAGAGGCAGCTGTCGCGGGTTCAGGCTGAACAGCCAGGAGCTGTGACTATGCCCCCAGTTTTTGGTCTGTCTCATGCCAATAGTAAGATCAGCTGCAGCAGTCTGGACCCAGCCAGCCAGCAGCTTGTGTGGGAGTGAGTCTGGTGCTTCCTGGGGCTCTTAGCTCTCCCTTTCCCCAAAAGAGTGCTTAGTTCTCTTTGTGTCTGAGCAGGCCACAGGAAAGATGGATGAAAACCAGTTTGTGGCTGTGACGAGCACTAATGCTGCAAAAATCTTCAACCTGTACCCACGGAAAGGGAGAATAGCAGTGGGCTCAGACAGCGATCTGGTTATATGGGATCCTGATGCAGTGAAGATCGTCACGGCAAAAACCCATCAATCTGTAAGCCCTCTGCTCATCTGTGGGAATGCTGGAGAGTGGGGTGCAAGTAGCACTGTGTGAAGGCTACCTGGCTGCTGGGAGCTTGGTGCTGCCCTGCCATGCTGGGCTCTGAGGAGGAGGACTGAATCTGGGTGCTGGGCGATGCCAGCTGTGACTGTGGGGTAGGATGTCTCTGAGCCCTGGGCTCTGCACACAGGGCTTTTCTCACCCTGCTGTGTTGCTCTTCTGAGCCTGGCCCACACAGGTGTAAGGACACACATTTCTCCTTATCTGGGTTCCTCTTCCTGGTACAAATTTTTCCTGAGTTTGCCAGCATGCTTTGTTCATGCCTTACCTCAAGCCTAGGCCCTGCCCTCCTCTGTTGCTGGAGTCCTTGCTCACAGTGAGCTCCGAAGTAGCAGGTCCTGGTTCATATTGGGAGCTCTGGTGGGTTCTTAGTGTGATGGACTAGTGAACTAAAGGAGGCCCCTGGGGCAGGCGAGGCTGTTAGAGGTGTCTTCTCCCTGCACTGGTGACTGCAGCAGCGAGGGGGGACTAAACAGCCCTGAGTGGGCAGGCAGTGCTCGCGTTCCTCCTGACCATCATCCCCTGGTTGCTGCAGGCAGCTGAATACAACATCTTTGAAGGGATGGAGCTACGTGGGGCCCCGCTGGTTGTCATATGCCAGGGGAAGATCATGCTGGAGGATGGCAACCTGCATGTGACCCAGGGGACTGGACGCTTCCTGCCCAGCAGCCCTTTCCCTGACTATGTCTACAAGCGCATCAAAGCCAGGAGGAAGGTGAGGAGACAGGGACACCAGGAGACATAGTTGGGACACTGTTAGCCCAAATTGCCCTTTTCCCTAATAACTGATAGGTTTTCCTTGACTGTTCTCTGTGGACCCTGGAAACAGTACTGCAAACTGGTGTATTTTGAACCTACAGCTTGGATAGCTAAGGCCTGGATAGAGAGCTTTGACCTTAGTGTTGATGGTGTGCTACCACTGGAGGCAGATGCTCATCTGGGTCAACAGTGGGTGATGCCTGCCCTTGTTGCTGTCCTGCTGCAGCAGGACTCTGGAGGGAAGTGCTGAGTTAAAAATAAGGAGACTGGGCAAAATGGCCTTCTCCTCCATCCACACAGCACAAACCCATGCTGAGGGATTGCCGGTTGCACCAGGCTCTGCACACTTTGCAGGGCAGGAGTGAAGGGAGGCCGTCACACAGGAGGTGGGTGGTGGGGCTGTGCCAGGCCTCAATGCTGCAGGAAGGTCTTGGGCATGCAGGACAGAGGGGCACAGCGGTGGCAGCGTGAATTGCCTCTGCGGTGGGACTGGGGAGCCAAGGATCACTGCAGCCTGACACTGCCATGGCAGGATGCTCCCTGGGAGCAGAGAAGCGTCACTGTCGTCTTCTCTCTGGTGACAGATGGCGGAGATGCATGCTGTGCCCCGCGGCATGTATGATGGACCCGTGTTTGACCTGACCACCACCCCCAAGGGGGGCACCCCTGCAGGGTCAACCAGGGGGTCCCCCACGCGGCAGACACCCCCCGTCAGGAACCTCCATCAGTCTGGATTCAGCCTGTCAGGTGAACAAACGTGGCGGCTGGGCTGGGAGAATGTAGAGCTACTGACCATGCTGTCCCAGCCCCTGGCCTGGGGCAGGGGGCAGCTGGGAGATAGCCTGGGGCAAGCTGAGCACAAGAGTGGAGCATGGCAATGTGAGACCCTGTGTGTCCCTTAAAGGACATGGCCAGAGCTGGCCCTCCAACCCTCTGCACCTTGCAGTAGAAGCAAGAAGGACTGTGGGCACGGAGGTGCCAGTGCAACATCGGACCCTGCTCTTGCAGCATGGGTCTGTTCATGGAGGAGCATCTACAGTGACATTCAAGCCACTGCTGCTCGCAGGGTCTTTCATGGAGTCAGAGAGGGAGCAGGTGGCTGTAGACAGCCTCAGGAGGCCCTTTGGCGAGACCCCAGGCTGCCTGACTGCTCAGTGCTGTGAAGAAAATGCTTTTAACTTCACTTTCCCCCTTCACTTTGTGCTTTCTTGTCCACTCCCAGGTACCCAGATTGATGAAGGAGTTCGCTCAGCGAGCAAGCGCATCGTTGCGCCCCCAGGAGGCCGCTCCAACATAACCTCCCTGAGTTAAATGTCCCTGCCGAGAAGGAAACAAAATCCCTGTTCAAGCGAAGGAAGAAAAATGGTACATTGGTGTTTAAGAAGGAAAAGCAAATAAACCTGTTCTGAAGAATAAATAAGCCTCAAGCCTTATGTTTCACAAATGCTACTTGCTACCTAGCTTTAAGATATTGCTTCATTTTGTTTTATGCATAGCCTTAAAATTCTGTTGTTGTTGTGGGTTTGGTCGGGTTGTGTTTTTACTCTTCCTTTCTGTATGCATGCCGCTCAGACAGGTCACTTGGTTCAGTGTGTTATTCGTGTTGAACACGTGTGGGATGCCGTGGTGTGGGACAGCAGGAACAACCCGGCGTGGGCGAACTGGCCAGGCAGGTGAAGTGACAGGGGCCGGCCAGAGGCGCAGTGTGGGACGGGGAGGGCAGGTTTACGGAAACTGGTGGGGGCAAGTGGGTCTGTGTTGTGTTCATGTCCTTTGTCTCCACACAGCGCTCGTTGGTGTTTCACCATGAGGGCCATTGTGAAGCCCAGATCATCTCTGTAACAGCGCCTCGTGTAAGGAGTTTTACTACTTTGTACTCTTTATTAAAAAAAAAAGTTGTTCCTTCAAACAACTGGTGTTGCTGGTTGGCTTTTTTTCTTCCTCAGGCTGCTGCTGCTGGGCAGGGGTGATGTGAAGCTGTGCCCTCTGGACGAGCTGGGCAGCGGGGCTCCAGGAGGGGCTTTGGACTGTGTTTGAGCTACAGTGCAGGGACAGGCTGTCAGATGGAAACGGTGTGGTGCTCGCTGATGTAGGTGTTGGGGTATAGGTGTAGCTTCTCAGGCAAAAGCAAAGGTATTGGCAAAACAGCGTGTTGCAAGTGTTTGTAAAAGCCTGTTCAGTTTGTCCTTGTGGACTCCGGCTGTAGCTGGACCTGGCCATCACAGGCTGTTAACACCTGGCAAGAGCTGTGCCTGTCATCTGTGTGGTGACAGAGACCAGCTCCACATGGCACTGCCTGGCCATGGTGTTTGGGTCTTCCCAGCTGGGGCTGGCTTGGAGACTGTTTTCTGTGAGTACCTGTGAGTTAAATGCTCCCTTTCTATCAAGCAGTGTTTATCAAACTGAGGGTCACAGCCTTCTAAAGCTTGCAAAGCATGCAAAAAAAAAAAAAAATTGATTGTTTTTTAAGTATTACAAAAATTAAGTGTCAATTTAGGCTGTGCTAAATAAATACACTTTTTTTTTTTCTTCCTTAAGTATTTGACCTTGAAATATTTATTTTTACATGCCTGCAACGCAGACAGGACAAGTTGTCCATGCAGCAGTCCTTAAGGGGCCATGCCAGAATAGTTGTGCCAGGGGTGGGGAAGGCTGTTCATATTTAGAAGTTTTGTGAAGTTCTGCTATGAAGTAATTAAAGATTTTTCCCTGTTGCCTGGTAGTGATTAAGCTGAGACTGTGCCTCTGTTTACAGAGGAAGAAGGGAAAGGAGAGATGGTTTTAGAAGTCTTTGGGGAATTTTTAAAGATGCGATGTTCTTACCATTTAAGTTCTTAAGGGTTTGTTTTTTTCTCGTCAGCCAGTGCAACGGTTTTTATGCAGCAACAGATTTTTCCCCAGTGAGGAGCAGGGCTAGTTTCCTTGTCTGGGGCCCCAGATAAACATATTTATGGTGTACGAACTTCTCCACTACGCACACCAGAGTGAGGCGATGGTAGCTGTGCGCTGAGTGGGGGGCAGGTACAACTGTTGGCACAGTCCCTCTTGACTGCGCCTGGCCCCAGACCCAGTGTAGGACTGGGCAAAGAAGAGAGGATCAATGGAAAACACTGCAGGTGCTCTGGCTAGCTTCCCTGGGAATGACAAGTCTGGAGGCAGAGACATGGAGACCCCTACTCTGCTCAGAGGTCTTACTGCTTGAAAGCAAGCGTTGCTGGGGAAGGGGAGAGCAAAAACACAGTTATACTAATTTGGTTGTGCTATGAAAGGTGGCTTTCCTATTTCAATGACCCCCTCTGAGGACTCTGATAACCACTTACTGGTGAACTAATTCCACTGCAGCTTTGCAGCTCCCTGAACAGAAGGGTCATGCTTTCCCAGTTGGTCGTTTCCACACTAGCAGCACACAGCGATGCTGCTGCCCTCCACTCTCCCCAGCCCTGCACACACACACTGAGCAGGGGAAGATGTGGCTGCTACGTGCCGGCAGTAAACCCAGTAAGGTCATATGCTAGCTCGGGAGCAGCTGGCAGTGGGACACCCCACCAGCACTGTTGTAGGAGGGACCAGAAAGTGGAAGACACCTTACTAAAGCTTATATTTAGGGGTGAACTATGACTGAGGTGCTCAGTGCTGGGATGCCCGCTACCTGCTGCTGCAGAGGTGGAACAGGCAGACAGGGTGTTCTGGTCAGTTGCTCAGACAGTCAATCCCCTGCCTTGGATTCAGGCTTGCTCAGGGGAATGGAGATGTTCCTCTCCCACCAGTCACAGGGATGGCTGCTTGCCTGTGCGCATGCGTAAATCACACATTTCCCAAAGCATACCAGCCAGCCATCATCAGATCAATGAATGAGGGATTCTTTGTGTGTCAGTCCATCAGAAGCAGCTATGAAGACCATGGGGAAGTCTACTGCACACAGTCTGTATCAGTAATGGACTGAATCCACAGCTCCATAGGCAGAGGGTGTCTGAAATCAGTCTTCAGCTGGGGAAAAGCAGATTTAAACTCAGAGTCCAGTAAAGTCCTAGTGGGCTCCAGGCAGGAGGAACACCCATTCTAACTTGCTGTGCAAGTAACCTCAGAAGTAACACTGATTTTGGATCATCTGGGAAGGAGCCTTTCATTTGCTGTTGGTTTTATTCAGGTTTTTTTTTTTAGTTGATCAGACTTAGCCAGAGAGAAAGATAGGAAGGCACAGGGGATACAAAGAACACCTTTAGGTAAATGGGAGGCAAATGGTTCATCACACATTCATTATATTGCTGAGAATAGGGAAAAACATCAAATAGGGAGGTGAAACCTCGGGTCTGCCAAAGCATTTAAATAATAGCATCATTCCCAGCATTACTGTAATAGAAATGCTTTGGCCAGTCTCAGTCTTGGCAAAGACCACACCAGGAGTACAGCTGTTCCCGCAAACAGTAGCTGCTTAAGTTGAGCGTGATTTCAATGGTGGAGAGATTAAAAAATACACATTCAAATTCACCTCTGGTATTGGAAGCCAAAACCCATCAGACTCAGTGAGCTGCAGCAGTTTAATGTGATGGTGAATGGGTTTTTCAGGCTGTCCTGGAAAAGCATCTGGACGCTGGTTATTCACCAGTGCCTGGTTGTTACCTTTTCATTTCCACATCTGTCTGCATGCTTTGACCACGCACCATGCCAGCCCCGCTCTCCAAGAAACGGGTACAGGAACCAGCACGGACAGAGGGGGGGACGGACGGGAAACCTTTGCTGCCTCCTCCCAGCTAAGGAAGGAGCTCATCACCACTTCCAGCCCTCCATGCCCACACTCCTGAAACATTCCCAGGAGCGTCTGTAAGCAAAGACCATCTCTGTTGCTATGCACTGGTGCAGATCCTGCAGCTGAGAGCAGCCTCGTCCATCTGGAGCAACCAGCTGTGAGCCCATGCGGGAGTCCCGACCTCCACAGCGCCTGGACCCACAGTGCTGTCGCAGACCTGCCACTAGGACTGATACTAGTGGTGACACCTCTGCAAATAAATGATGCGTGCTCAACCCTTCGGTTATGCTGCTGGCAGTTGCCTGGCAGGCAGCACTAAAGGCTGTGATGCTGGCTAGCCAAGCCAAAAGGGTGAATACTGGGTGGCGTCTCATCCATTTTCACACAGTCACATTCCTGCCACCAAGAAAAGCAAAGTAATAGGATCTGAGTCTAACTGACTGTGGCAAATTGCAGAGGCAGCACCCACAGCCTCTCCCCCCATGCCCAGGGTCTGCCGGCCGTGGGGTGGAAGGCAGAGGGAGTGGGTGCCCCAGCTCCCACCCGGCTGCCCTGCCCTGGGATATCGGCAGTGTCCTGGCAGCAGTGGACGAGTCCGGTGGCCCAGCATCGTGAAGGTGGGTGGGTGGGTGTGCACTGGCCCCACGAGGAAAGCTCCAGCAGGGGCTGTGCTGCTCTCAGAGGCTGTTGTTCTGGTTGTCCTCCTTGTGTGCACCTCTGCTTTTTGCCAGTGTTAAGGTCTCCTGGGTGTGGTGGTGGCGTCTCACCCTTAGGGAGAGAAAGGGATGGTTGAGCTGTGATGGAAAGCCCAGGCAGTGCCAAGGCCCAAGCCGTGGTGTGGCTGCCTGGGAGCATCCCCCTCCCCGGCACGAGCTGCCACTCGCCCCACAGGGGCTGCGCTGAGCCCCCGCAGCCCTAGGCACCCGCAGGCCCAACAGCCTGCCTGCACAAACGGGGTAATTACTGCAGTTCTTGGCTGTGGGACCAGCCCTCCACCTCAAGAACAGAAATGGCACGTCAGTCCCTGGCAGATGACAGATCAACCAGCACTCACGAGTACCTGCTCTCCTCAGCAGCCTCGTTAGTAAGCTTCTAAATCCCCATCTGCAGCGTTCACCAAGATGGCCCAAACCCCAAGTCTGTCAAAGGCTTTGACAAGAGCCAGAGTCTCTTAGGCTGTCTCTGTACCAGGACTTACTTTTCTCTGTTGAAAACAATGAAGTCCCTCTGGAGCATCTCGAGGTGCTTTTGAAGATGGCAGGCCTTTCACATTCAAATAGAAAAATAAAGAGAGAGGGAATAAATTCACAGTTGACACAGAAAGACATTACAAGGACAATTTCAAGGAGGTATCTCTGTATCTTTAGGTATAGAGAATCTTTAGCACTGCAGTGGGGAGAATGGCGTTAAGACTCTCCTCTCATACAAAACTGGTGCATATACATGCTGCCACGAAAGGGAAGATGCAGAAGACTTCTGAGAATAAAGTTGGTCACAAGGGAAAATATGGTCTGTTTAAACAGTTTGCTGTTCTAGCAGCATCTAGCAGCATCTAGCTGGTCTTGCTAGATGGCAAACAGCTGCTTGGAAAATGAGAGAATTCCTTGACCACATGCTTGTACCTGCTTGCTCTCACCTGGGAGGAATTGCTGTTGCCTTTCTCCTTCTTAGCCAAGCGTTTTTTTTTCTTGTGAAGAGGTTTGGATTCCAGGATCATTTCTTCCAGTTCAAAGGTTGGGTCACAGTTCAGTCTGCCTTTCTGGAGGGGAGAGAGAGGTGGCCTTAAGTGATCAGAGCCTGTCTTGAAGAGTCTCTCATAAATGGGACTGCATCTGGGAGCTGAATTTTGTAAAAAATAATTACAACTGCACACATAGCCAGAACACCTGCTGTACTTCTTACATATTTTATCAGTTCCTTCAGCCAGGGGACGTTGTCAAGGTGTGACAACTGCTCTTTTTGTGCTCACTGCTTCTACTCTGCCCTTTGGCTGCTTCAAAGTAACAGCAAGGACGTTGTCTTGGCTGGGCTGCACCTCTGCTGGGAGGAGCGCAGCAGCCTGCAAAACTGGTTTTGAAGCAATATATGTACACCCACCACAAAGAAAACCAGCAACAGAGGGGGAAAATACATACAACTGACAAATATTCATAGTTTAGCCCAACTTCTGTTTGGCTGAAAAACAGTCAGAGTAACACTGCACACAACAGTCCTTGGATTATTTTCTTTAAGTGTCATATTACATCTGTGCTGTTTTAATCCAATTTAAAAAGGATCAGAAACACTAATCTACTGTATGTGTTATTTTACGATGAACAATGAGCTTGTTAGGGAGAGTCATTACAGGAAGAAACAATTATCATAAAATGGCAGGTGACCTCCAGGCTGCTAATAAGCCTATGTCTGTTCATCCTTTTTTTCATTCAAAGAGCTGGTCTGAAGCCAGGCTGCTAAGAAAGGCAGTTCAGTGCAGGACAGCTCATAAGCACTGTCCGCATGTGTTTCATCTAGCATGCCACAGACAGTCCAGAGTGTGTAAGACCAGTTCTGCATCCAGAAATTCTGGGAATATTATAAACAGAGCAGATCAATTTTGAGGCACCCACACTCTGTAGTCATCCCCCACTACTCTTTATTACACCCACAGGAAAGTGAAAATTTTGCCCTTGCCTCTCTCTTCCCCTGTCCCTTATGACATCTGATGTTCTTGTGGAAATTTGTAAGAACTTCCCCTGATCTGCTGCAAGGTTTGAGGGCAAGCTGCAGAGTGTCACGCTTGGGCACACTGAGAACCTTTCAAAATCAAAGTGCCTTACCGTGGGAATGAATTCTGGCATTATCCTTTTCTGGAGAACAGCATCCCAGTTCACATCTGACAGATACGGAAAGTCCTGGATATCTTTCAGCTGAGAAAAACGCTTCTCGGGGTTCAGCTCAAGCAACTGCAGCGCGAGTTACATGGAAGAGGTGAGAAAATGAGACTCTGAGATGCGAAATCAGAGATTAGGTACATACAGACATGTCTGTGGCAGAGTTACACCAGGTAACAGCTGGGGCAGGGAAACGGCCGTCAGACTTTCCAATGTCTCTCTCTCTCAGTAGCTGCTTTTTGAAAAGGAGCCAGAATTGCCCGTGGCAGGTGGAACTGTCAGAGGGTGCCGGGGACCCGCCGAGCTCTGCGGTGATGGCTGCGATGATGGCGTGCGGTTAGAGACCCCCTGGAGACAGAGCTCCAGGACAGCTTTGCCTGTCACCGCCAAGCGTGAGGCCGAGGCAGGTTTCCAGTTAGGGCTGGACCGCAGGGTCGGCCCAGCCGCAGCCTGTGACAAGGAGCAGCTGCTGGGGACGCCGCGGCCGCCGTCTCCATTGCTGGGGTCAAGGACGCGTCCTGCGGACACCCCAGCGAGCGCAGCGCCTGGGGCCAGCCACCCCGCACCATCCGCCATCCCCGCGGGCGGACGTGCCGCTGGACGGGGCTCAGGACACGCGGCGGTGGTGACACGCTGCATTAATGCTGGCACTTCGACCGGGTGCCTCTCATCCCTTGCTCAGGCTCGGATTCCCTTCACCGGCGTAAGCGAGGGGCTCACAGTCTTTATTTATTCTCATTTTTATGAACAACTTTTATCCCCATTTTAGGAGCAAGTGATGAGGCAGCACAGTGATATTAAACAATTTGTCCAAGGTTAAAAATAAGCATTATTTCAGAATGGGGAGTTACACTCATGCCTTTGTGTTCTCAATTTAATACCCTATCAGTAAAACATCCACTGTTTTCTCACTCTAGTAATGGAATGTTCATAACTATAATTCCAGTGTGAAAAAATGTATTCACACTGCTTATTTCCAGCTTTTTGCTAGCATTGCCATAGGAATTACTTGTGTGGGGGGAAATGATTGAGGTTTGTCTCTGAACTTCAAGGATTCAACATTGCATAAACTCCTGACAGTATGCCCTCCAAAAATCTAGCAGGAAACCCAGACGATCCAAACCCTCCGGGAAGGGGTGGATAAGGTGACCCCCTCAGCTCCCACCTTGTGCCAGCATGCAGCTGGCTGTGGGCAGCAAGGGCTGTGCAGAGTGCAGCACCCACAGTTCGTTTCCTTCGGTGGAGCTCTATGCTCCAGCCCTAACGTGAACGATGCAGCTCTGCTATGAATGATAATTTGCCTTGAACATTAATAAATACAAAAAGTCACAAGAGATGTTTGAGCCAGGACAGAACCACAGTTGGCCTCATATATAATACATCTGGCTGTTAAACCAGATGCGAAGGGGCACTTGGAAATCTAAATAATTGTGACATTGCATTATTTATTCACAAGGGAGCCTATATGGCTTGCGGCATGTTGTAGTCCAGGGAAAAGCTTCCAACATAACAACACAGAGGACATCCGCAGTCCTATATTACTGTTAGGCTTAATGAAATATTAGCTCCATTTAATTTTGAGCAAATGGAGATATTCTTCAATTTTTTTCTTGGAAAATATGCCATGATTCTGTCTCAGCAAAGAATTGATGTCTCATTTTCATTAAAAAGTTTGAGAGCATTTCATTAGAGATGACAAAATACTTCTACATACTATTTGGAACAAAAAACAGATGAAAGCTACATTAAGAACTACTTTATTGACACACTTAATTGAAAATTAGAAAACTACTTACATACTTCCCCAAATCTGCAGCTAGTGCTAATATACAGGGTTCAGTATTTCAGCTTTGCTGCCACTGTATGCAAAGAGTGTGTGACACTGGCAAGCAATAGTTTTGTTTACTGAAGAAGATAGGACTTCACTTCAAACATGACTTCAGCTTCAAAATTATTCCAGTAATGATTTTTAAGCAATTCTGATAACAGCTTTATTAAAAAATAATTCCAGTGGTGCATAAGCCACATGGCATCAAAGGATTTCAATGGTATCAGCACCTCTTGCAAATCTTTTTATGATTGGGAAAAATGTTTTTTTAAAAATAAAAAAAAAAAAATTGCATTTTTTTTGCCAAATTTATTGACACATATATTAATATCTGCTTCTAAGTTATGTCATTCCAGAGAGACAAAGTCACAGGAGAAACTCTGGAAGCAAAGACTGCATGTGTCCTTAGAAAAGATGCATTAGCAGCAGCTGCTCTTGCCAACACAAACTTCACCCCCATCAGTCCAGGATGCAGTACTGCTAGCTGGTTATTACATTAGTGCGGATACAACATTAAAAGCTGGATATTTATCATATGGCACCATCTGAAGGTCACTAACACTGCATCTGGACACAATCTGCAATGAATCCCCACAATTTACTGCGAAGGCTACACGGCATGATGGAAGGACTCAGCTGCTTTCAGCAGGTGCCCAGATACAATACATCCCAGACCCTAAGCCACCCACTTCCACGGCTGCCCTCACCTTTTTGATTAGTGACACCATGTCCGTGGACCAAGCAGCAGGGTACATCACTGTAGCTGTCTTGAACACGTGAGCGATTTCATTTGTAGAAGTGTTGGAGCGAATATGATACGGCCTCTGAAAAATGCCAGAAGGAAAGCATTTTAATTTATCTATTATTTCAGACTCCTTGGGAAGTCTTTTTAGAGAAAAGAAGCTTCAAACAAAGCCTGTTTGTACATTCCCCAAGCCTCCCATTGAAAGTCTGCCTGTGTGATCGTAGCTCAGTCAAAATAATCATGTCAGCAAGAACAGTGATAATACCTAGATATTTAAACAGCATGACAGACAGGAGGCAAAACCCAAAAGTTAGAGTCATTAGCCAGCTTGTTTTGCTTGGCCTTTTCAATATTTGTATCTTAAAGGGCTACCAAAAGGATTATATATATAGATAGTGCTGTGGTTGGAACATTCCCAATATTCCCTGTAAAATGTGTCACTGTTTTCAGTTCTTCACTCACATTGGAGATGACACAAGTAAAAAGGAGCAGGATTTCTCCCGCCTATCCAATCAGCTGAAAAAACGATGTCCCACGAAGGGTTACAAGTCCCGGGGGGGACATCAGGCTGCAGGATGACCCATCCCTTCTGTCCCCGACCAGTGTCATGGCAGACGGGTGGCTGAGCCGTCTCTGTGGAGCGCTTGGCCACACTCCGCTGGCTGGAGCAGAGCCATGCCAGCCCGGCGCCGCTGAGCACCGGGGAACTCAGTCTAAGATGATTGCAATGTACAGTCGGTGTTACTGTGCAGGTACTCACGTCCATGTTTAACTCCCAACTACAACAATACTACTGCCTTACTTAGAAAGAGAGTTTACAACGGTAGAGTGTTTCCATTTTGAAAGATTCTCGATTCCCAGATTTTTACAGTATTTTGGGGAGATGAGGGTGTTAAATGTGTATTTAAAAAACAGCAGCTATATATTGTGGGATCAAATCAGGTCTGTTGTGCTTAATGTTCTTAATGTGTACTGACACTAGATGGACCTCAAGGTCTCCCTCCATTTCCCCCGTGCGATAACCACCTCTGGTGCCACCATCTTACCATGGCTGTGCCATCAGGTTTGAACACCTAACAGTGTTTCTGCTCCCATCTTTGGAAATGGTGCCATCAAGTCAAAAGTCAATGTGATGAACAGTCCTCCCATTCATTTAACATTACAAGTGGAAAACTCAAATATTACATTAATATGTTTACAGGGGGCACACGGCTCCAGTTACCCAACAGGTCAGACAACCATGTCCCCTTCATGTGTACTAACTTGATCACTCACAGTTTGAGAGACACAAATTCATTTGAAAATATGTTCTTTAAAATATATTCATCAAAACATTTTTTTAGGCATTCTGCAAAGACCGATGATAGAAGATCTTAAAAATGTGTTTTGCATACTCCTACTGAAAGAAGAGGTTTCCTAGCCTCACAAGATTTTAAACAACCTTTCACTTAGTAGAATGTAATTTAAATAATTTTGTCCCACTTTTTTTACACAACACTTCCAAAATACTAATGTAATCATCTGCCTACAAGGCCCCCAACCTTACCTGAGTTAGAAGCGGTACATTGACGTGACAGGCAGGGATTGTGCTTTATTAATAATTTACACATTGCAGTTTGCTTTTGCTCAAACTGCTCAATTGTATTACAACAGCAATGAGATTTTTTTTCAAGTTTTCTTTTTTCTTTGCCAGATGGGAGCTCAAAGTAAATGATATTGCAGCCCAAACTTCAGGAGTTGTCACTTATTTGCCTTGCCCAGCTTACACCAACCCAGAGGCCCTTGGGCTCAGCGGGGAACTGTCATGACATGCTATTCTGTATTGTGACAGCTTCTCTGAGCTCTTAGCTGGGATCACAAGAACTCTGGTGAAGATGTGGTTTCTGCTTCTTATGCTGTAATAACCCTTAAAGCCTTGAACTTGGCTCGGCCCTTTCACCCCTGGTACAAGGCATTAACCTTTCCAACAGAGTGTTTAATGAAAGAGACGGACGGAGACAGGAGCCGCGCGCACAGTACCCGTGTCCTGAGCAGCTCATAGGCGGTGATTCCCAATGACCACCAGTCCACAGCAAAGGAATAGCCGGTGGGTTTTGTGGAGTTAAACATTTCAGGTGCTGTGAAATACAGAAAAAGGAAAGTTTGCCTTGCTGCAATCTCAAGTGGAAATGAGCAACATAGAATGTTTGATCCATGCCACAGAGAGCATCCCTGTTATTCTGCCTAAGACACAAATTAGCATAATACCCATTACCACGTCTTTGATAATTTCTGCTTTTTTTCTTCAGAACAATGGCATATGGCTGGTAGATTGGGCCTTTACCAAAACACTGCTGAGGTGGACACGAATCAGAATGCATGGGTTTCCTTGCAGCAATTCATCTTTTGGTCTTTGTTAGGTTCCTCGACTGCTGTCTCAGCCTTGCAGTGCAGAAACATCCCACACCGAGAAGCCTCAGTGCGGAGGGAAGAGCAAACACCCGTGTGTGCAAACCACCCGGACGAGCACGGTGCAGCCCGTTGCTGCTGCTCCCCGCAGCTGCATGGCAGGACCTGCCGACCTCACCTCCTGCTCGGCACCGAGCGCCGTCTCAGTGTGAGCCAGACCTGACCCAGTTCCCGGCACACCAACTTAGCCCAGATATTTGCCTGCCCTGGGAACAGATACACCTTGAAACCTTGACCCTGCTGACTAACCACACGTGCAATTAGCATGGTACGAAACTTATTCTACTGTGTTAAAAACCAAACAAGTGTTTCAGCTCCTCTGTGCCTTACTCTCCCCACTGGTGAAATGGGACTGGCAATGATTTCTACTTCAATGGACTGTTACAAAACTTAATTGATTAATGTGTGCAAATGACGGGATGGCCTTGAGAAACAGGAATGCTATCACCTTTGTAACTGGAATGTTTGATGTTCAATAAACACAATCCAATTAATTTGGATTATAGAATGTTTTATACAACTCCTGTAATCACTAAGAGATTCACCAATTAATTTCCTACATTGCACAAAGCACTAAAAATCCAACTGGCGGAGAGCCCTTCCAGCGCAGCCATGCTCCTGCTCCTGGGGCACCCGAGAGCCCCACGGTCCCCTCCACATGCATCTGTCAGTGCTCCTCTGCCCTCAAAGCTCAAAAAGAATAAAACTCCTTTTGCTGACACAGGACTTGCCTGTTATCCCACAGTAAGTGTTCTTTGGAATAAGGACTAACCCTAATTCACTGAATCTAGGCATAAAATTGGCCTGAGTTAACTCCTCACGTCCCCCAGAAAGCCTCTCTGCCCTCAGCTAGTGCTCAGTAGATCTTCACATCGGAAAGCTGTTCCCGGTCCACTCGTATCTCTTTGTTCATATTTAAAGTACTTCAATCTGGCAGAGCCTAAATACAGCCTCACACAGTGAATGAAAGCAGCTCCTTAAAAACATTAATATGCGGCATAAATGTAGACATAGTGCCAACTGCACCCGTGGCAGGGAAAAGCAAATTTTAACTGAATGAAGCCTGAGACCACAGGTTTTTAGGAGGTTACCAGGCTAATAGGAAGTGGATGGAGGCACAGACTGAAATGCTCTTTCTTAACCAATAAATTTCCCTTTTGAGAGTAAGGAAAAAAAATATCGTAGGATTTTTGTGTGAGCTGCGAGGCTCTAAAAAAAACAAAACAGGGAGCAATGCTTTCTTTTTGTGCATGTTTTCCTTTTTAAAAGGATTGCACCGGTGATGCAAAGGTGAAAGGTCAACTTGGTCATCTTGATAAAAAGGAGATTCCCAGGGGATTGCTGTAAGGGATTTGGCTATGCAACAGCTGTAGAGAGGCTCATTATTTAGGGCTGAGAGACAGTGTTACTGCATGTGAAAGTATGTATTTTGTGTGGGAGGGGTTGTGTTGGCTGTATAGAAATGCTTTTGAGTGTTTTTGCTTCAGTTAGGAAAGTTGAATTTGTGGTTACAAAGACTTTTCTGTGTCATGTTTGCACAGGAGTTCTTTTAGCATTACCTCAGGATATTTGTCTCTGGTTCATTACCTGCATGCTCTGGCCCCAATTCCTC
Source organism: Astur gentilis (assembly GCF_929443795.1). Classification (NCBI taxonomy): domain Eukaryota; kingdom Metazoa; phylum Chordata; class Aves; order Accipitriformes; family Accipitridae; genus Astur; species Astur gentilis. The sequence goes on along the minus strand of NC_064905.1, from coordinate 22,943,008 downwards.
CCAGGTATGTCAATGTTATTTTGCTTTATGTTTATTAACTGTGCTTGTGTGGTAAGTGTCAAGGGGCTCTCTTAATGTCTAGAAGTCAGCTGCTTCACTGATTTGGATAGTAAGTGAACAGAAGTTGTCTGTACTCCCCTTATAAAGCAGAAAAGATGCAAATCTTTTTGAGTACTAGGGAAACAAGGTCTGCACAGGGAGCAATGGCTGTGTGTCTTCCTTCCATGCGTGTGTGTTGATTTGCTGATGAAAACTGTTCCTCCAGCTGACCCAAGGCTGCTGTGGAGTCATCCACCCACCACAGAGTCACTTTGCCACAGGAGAACAGCCCCCCATGCACTCCTACAGCTGCCTGACACATGTTCTTGCCTGGGACTAGTCCCATACCATTGCCTGGAGATAAAAACCTTCCTAAAACCTGCATTTTTTGTGAACTGAAGAAAGAAGGGGAAGGGGATGGTATGCAACCAGCCCAGATACTCAGCTCCGTGGGTACCTGGAGGCTGGTACCATACTGCAATAGCATCAACGGTGTACTCCATATGGCACCAGCGTGCAGATGGGCTGAGCACTGGGGAACCGACTCCACAGCCCTCCAGAGCCAGGCTGTGGCTTTCCCTTCCGTACACCTCCGTTTCCAGGGCTGCACGTGGCTGGTTTTCACTTGTTGGCAGCAATAGCCATGTCTACTGCTACTGGCAATGTAGGTACAATATCAGAGCTTTTCAGAAAGACTGAAAAATAGGCTCAGCATTTATCTTCCAATTGTGGCAGCCACTTCTGCACCAGCTGTGCCTTGCTTTCCTACGGGCAACGCACATCCATCGCCACTGTGGTCTGCAGCCTCCAGTTACAATAAATTGTCCTCCTGTCCTGCTGTTTGAAGACAGGACGCCATCCTCAGTGGTAGAGATCAGACCTAAAGCCTCACTTGCCTTTTTCTGTATCAGCCTGACACTAGAATATGGGCTCTTCCCTACCACACCAAACAGATGCTGCAGCCCAGGAAAACAGTGAGCCTTAAGTCCACTCACTTGGTGTAAACAGAGAGTGATGCTAGCTTGTAAAGCAGCCAGTTTTATAAAAATTCAAATTATTGCTAGCGATGCAGCAGTGTAAGACTTGTGCTAATGTACTGAGGGACCAAATACAAGCCTTTGTGCTTCATTTTCCTTCTCAAGGGTAGGGTAGCAAGAACATTTCATCATTGCTACATGGCTTGACTGCTGCTTGTGAAATGCTCCGAGATCTCAAGAGTGCAACTATCTTATTTTATAATCAAAAACATGCTGTACAGTATGGCATAATGGCACTAAAATCTGCATTTGCAGTATGCTTGCTTTCGTCTGGTGTGTGAAATCAGTAGACGGACACACATTTTCCAGCTGCGTCAGGGTGCTACTGGGGAGGGACTCCCGCCACGCTCCCCCACAGCACCTCTCGAGGTTGTTCCTCATATCAAACAAATGCATGTGTTTTGTTACATACCAGGAAGAAAAGAGTTCAAACTCTCATCCGAAAGGACCTCATCTGTATCCCACCACAGCTGGCAAATCAAGCCCATAAAATGGTAATTCAAGAATACATAATTGTTATTGGTTCTTACCCATATACGGCTTTGTGCCAGCAATGGTGGTGACTTGTATTTCTTTAGTCAGCATCGTGGCAATATTGAAATCGGTGATGTGCACATGTCCTGAAAGACAGATGTTAATATGTAACTTGATTTGCTTTAATTTTGCATGACAAGCAGCTTTGAATCAGAAACTTAAACTAAAATACTCTATGGAAAGGAGTTTCCAGGAAAAAAATATTCTGTTGGGAGAACTGATAGAAAATATTTCAGCTTGCAGGCTGCTTACAGATGGATCTTGTTACATCAAATATCCCCTTATTTACCCTTTGGGGAGCAAAAAAACCCGGAGTTCTCCAGGAAGTAATTTAATGATGACTGTTTTGAGTCTTCCTAAATTTGGGGGGGGAGGAAGAGAATTGAACTTTTCTCACAGAAAAAATTCCACTATGTTTTTGGAAAAAAAAAAAAATCCTTGATATTTTTGGCTTTCTAGCTACTTGCCCTTTGGTGTTCCCAGGTACTAAGGACTCTCTCCATTTTCCTCTATAGAGGATGTCTCTAGAATGGAAAAAAATACCTTTGGCAGCAAGCAAAAAAGCCATGCACAAGAAATTTAAACATCATGAAAACAGCCTTGGGGGGTCAGAATGGTTTCTGCTGTCACTGCTACAATATGCACAACTGCTGCCTGCAAACTGGAAAGGAAATAAGAGAGATGGATGTGGTTTGCAAGGTTGAGAAAGGAAATGCTTCCACCTAGCTCTTGCCTGTGCTTTTACTCGCACCTTTTTTTTTTTTTTTTTTTTTTGCAAGCACTTAAATTTATTATTCTTTATTCACTAAACTTGTATCAGTGAGCAGACCAGCCAAGTACAGCAGTAGAGGTGATCGATACAAGGCTGGCTTCACTGAAGGGAATTTCTTTGAAACTTGTGGGTTAGTTCAGCCCAATTCTTCTGATTAAATGCCGGCAGTCTTTTCTTCTTCCTGACCTCATGCATCTTCTCCTAAGGCACTGAACTTGCTTGTCCCTGACAAAGGTAGGCTCATTATCAAAAGCATCAGATGTTTTGTATGTCGTGTTCTGCAGACTCATCACCCTCCCCTGCAATAATAGCGGGTGGCTGCATTGCTGTTGTTTCCTCTAACCACAGAGATCAAATCAAAGCGCTCTGTACTGATGGAGATGCTATGACAATACTTCCCTCAGTCATTAGCTTCAACAGCTAGAAATTCACTGCTGCTTTAGTTCATGAGTTAAGGTAGAGTAAGATCACCTTTCTATATCTTGAGCTTGAAGGAAGAAAGGAAAACTTGAGATCCCTCTGCTGAGCCATGGGCACTGCTGGGAGAGCATGAGCGAGGTGTCAGAGCTCACCTCTCACATGGCACCCGACTGATCTCTCAAGAGTGCGTGTCCCTCCTTGCAGCTTAGCCTGCTTTACAGAATCAGCCAGGCCCTCTCTTCTTCGGTCTGCCCACTAAAGAATAGGCGTCAAATTGCTGGGGAGTACTTGAGAGAAAAGAATGACACACAACTGTCTTCTCTGGATACGTCCTCTACATCCTTGCATTGTTTTTTCTTTCATCTCCAGCTCTCTTTCCACTTTGCAGGGAGCTGTTTTCATAAATATGAATCATAAAGACTTATCAAGAATTTGATATTCCAAGCACAAACATGCCTTTCCCTGGCTGCACCTTTTAAATTATTCACTTCAAATAAATCACAAGTTTTGTAAACTAGCCCACTTGGGAAATTACCAAATCAAGCCAATGAGGCTGAGGAAGGCAGCTCCGGCCGGTGTGAGGAGGCTGAACAGTGATGGCAGCGTTACAGAATGGGGTGGACTGGGCTACAAGGGATGGCACCTACCGGTAACCATCAGAGGGATGGGCTAGGTTTTGCTGCTGGCCTTTAGGGTCAAAGTTTAAGGCAATCTCCTGATTGCTCAGCATCTCTAACTGCAGTCAGTTTCAAAACAGCACAGCCAGAGCCGTACTCTGGGCACCGTGTCCTTCTCAAAGCTCATCCTGTCTGCCTGAAATTGGCACTTTCAGACCAAGCCTTTGGTTCTGCATTAAGGCAAAGAATTGTCCTATTATATTCAGTACCTCTGCTACTACATAATTCCTTCACCTTTGGTGCAAAAAATATAATGCTTCTGCAGATTCAACTAAGATAACATTTTAAAGAATATGAAACTAGAGACATTAGGAGCTGTGGAGTATGGAGGCTCTTGGACAGACTGTGCCCTAACTTTCTGATCTGAGATAAGAAAGCAAATGGGCTACGCATGCAGTGCCTGCATTGGCATTAACTCACTCATTTTTAGCAGTGCCCTCAAGAACCTTTTGGCAGTGGTACAAGAAATAATACTGAGCAAAGCCATTACAGGGCTCTTGCAAAAAACCTCTCAGTTTTACTAGAGATAAAACTGAGCTTTTCTTCAATTTTATTAGACAAATGACCTGGCCAAAAACTCCTGATGAATTAGTCACAATTCCTGGAAACTGCCATCTGTTATATCCTTTTATTCCCAGGTGAGCTGTGCTGTCATTGAGCCAAATCGATAAACTTATCATTAAAGAAGAAAATCACTTTGTGCTTGGAATGACTGTTGAAGGTGGTCATCTGCTGAGGATTTTTTCATTGTGGGACTGATCCCAATCTCTGATATTGAACAACTGCTTTATTTATTACACAGAAAGACATTTGCCAGATATTCCACTTTATTTATGGCTCACTTTAATTTCTTAGCTGAAACTGATATGGTAATAGAGAATGTCACCAACCAGGGTGACAGAGGCAAACATATGAGGTGTGTACCAAGTTCATGACAGTCAGCAGAAGAACAACACATTTCAACACGTGGCATCAAGAGAGGCATTTATACTATCAAAAACTTGAACCAGCCTCCTACGCAAAATCAGATGGTGTGCACAAGGGGTCCCACAGCCTTGTCAGTGATTAACACCAGCAAAAAGGGTGCTGAGGTTTGTAACAGACATGGGCCTCTTTTGATATGTAAATCTGAAAGGGTGAAGGAGTCACAGCTGGAAAGGAAGATGGGCCAGAGGGCAGAATTATGGGGCAAGAGTCTGAAAAATGAAGGACTGAAGTCTGATTGCTGAAGGTCTTCAGGTGCTCCATACTCTCAGGGGACTGGTCTCAGTCAAGAACATTATAAAAAAATTGATGTTAGCAAACAGCATGTATTTTGTGATCACAGTTGTGAAAGCCTGGTAAAGGGAGAGGAGAGAGAATGGGGAGTGGCAGCTCTGTTCCATGGGGAAAGAGATACTGAAGAACAAGCCCAATCTACTAGGCTAAATACAGATAAACATGCTACAATAACAGTTGCTCTGGGGACAAGAAGAAGTTGAACTGTGCATGCACAAAGCTTTCTGTAGGCATGCGAGGACACACCTTTGCTGCCATGGATGAAGAAAAGAAATACTACAAGTCATAGTCAGAAGGACACTGAAGTCAAGGGTACATCCACAGAAAATAACTGAAACCTCTGCAACCGACAGTTAAAACATCACAGCGAGCAGAGAATAGGCTCAAAAATCAACCTAAATTGCAGTGTCATTATAGAAGTTTGCAGGTTACCCCCTGCTGAGCTGAATGCAACTACAGAGGCAAACAGAGCTTTTTCCTGTCTGTTTTTTTCCCCTCTTTGGGGAATGCTGACCTACATTTCCATGGCTCTAGTGGTCCCAGCTCCCTCCAGAGTGGCTGTGTCACCCCATTCCTACGGGGCACAGAGATTCTTGGAAGATGGTGGGAGGTCACCCAAGAGGGTCCGCTGGTGAGGACCGACTGAACGCGGCACCATGCAGCGCTGGCTGGCAGGGCAGCCCTGGAGCCGCGGCAGTGCCACGAGCCTGGCCCTGCCCGGCCGAGCAGGTCCACGGCACATCGGTGGACACGGTGGGACAGAGGAGGGAGGACAGGTCTCTGCATCCGTCTGCGCATGGGGCAACAGCAGGAGAAGCACTGGGAAAGGCAGGAGAGAGGCTACTGCACTTGGAGGCAGAAGCAGCTTTGCTGACAGCTCCTAAATAAATAATTAGCTCGCACTTTGAAATTAGAGGTCATATGCAAAACCGGTAGAGTCTGGGCTCCGGTGCTGCCAGGCAACCCTAGTCACACACAAGAGCCACGGCAATTCCTCGGGAGCTTCAGCATCTCTATTACAGCCTCTGAAATGATAATGAATTCAGATACGCCTTGTCCCTGCACTGACTTTTTCTCTTCGAGTGCCTTGCTGTAGTTGCTAATGAAGATTTCTCACAACAAGGCAGTTACACGGATTTTCAAAAAAAATGAAATGACAAAGTGTTTTTCTAATGAGTTAAAAGCTAATAAATATCAGACAATGCTTCACTGTGAGAGCTTTGCCAGGACAAAATAATGTGTCTAGAGAGTAATGCTAGAATACAGCTAGAGTTTTGCCTGAGAAAAAAACTAAAGAAAAAATTATAGCAGCACTTATGATATACCCAGCCCCAAATCCTCTTTGGAGCTCCCTCCCAATGTCAAATACTCAAGGAAAAAGAAGATACCTGAATGAAGATTATCTATTCAACTATAATTCATTCTGTTTGCGAGCATACATTACACACAGCCTGCAATTATATGAGCATTTCCAGTCAAATGATTACATTTTGAGTAAGTTTTAAGCAAGAGCCAAGAAGGTCTTAAAATAAGGTCTGCTAGGCAACTGACCACAAGCAGCACAAAATGTGTCATCTCTGCCAATGCCTTCTAGGGACACCATGAGGTCAGTCAGTCAGAGGATGTGTTGATCAAACACTAATATACCCCCCAGAAATACCGCAGCATCACGGGGTGCCCAGTGCCCTGAAGGTACAAGACACCACTACTCAAAAAGCAAAAGACAGCAACCAAAGCACGAAACGATGGTCCCATTCCCAATGGAACTGAGGGATAGAAAGCAACACAAAATGAGGAGAACAAGCAGGCACCTAAACTTTAACTTGGATGTCCCATTTCTGACTCTGCTTTTATGCATATGCATGACCACAAAGCAACTGGCACTTACCATGTTCATCCAGTAAAATGTTGTCAGGCTTGATGTCTCTAAGAGAAAAGGCAGAGAAGGGGAGACAGCCATTAGCCTAGAAAAGTGGCATGAAACAAGGCTGCAAAGACTTTAGGAAAGCCCAGGCTCTGGAGGACACACTTCCAGAGACATCATGCCCTAGAAGATGTCTCTGCTGGGGCATTGTCTCTGATATGCCTAAATTAAACCCTGCAGGAACAAGAGAATGACTAATCAAACAACAGAAGCAGAAGTGGTGGTACAGGGCTATGGCTGTGAAGGCTGCTGTGGGTTGGACTATCAGCACTCAGGTAGTCCATCTACAATGTTAGAGCTTCTTTTTATCTTTTTCCTCCTTTTACTTCTTAATGTTTCAATAGTATATTGAGAGCTGTTTCCCATTTACTCAATAAAAAATAAAATTATTTTAACACCTTTGTTGTAGAAACAAATGGGTTTCCCACAGTGTTTGTTCCCCCCAAAAAAAACAACAACCAAAAAACCAACAACCCCAAAATAATAATACCTATAGCAATGCTGTAGGGAGATGTTTTCTGTTGAAGGGAGAAAGCATACACCTGATACGCCTACTGTATTCACCTGAGCAACTTTACAAGACATTAGCTGGTTTTAATGAGCTCATTACATCAGTCCCCATTCACCTGCTATCAGCTTGAGCCAGGCACCTGGCAATTTAATGCCCCATAAGGACACCGTCACATACACAAGGCAGGCACACATCCAACAACCCTGCACTGTCCTGATGCTTCCCACCAGGCCCTGGGGTTCAAAGCAAAGAAATGAGCAGGTTTAGGATTTTTATCTTTAAAAATGCCATCAGTAAGTTAAAGTGAATTCACCTAACCACCTGGAGTCAAGAAAAGACAATATATCTAATTATCATATAATAGCTTACTGTTCTTCAGCATCTTCTCAGCCAAACTACTACCAGTGGGTTATAAATACCAGTTACCTTCCTTGTGCCATCTTCTATCACACAGGTAAGCACAGGGACAGGCGTCTTTATCAAGAGAGTATGGGGCAGTGTCAGGTAAGTGGCCGTAAGTTTTCCCTGTAAGCACAGCAAAACTGTGCCACAGGTGAGAGCCAAACAGTCCAGATGGTCAGAAACACTGTATTTGATAGCAAAAATGGTGATGCCACGCTTGGTATTTTTGAGAAAACACTAATTTAAGCAGAAACTTTAAGAAATGTTTCAGCAAAAAGAGTTTGAAAAAAATGGATTCTTTGAATCCCTTGATACAAAAATATTTTCAGAGCTTTGAAATGAACCACAAAGGTTTTTGTTTCTCATCCAGTTTTCAACCTTTTTTAATTATTATTTTTTTGATTTCCACTGGGGCCTTTTCTGATCTCACTCAGTCTCCTATGCAGCCTGTGGAATTACCCCAGCACAGTGAGATCACTCCCAGGATGCAAACAATGAACAGGGATAATTTTGTTTATTGATTATTTGTATATTTATTTTTATAAACTGGTTATAACATTTCCTAGCCTGAAAAAATAAACAAATATTTCCTACTCTTCTACATGTAGGTAGGAAATCATTCCAGCCATCAGTCTGTGTTTGCTGTCTCTGCACAGCTTTGTTCAGACAAAATAAGCAATCGCTCGCCTGTCTCCTGGTGTTCCCAATTACAGATGTTGCAGTGTAATTGACTCAGCTCAGTCACTTTATCAATCTAATACTGTCCCACTGGGTTACAGTGTTAATTAAACAACTTGCAAATTTTACAGACCACCATACATGTTTTGTTGTACTCGGTTCACCTTAAACACGTATAGCTGCTTGAAATACACATTGCAGCCTAAACTTTAGCTTCTCCCAGCTATATTTACAAATAACTCTCTGGGAAATCCCAGGAGTTTTGCCCTTTGGCTGTCGTCTTCATGCCTGCCCTTAGGCTGCAGCCGTAGTGGGACGCCAGCCCACCCCTCGGCGATGCTGACACCACGCGACTCAGAACGGGGACCGCAGCCCCTGGGCACCCTGCGCTCCCGCAGCTATCGTGTCTTTCCTCATTAGGAGGAACAGTCTCCTTCTCGTGCAGACTTGTTCTTGCAGCATCGAATCGTGAAGAACCTCTAGCCCCTTAGTCCTACAAACACTACTACTAATTGTAAGACCTTACTAATAGAGAAGGATTTCTTCCCTGTTCTTCCCTTACACCTGTGCCCCACTCAGTTTGTTCAGGCCAAGCCAAGAGCGTGAGCATTTACCCCTCGCTGCCCCAGACAGCGACAGCTGACTCTGCATTTCACGATGTTTAATTCGTGCTCATCCATTATTTGGTGCCGGCGAGCAGGTGCTGGGCGGAGAGGGCCAGAGCGATGCCCCCATCACCGCACACCGGCTTCGAGTCCCAGACCACAGCAGTGCCCACCGGAGCCTGAACGGGGCAGCTGGGATGGCCTGCCTGCCAAGATCAGGTGCATCAGAGTAGAAATCTATGCAGGTATAAAACAAAACAAGCAGCATGAAAGGTGAGACTCCTGAGAAAGTGGGAGCTATCCCCAAGGAGGTCTGGCTCCAACCGCAGTAGAGCAAAACCACTCTGGGGCTCTCTACAGCTGCAGAGGACGTGCTATGGGCATGGCAAGCATCAGCCTTTCTGCTTTCACATCTTGGAAACGGCAGCCAAATGCTACAGACATGAACAGGCATTAATCTTCATCAGCCCTTCAACAGCATGTTCCTTCCCGTACTAACAACCAGGATCATTTCAATTTTAAATTTTGTACCATGCTTTTCTGTTACACGTCACAAGAATGCTCTTCTGGAGTGATGTTTATAAATGAGATAATCTTCTCCCCACCTTTATTAACCCTTTGCTAGTCCCTCCCTGTTCATAGCCCCTGTTAGCAGCTACTAAGTCAAGACCCTTGGACCCCCCGAGGTTTGCATTGCCCAGTACCGCACTAGGAAACAGCTGCAGATCCATCCGTCTGGAGCCAAACCTGCCTCTCCAACCAGGGAAAAGCTCTACCTCCTCTGTTATTTTGCAGGTCTTCAAATGTGTGGGACAAGCTCAAATATTTTTTCACTGGCCATGAAAAATCTTGGTGGCCAAAAAGAAACTCCCACCACTTCTAGAAAGTGATTTAACCTCATACAGAAGAGAGCCATGTTTGGTCCCATTCCTTGTCCTTCAGGGCAGTACAGAGAGAGGAGCAAAAGAGAGACACCTTCAAGTGTGACAGCAGGGGAATTCTGAATGCTGATGCCTACCCTCCCTGGATCAGGACGGATACTAATGAGCTACAGCTAATTAAACCCATTAGAGACAGCTTTCTGCAGGATCAGCAAACAAATCAAACATGCTATCTCAGAGGGAGAAATAAGATGCTCTCTGTTGTATATGAAATGCTTTTCTTTGGGAAGCCTAGTGTTTTACATAAAAGCAAACATATGTGGGAGAATATTTTCATTAGCTCTTAAGCTTCTATTTGTTCTTTCATGTCAAAGAGGAGCAAGTCTGCCCCTACCGCAGTCTACAAGCATCAGTCCACCTGTGAGGTCCCCAGCTGACCTGTGGATGATGTGTCTGCTCTGGAGATAGTCAAGGGCCAGCACCAGCTCACAGATGAAGAGTTTCACAGTGCCTTCTTGGAACCGCACGTTTTGCTGGAGATGGTAACGCAGGTCCCCTCCAAGCAACAGGTCTACAACCATGAACATATCTTCTTCATCCTGGAATGAGTACCTAAAATGGCATAAGAGTAGTTCAAGGATGACAATATTGAAAAAAGACAGGTTGTAAAGGGACATATGGTACCTCTGGGAACACTCGTAATTTCCTGAAACTTTTTCACTTGGGAAATAATAATTTCCTGACCTTCCCATGCTCCATTTCCCGCTGCGACTAAATTCGTATTGTCGTACTTGAGATGAAAATAATTTAGCTTCAGATCCATAACAGAGTCAGAGCAGCTTGTATGAACAACTACCAGGAGGCCCACTAGAAGAACAGGAACCCAACGTCTTCATATTGAACTTGTTACTACCAGCCACTTCAAAAACAAAGCCACATCTAACCCCTCCCAAGCCCATTACTCTAACACAGCCTGCTGCCGATTTCCTCCCCGTAAGCGTTGTGAAGGGAGATGGACAGGAGCCTGGCAGGCGGGCACAGCTCTCAGGCGTGTTTATCACGGGGTGCGAGTGCCAGCGACTGACAGCACAGACCAGTAAGGGCCCAGGAGGTGTGGACGACGCATTTTTATTTTGGGGAGGACCTCACCCTAATGCTTGTTTATGGCTTGCTTCCCGAAGTCGCCGGGCAGCGTACAGCACGCACCAGCTTTGTCTGCTCAGCAGTTAACAGCCGGTGCCAGCAACTACGAGCTAATGAAAGTGCTCCTCTTGGGACGCGCGAGGAGGGAGACGGCACCGCTGCCACCCACAGCACTCCGTCAGGAGAGGCCGGCCGCAGGGTAGAACTAAAGCAGCCGCCACTCAGCCGCAGAGCGGTGCAGCTCCAGAAATCATCCACACCACGTCTGTGCTGGCGCTCTGTGGAAATCATCCGCAAAGCCTACGCTGCCCCAGCCAACACTCACGTACGTGAGATCCCTCCAAGGGATCTCGGAAGATCCCTTCACTTGCTGCGAAGTTCCAGCTGGCCGAGCAATCGGTAACTCAATACAGCAGTGGAAATCCAGCTTGGAGCCCTGGATGAACGCTGTCTGTTCCCCTTGGGGTTCACACTCAGCTCTTCACGATGGACATGTCATCTTCTCCGAGCACCCAAGGGAACTGGCCATAGGAGCAATGTAGAGAGGAGCCCTAAACCAGCATGCACAGCCCTGCCCAGACTCACAGCCAGTAGATCGTGCACCGGAGGCACTCATAACCAGGCTCTGCGTCTCCTGGCAGCAGCCTGTTAATAAACCCATTTGCTCAACACAACAGGGGATGCAGCTGCTATCTGCTGTTTCTCTTTAAGTGACCTCATTTGATGCAATTGTTTACCAAGTGTTCCTTTGAGACACTCTAACAATCAGCTATGAGCTTTTTTCTCATGGATTTTTTTCTTACTGATACACCAGCTTCTTGACGTGATGAGCAGCACCACGAACCAGAATAATACTCCACAAGAAGCTTATAGTCTGTGTATCATTCAGAGTGCCGGAAAGTTAAAGGCTATACCCGAGGCCAGGGATGACACGATAAGAACAGAAGTAGGGAAACTCAGATGATTTGCTCTGTACAGGTCTATACATAGGCTGTTTAGTTCTCAGCTGCTGAGTGAGTTTTGCCTGGAATTGCTTGTGCAAGGAGAAGAGCAGTTTGGAGATCTGTCCAAAGCTTCGGGAGGTCTAGATGCATGTTCTCGTTCATACCCGAGTTAGAACAACACTGAATGGCAATACCGTCAAAGTCATGAGAGTTCACCTAACAGCATTCGAGTTACAGGAGACTTCGAAAAGGAACACAAAGTTATTCAAAGATTTGTGATCTTCCATGTGTTTTAGCCTCATTTTTTTCTGTTTAGCATTGATAAGTTCTACCTCATTCTAAAAATAAATCCAATATCCAATAAATGTAATTACCCACCATCCCAGAGGAATCCTGTAACTACAGGATATTGGCCACTGCATCACATGGTGCATGAGACCACACCACTTGAAATGTTACTGATGTCCTAACAAAATTAACCTGGCAGACTCTAACAGTAATAGAGTCTTATTTAAAATTCCTTTCTACTGCCCCACTGCAGGAAAACATGCTGAATCAAACAAAGGGGGAAGAATTAATGCATCTTTTATCACTCAGCTGGTCAACCCCATTGCTAATGGTTGAAAAAGGACTATAACCAGAGCACGTATGTTGCATTTATCAGGTAATCTTAAAGGAAAGGGACTCTTATGTACACGTTCCCCAATAGATATATGGTTTACTCTAATAAAATTTGAATGGTATTATTTTTCTGTCAGTAAATTCAATGATAAATTGCTTTTATCTTTGCTGATTAGCATCAATTCAGTCAAATAGCAATAAGGTATTAAGGCAGGCTGTTTAAAATACAAAATATACCACAAAAATCAGAATCAGGAGGTGATGAGAAGAAAGCACTGCCAAGGCAAACCCTGCAAACAGAGCACTGCTTGGGTATCGATCCTGTGCTGTTGCTGTGTGGTTCTGGGAGCTGCTGTTTGTTGCCAAAAGAGTACTATTAAATAAAACTGGGTTATGGCAACGAGCAATACCTGCCTAGGAAGAAACCACAAGGGAACACACGAATAAACTCTCTTGTGCTCATCGGGGGGGGGGACAAGGGAGAGAGCTGCTTGTTTAATTAAACAAGATTCCCCTGAAACCAGAGCCCCGCGCAGGAGAACAGACGAGGAGCCCCACAGGACCGGTCCACGGTGCACACACGTGCGTTCTCTAGAGCAGTCACAGGCGACAGCTGCCACGCTCCCTGCAGACAGTGCCTCCGGCAGCCCACCCACCGCCAGCAAGACACACGTGCCCGGCTCGGTGGGCAGCATGACACCCATCACCCTGCGGATGGCAACACACCAGCTGCTCCCGAAACTGGTTTGCAGCAGGGAAGTGGGCAAGTCTGGTCTCAAAGATGTCTCTAACTGACAATGCTGACTTAGCCAGTAAGCAAAGGAGCAGTATCTTACCATAAATTAACTAAGAAGGGGTGTTCCAGGCCCTGCATAATCTGCAGCTCCTTGAAAACATTTCTCACTTCGTTACGCTCCACGCACTTTTGTTTATTCATGTATTTCATGGCATACATCTTCTTGGTGTCGTTCTTTTGCACAACGCAGACCTAAGTGAGCAAATCAAGGGATGAATCAGAGATGATTTGTCAGCAAATTTAGGCAGGGAAAACATGGTCACACGAGCGTTCTCCAGTGGCTTTAGCAAAGTCCACACTGCCAAGTCACAGCTCCAGGCACTGACACTGCAACACTGGACATCGCCAGTAAATCTCTGGCCCAGCTTTCAGCCAAAGAAGAAATTTTGCTGGGAGGAAGGTGAGGGGAAGGAATTTATCACCACAAAGATAGCAGATAGGGAATCACACAGAAGTCAACATTTTATTTAATAGCACTGACTAATCTTGGTCACGTCCAACCCTCCCACATCAGTCACTGTTTGGAAGAGTCCTTTCCACCACAGAACTACAGGTTAGAAACTAGGGAGCAGCACCTGACCTCCCCCTTCTTGATAAGTTTCATTCATCTCACAATGAACCTTGTGCTTTGAGGGATATTGGGGTTTGAATTTTAACCTTTCTTATAGTTATATTTCATCAAATCTAGAAAGAAACGTTGCTTCAGTGACAGACTCAGAGTTTGTAAGAGCACAAAACAAAACAGGCTGGTTTTTCAGATTTGTTTCCACAACAGTTTATGAGCTTGGGATGAATTTGCAAAGTTTCAGTCAACTTTTTTTGTTTCGCCATCAAATAAATCTCTTTGTCTAGAGGTTTTTGTCACACTCTGCACCTAAGGCACGGCTCATTTCTGGCATGAATGTGCCTTTACGTGAAGGGGCAAATGACCTTCTAGAATTCTCTTAGCATATACAAGCAGGGAATTCCATAACAGTATAAAAATAAAACATATGACCATAACCTGATGCTTAATAACAAACACTGTGTTTCACAGATAAATATCCTCTTTAAAAAATTGCCAGGCCTTTCTTGTTGACTGTAGTTCTTCAATAAAGATGCATTATGATGTTCAATGTCGATTTGCTGGGAAATCTTAGAAAATGCTTATCCAGAAACATAATGAAATTCAGCTCATTTGATTTATCAGTTTCTCATTTTAATCTCCAGTAATATAATTTGTGGCTACGGGATGGATGAGGAATCAGGCTCCAATTTCTTCTTGATTACCAGGAGTTGAAGCTCAGGTCAAAGCTCACTCACAATGCAGGGGTTTATTTCTTTACTCTCATGTGAGCCTCTAATTCACCCATTTCTCAATCAGTTACATTTCCAGCTGTCCAAATGGTGATTAGCTCACAAAATACTTACTTTTCCGAAGCTGCCCTTCCCAATAGCTCGCAAAATTTCAAAATGATCAAAGGTGACTGCAAGAAAGAGCAAACATTCAAATATTAGATGGCTGAGCAAACATTTGATATCACATTATTTCTACTTTTTCTCCATAAGGTAAGAGCTGAGAAAAATGAGGGATACCCTAGCAACTTTCCGTTGCTTTTGGAGGTTTGGGTGCTCTTTAAAACTCAGTGTTTAACAGGCTTTTTCTCCTTTGCAGCTCAGCTGCACAAGCAAGTTCCCTGGGTCAGCCTGTGTCAATGGCAGATCACGCAAGGAACCCTCAAGTGAATGTTCTCGCTCTGCCCTGCCTGTTAAACTTGAAAGCCTTATCTTGTTCCTGCTGAAACCAAATCGGTCCATCAAACACTTATACCATGTGAAGACATAAATGGGCAGCTGGATCTTCATAACCTTGTGGTATTCTAGATAACCGTTTGATAACTGTGCAAGATAAACAGAGCAACCCTGGACACAAGCTTCGCTGCCACTCAGCATCCAGGGAGCTGTTTCGGCTCAGAAGGGAAACAGAAGAGCAGCAGCTTTGCAGACCGTGCATTGGAACAGGGAGGGAGGAACATGAACACACATTTCACTTCACCTTCTGGCCTCCAGGTGGAAATGGAGCTGGGAGGTGGACATCTGCACAGCAAGGGAGAATGTTGTGTAAGTGCTAATCTGAAGGACCCCATATATCAAGTGTTTCTGAGCAGCCAGGATGAAGCTGCCTGCGTTTCGTCTCAGGCAATAAACAGATCCAGAGGAGCAGCAAATCAAATTACTGTACAGCAAACACAGATTAACTGCACTGGGTCAAACCAAGCTGCCGACTGCTGGGTAAGGCACCATAGCAATGATTACTGAGTTGAATGCTCTGAATCCTGCTAACGCTCCCCCAAGATGCTGGTGCAGCAGGGCTGTGCCCAGCAGCCGTCAGCTAAGGGAAGGTCGCGCTCAGGGATACGCTCCTTAACCGGCCACTGCCAGCTGAACCAAACCGCACCGAGACCCTCATTCAAGGCATCAGAGAAGGGCCTCTGATAGATTTATAATAACTCATCAGCTTTAATTAGTGTGACCCCTGGAACTGAGAAATACCACCGATGTGATGGGCTTGAAATCACAGAGTTCATTTGCCTCGTGCCCCTCTTATTTCGCCACTGGCAGGACTCAGGGCTGCCTGCAGCCAGCACGGGGCCGCAAGGGAGGGATGTCCCCGGCGCGGGGACCACGGGAACCGGTGAACACCGAGTCCACCTCTGCCTTGCGGCACCCCCATTCCCTGCTGAGGCTGACCACCACCAGGTCCTTTAAGGACCATGTCTGAAGGCAACCAGCTGCACTGCTCTCGGTGCCAGTGCCCAGGTCTGGCGGGCAGGTTCGCCTCTGGGAAACACCCGTCCTTTGTGACCCCCAACCTCCCAGCCTTGGGGGTGTTACTGCCGTTACCCTGCGTTAGCACAAACAGCGGGATGTTCTGCCACCAGACAAGACTTCATGCCACCTCCAGCACTTCGCGAAACAAGACAAAAACCTGAAGGCCTCTTCCCCTTCCAGCTTCAAGTGAAATGAGAATGAAGCCCTTGCTGTACAAAGAAACATGGCTCTGCTGCACTTGTCTGCTGACAGCAGCCTCAGACACTCACCCGTGGGTGCCTTTCCAGCCGCAGTCGGCAGCTCCAGGCTGGAAAACCACAGGCTGGGCTGGGCTACCAAAACCAACCTGGTGCTCCCTGCGGGCTGCCGACGGCGTCCTTCTGAGGTGCAGGCTCCAAGCGGATGTCCGGCATGAAAGCCCTGCCCAGTAGCTCTATCGGGTGCCCTGATGTTGCCCTCCCAGGCTGACCTGAAATACTTCAATTACGTTTGCACCATCCCCAAGCAGACAGGTCGGAGCGTGCCGAGCCCCCCGGCCCCCTGGCTCTGCCATGGCCCACCGCTCCGGCTCCAGACGCCGGCTCCAGCAGAGCTGGAGGACTGGGGTGTAGCCTGCTCAAATCTTCCCAGACACAACCGTAACATAACAGAGAGCTCAGACGCACACAGGCTCTGGCCATGCCAGGCGCCAAAGCCAGTACTGGACTTGTGCGCCGAGCATCTGGGCATCTGGGGAGCAAACGAACAGGTGCAGTCAGTTTGAAGTCCTGTTTTCAGAGAAACACTGGCATGTGAGCAGCTTGTGCTTCAGGCTACAGAGGTTTCTGTCTCTGGGCTTTCTGACACCACAGGTTGTCTTGAAAAGTGCAGCTTTCAACATAATTGTCATCTGCTGCTTTCTTCATTAACTGAACTGAATGGCACAGAAACCAAGAGGCGTTTGTCCCCAAAGCTTTTTATCAGATGGGATTGCCAGCAAGGAAGCTGTTGTTTATCACTCTGTCACAGCAATAGATGAATCCTCCATGTTACAGACTTGTGCTTGATACTGGTCAGAAATAAACCCCTTTTCCTCAGGACACATCCTGCCTCTAAGCTAATACCAGGATAACAGGACAGACACTTGCTAGATTCTTGCCATCACACAGCTATAGGGAAGTGTACTCATACTTAGCTAGTGGATTTTTTTTTTAATGTAACGCATGTATTTTCCAAAGAAATTAAGAAGGTAGACCGGGTTTCATTCAACATAAACATGAGGGTCACCAAACTGCCTCAGCCATACAGTCCACTGACCCTGCCCAAACTTCCTCCCCCAGAAAGGTGAGAACAGCCACTGCATAGCTGGCCAAGAGTGTAATACCCACTGGGTAATCAATTCTCAGAATAATTTTTTAAAACAGGCCACTAAATTTAGAAAATTTGTCCTTTTCATTGCCATTATCTTTTCAGGTAGAATGCCACAATCTAACCAAAGCAAAGTTTATAGTTTCCAGCTATAGCACTTGGAAAAAAGACCAGTTTTTAGGCACAAAAGCCCTTTTTCAAACCTGGAACAACAGCTGCAAACATCAGAGCTAAATACAAGTTGATAATGATGGGAGTTTAACTGGATTTGTTTACCAGTTAGTTAGACCATCTGAGAGAAGGGTAGTAGATACCTGCAGAATAAAAAGGGAGAGTGAAGATGCTTATCACCTGCAGGGAAAAATGAGAGAGGAAAGAAACCCTCTGTGCCCGCTACGGAGAGGTTAGCTGCAGGAGCTACGTGCTGTACAATGCAGCCCACAATGGCAGGGAAAGGGGAGTCTCAGGTCCCAGGCACTTGGATCCCACGTGGGGCTCTGCAAGAGTGGGGCAGACCACAAAACACAGGGGTCCAGCCAGGCGTTAACATCTGGAACAGCTGCAAATCCGGAGGAGTTAAGCCAGCAGCCAGATTTTGCATGTTAACACCCTCTATCCCTATTGTCTTTTAATAGGAATGCTTTCATGAACATGTTAACACCCTCTACCTCCTTGTCTTATGTCTTAAAAGACATATTAATGTTTTCATTAACATTTTAAACACGGGTCTATAACTGAGCTGGTCGTAAGAAAGCTAAATTGCATACTTTTTATTTAAGACTCTCTAACTAGGTATGATCACATTTTAACCCCTCTCTGTTTTAGCTTTCCTACCATCCCCAATTTTCACAGTGAGCCCATCCAGCGTCTCGCTTCCAAAGAGTACGGAAATCTGTGGTGCCCAAATCAGGAACTAAATACATGCTCTTCATCCTGAATCCACATCTACAGATTTGACAAGCCTCATTTCACTGCCTGATGGCATCTAAAACAATGAAAAAGCCAAAGCATTTGCCCTTCAGAGACAAAATTCATGTGATATGCCAAGTCAGACAAATTAAGAGATGTCAAGGAAGATAATACAATTGCTATAAAGAAGCAACTGAAGCATAAGCATGAAATACCATTTTGAAAGCAGGGGCTGTATTTCTAAACAGGTTCAAGGAACAGTATTCAGATAAAAAAATACAGAACCTAACCAGCCACAGAAAACATCCTTATCAGAGACAAGTCAATGTTGCCAAAGCTCCCAGACTCCATCTGCCAAGTAGAAGTCAATGCTTCGGGGGGCTCAGGTCCTCCCATCCCCATCGCCCACCCCAGTACAGCTAGCACAACACTGCATGGTCTGTTATGACTCGTCTTACTTTTATCACTGTAATTTCCCCCATTTTCAGTATATTTCCTTCCTCCTTTCCTTCTCTGCTCTGCAGCATCAGGAAAACAAGTGCTACCATAGGATCAGGAATGATAACGCAAGTCCCTCAGTATCAGGGGCCTGAACTCGGTGCAGATCCAGGCAGAGGAACAAAGATACGTCTAACACTCTTCTCAGTCCCAGGGCAATTTAAAGACAGAACAGCTGATGGTGGGCTAGAGAGGACACTGGAAAAGGACCACAGAATGATGTATGTCCATGTCACCCAGCCATTGTCCTCACCTACTATCTATTTCTGCTTTATCTTCCCACAGATTTGGCCAGCTGGGGAGAATATCTGGCTGCCATCCTCTGGGATGCTTTCCACACCCTTTTGCCCAGAAGCAGCACAAACAAAATCCAGCTTTTAACATGGTCTAATCCTGACTACACCGGGAGTTGAGATCACCTTGCAGCACTGAACCTTCTGTCTGGTTATTACATTTTCTTTTCATCTCACTAGCTTATTATCCACCACTGTGCCTACTCAGAGGAAACGCTGAGAGAAAAATAATACTGTCATCCCACTTCTGCCGAAGGCAAATAAAGCCCCTTTGAGAAGTCCATCTTAAAAAAAAAAATAAAAAAATCATGGTGCCACAGAAAATAGTCAAATTATAGCAACAGCAATTTGGAAAAATATGAAAAAGGCATTATATGTGCGTATCAAAGGATGCTGCGAGCTCAAGCGAGGCGTAAGCCCTACTGTCCTGTTGCGTGCCACCTGTCTCTGCATGGCAGAAGGTGGCCCAAGCTCCGCAGAGCAACGCCCAAGGTGTGGGAGGAGAAGGGAGCCCACTGCTGAAGGAGGAGGCACAGGAAAGTGAAGTAATTTGCCCAAGGCTATTCAGAAAACTATGGCACACTGTAAATCCAGGTGTTTTCACCCTTGAGTTAGCTCCTTAATAACCCTGTTTTGCAAAACGTTTCACCTTGTTGCCTGAGTATTCTCCAAGACTTTTTTTTTTATTTTTAAGTAGTAAAAGAAGTACATTCTCAATTACATTGAGAAGTAATGAGATAAATGAAATAATTGAATGTTACAGCACAGTTCTCTGAGAAGCAGACCCAATTCTTGGGTGCAACGGCAAAACACTCTTTAGACTGGGATGTTTCCTCATCCCCCGGCAGTGGGTCCCAGCGATGCCCCCAGGGAGCAGCATCTGGCAGACAACTGCCCGACCGGCGGGTGCAGCTGCAGCACTGAACTGCCAGAGGTGCAATTTGGGCTGTGAAGAATCGGGTGCCTTCCTGGCACCGGAGCACTTAACACCACTCACACTGTTGCTGTTTATATTTACACCGGTCCCAAAGGAAAAGTCTCTCTATGGCACAGACCAAGAGCTGGGACGGCTCTCCACCAGCCGCAGCCCAGTGAAGTGACCTGCCAGCATCACGGAGCCAAAGAGCCGCTGTGCTGCTTCCTGCTGCACCCAGCAGCTCTTAATTCATTTCAGTTGGAATTAGAATAAGGAGAAGATTGTGACATCTAAGGTGATACAGTCTCTGGTCACAGATTTGCCAAGGTAATGGAAAAGTTAATAGAGGACATCCCCACTTCAGCTAGGTTTCTCTTCCCCCAGTACATTAAACTACGACTAATTAGAGAAAAATATGTGCTACCACTTTTTAAATTTGGGCAGGGCCATGAAAGCACAACTGCACTGGTCTGGGCACTGTATCTGGGCGCAGGGGTGACCCCTGAGCCTACCGAAACTCAACAGAGCAACACTGAACCCCTTGAGATGGTCGGGACTGGGCCCCTCCCTTGACTTGCCAGCACGACGCACAACCGCACCGAGCACGGGGTATGGCATTTCACACTGGGAAAGTCCAGTGCCCTTTGCCACAGAGCTAACAGGGGCTTCACACGCGGTCAGGTTTTGTTTGCTGAAACCAAGCCCTTCTCAAGTGCAGAACTGGCTCTCATTAAGAAATCACCTGTCTGAGAAGATTTACTGCCCCAAGGACAGTCACCCTGCACAGGTCACTGCATTGCTCAGGGTGTTATTTATTTCTCAGTCACAGGAGCTGATACCACACGAAGCATGTCGAACCCAGAGAAAGACTCAACAGAGAGACCAGCCACCCCAAGGAAAATTCAATTTGTTACAGTCAATCTCACAGCCCGGACATATCACCCCAAGGAAGGTGATCAGGAATATGAAAAGTACTAGTCATCCTGAGCTAGCACAAGCAGTTATTTATGAGAGATGCCAATACTGAGCATTTAGATGCACCAGGAATAAGATCTCCAGGAAAACCTCACAGCACGGACCTCTTTTGCACTAAAGTAACGGGAAAAAAATATGAAAAACAAAGAAAATTCACAAGCAGTTGCATTAATAATTTGGGAACCACAGCCAATTTAGCCCAACAGCCACACACATGCAGCTGGCCTTGCATTGCAGGCACAGCAGCACGGAGCACAAGGACAGAGCGATTCGCCGGCTCCCTTTGCGCCTGGAGGGTGACAGCAGCGAACGCAGACCCCAAAATGTGAAATCTTCTCTGCAGGATGACAAACCGAGGCACACAGGGAAGGGCTGGATCACAGCAGGGTGGTTCAGGACAGCAAGGGGAACACGCTGCTGTGCAGAATGACTCTTCCCTTCCCCAAGCAGCTGTGCATGTCGGCAGCTGCGCACGTCGGCAGCTGCGCACAGAGACCGGACTGCGGGGTGGCCACAGCCTGGGGCAGGAGGCTTTCGTGCCACGAGCACTAACGGCACTACTTGGGATGCAATCACTGCATTTCCAGAATGAAAGTGCGTTCCTCCGAGACCTCTTTCCTCAAGGAGCTGAGTGAGAAAGACCAGGTTTCAGCCAATGTCCCCTCCTTTTCCCCTGACTTCCCCAGTAATCAGGATTACGTCCCCCCTGACTGGTGTTCTTACCTTTGGGACAGCAGTTTATGAGTCATCTAGGTTCTTGTATATTTTACTTTTATTCATACGTATTTGTATTTATCTACATACACATTTTATGATTGTACTCAGGTGAAAGCCCATATGGCAGTTAGCAAGCTGACTCATGCAACAGGAAATAGATTTATGGAACAATCTTTTAATGACTGTCTCTATAATCTTGGCAGCATAGTGACACTGGCCTCCAACACTGCTCTCAGCAATGTATTCTCCTTTTCCAGCCGAGCAAGCCTGTGTGCTGGTCTCCCAGTGCCAACGGGTAGAGCTGCCCAGCTGGGCAGTCACCAGGACCCTCCACCTCTGCTGCTGCTGACTGGGTCTCTCAGTGCCCAAAAGCAGGGATGGGAGCATGCATCACTCAAGCCATCTTCCCACCACACATGACACCAGTCCTTCTTGTGCTGCGATCTCCAGAACAAGCCTCCCTTGCCCCCAGAACAGCAGCGTTTCTTCCCTGCCTTTGAAGCGCCCAGCAGTGTCCTGGAGACATCTCAAAGCCAAACCTCTGCCAACAGTCATTCTCCCAGTGCCCGGCCGCAGAGAGGGGAGGTGAAAGGACCAGCTGACACCTGACCACAGCTCTGCAGGAGAGCAAAGGCACGCCGCTGCTGCAGACCCTGACACACCTTTGCTTAACCAAGACATCTGGG
This sequence comes from Astur gentilis, assembly GCF_929443795.1. Lineage (NCBI taxonomy): Eukaryota > Metazoa > Chordata > Aves > Accipitriformes > Accipitridae > Astur > Astur gentilis. Next base: position 22,920,594 of record NC_064905.1, on the reverse strand, counting down.
TGTTTGCAACCCCAGCACCGGAGCTGGCGGCGACTCTCAGAGTCACAGTCTCTGCACTGGTGGACTCTGCGGTCCCAGACAACAACTAGGAAAAGTTCTTACCGTCTTCATTTTCATTGAAGGGTGGTGACTTGCTGGAGGTGTTTGCTCCCATGGCGCGTTCAGCCCCAGCTCAGCTCTCTCCACTTCTCTCAGTTACGTTACCACCCTCGAAGCCGGTGCCTCCAGGACAGTGTTACCCACGGATCGCTCCCAGTAGACCTGGGCAATGTTCTGCTGGTACACCCTAGAGAAGGCAGAAGGCAAAAAAATCATCATCATTCAGGATTAAGAAGCATTTTGCAGCTTGCAGATTTCTCACTGGAGGCTCACTGCTCTGGAGGCAAAACTGAATATCAGGGAAAGAGCACATTATAATGGAGTTTACTAAGGAAACCCAGTAACATCATAACCTTGTAACCTAGACCAGGACTGCTACCCACTAGGGGAAGTGCAGAAACAGACCAAAAGATCGGAGGATCTGGCTCATGTTTGCTGTATCATCCAACACATTATCTTTTGTAGCTCCAATGATGACTAATTTTAGTGAGGTCAATATCCAAAATAAACGGACATAGTGACTTGGCTAGATAAAATCAGAAAGGCACTTTTGACTACTAAGGTCACGTGGAAGTGTAAAAGCTACGTAAGAAGAAATTCAGTGTTGACCTTTTGATTTCAGCTGTTACAGAAGTCTTTCATTTGGGACAAAATCATACCTTTCTTTCTTAAATGAAAAATTTCATGGAAAAATCAAGGTGTAGTTACCATTCAGTTTCTTCAAAAAAAATTTTGGATATGAACTATGAGCAAAAAAGAAAACCTTCTGATTTATGGTTCAGTGCTGGCTGCAGTGACTGGTTTTCCTCTTACCCTGTGGACAGACAGGTCTGTTCATTAGCAGACAACACAGGTTTTAATTTTCCAATTCTCCCCCGAACATGTATGTGTATACTGGAGCATATGATTCTATATAGTTTAGTGGCACTCAAGATAGCTTGAATGATCTTATATGGGTACAATAACAATTTTATTTTTAACGAGTTTACATGGAAAGCACCTTTATAAGCTTATTTTGATACTGACACCCCTGTGAAACACACATTTATTTCCTGTTAGAAGTACAAAGCCCCAAAAGAATAAAATGAGGGAGCGACACTGCAGCACAATCTGGACTTTGTCCAGCCTGGAGTGTTCTTCAGGCATTTGTATTTTCATTGAACGTTTAAGGATGCAATGTAGCCTTACTCATTTTTCTCAGATCTACACTCTGGAAACACAGCTACTGAGTAGCTTCACTTTTTTACTTTAAGGTAATAAAATCATGTTATTGAAGCAGGAAAGGGAGGAATCATAAAAAAAAGAGAAAAAAGTTGGAGAAAAGAGAACTACTGGGACAGCCTTGGGAACTGGGACTGCCCTGGGATGCTGTGGGTTCCCTGCACCGGCACGTGCAGCTCCTTCTCTCCATCTACCTTTATCTCCACTACTCAGTCAAGAACTCAGCTCTAACCTCCTGCCCTGGGTCAGGATGATTACCTTAAAGCAACTGCCAAAGCTTGCCTGAAGTTTAAAAGCAACACCTAAATTTGGGTGCCTTCCTGAACTGGGCTGCAGTGATGCAAAATTCATGCCCAATACGACGATCCTGGGAATCCAGCTGTGGATGAAACTGCAGCAACTGCCAAAGCGATGTATGGCTGACTGCAATGGTACCCGTTCTTCCCACATCAGCTGGAGTTGAGAGGTCTCCCAGCACTCCCCAGAACCTCTCCCAGCACTACCAAGAGGCATCCAGAACAGATCAGAGGCAGCACACAAGGCACTCACCCTCCAAGGCGTTTTACAATCTCAACTGCAACCCACCCACGCTGCTGCTGTGGTTCACGTAGATCTCACTATTCCCAGCAAAGAGCAGGGGAGTTTGCAATTGTCAAAAGGCCAAAAAACTGCAGTGCAAACTATTAAAAAAACTAAAATCTTGATTTCTCATCTCAGAGAACTGAAACAAGATCCAACAATAAAATAAATGAAGCAGCAAATGTTTGCGATCCCTACCGGTGCCTCTGAAGGGAACAGATCGAGCCTTCAGTTGGAAACAAAGCCACACCGGCACCTCTTTTCAAACCCCAAAACCTACTCTTCAGAGGAAAAATACACCTTCAGATGTAATAGCCATAAGCAAGGTTTGTATACTGATGCTTCTACATCACAGTGATCTTATTAGTGTCAACCAAGGTCAGCTGCTCAAGGAAATTTTCTTGTATAGGAGTCTGTAGCTTAATTTATTTTTGACAACACGTCAATACATGAAAGCTATGAGGAAGGCGCACGGATATTGCTTGAAGTTAAGCTAGTCTGAGTGATAATTACTTGGATTTGTATCTTTATAAAGTGTACCCAGGGTACGGTAATGATACATCTTTCCCCATTTCACACTGCAAAGTCACAGAATTATTAAAATCATTACTTTCCCTCGGGCCAAGACGACTAACGCTTCCACGTTAACTTCACGCTCGGTCGGACCACTCGTTGTTCCACGAGCAGCGTGGCAGCAGCTCCACTCATCAGTGGTCCTGGGGTCTCATCAGCCAGCCTGGCAGCCCCAGCAGAAATTTTCTACGGGCGTGAGAAAGCAGCTGCTTGGGAATGCCCAGGCTCCCACCTATAGCACACCTTCACATTGCCAAGCATATTTTTTCCTCAACAGATGAACGCAAAACCAAAGCAAAGCGGAGGAAATGTAACCGCTGGAGTGCCATCGCCGGGGTTTTACACTTACCCTGCAAGCAGGCTGCGCTCTCTTGATGAGGAAAAGAGCTCAGCAGGACCAAGGAGAGAGTTAGACGTTTCTGCAAAAGGCCAGCAGCCGGTTGCGCCGTTAGAATGATCACTGATGGGCGACTACCGAGCTTCCTCGGAAGAGGACCACTAACTCGCCGGGGTTCACGAACAATTTCTCTTACCACCTCTTCGTTGCTTCAGCACCGCTCAGGGGCGGGGTGCCGCTGCTGTTGCGTTGATCAACCGAAACCGGGCAGCAATACGGCAATGCAGGACATTATCCCAGCACTCCTCTCCCAGAGAGACCAAAGCCTGTTCCGAACTCTTCCGCAGCCCCAGGGAAGCTCAGGAAGGACGAGAGCAGGTACCAGCGGTGCCACCTTCGGTGCTGGCCCCGCGGGAGCCCTTCCTCTGCCAGCGCGGCCGGGCGGCTTCCCAGCCCGACAACGCTCGCCCTGCTGCAGGCAGGGACGAAGGGATCGCCTGCAAACCCCGCGGACCCCAAGCGGCCGCCAACGGCGAGAAGCCACCCCCCCCCCTCCCCCCCCCGCCCGGCCCGCCCAAGCCTCGGGGGAAGCCGGCGAGCCCGGGGCTGATGCAGCCCCCGCTCTGGGGAGCACGCCCGAGGAAGGCACCTACCTCGGGCCGGGCCGGGCCGGGCAGGGCAGGGCAGGGCAGGGCAGGGCAGGGCAGGGCGCCGCGGGCGGCACCGGGCACCCGCCTGGCCCGGGCGGCAGCAACCTGCGGCGGGAGGAGAGGAGGAGCCCGGGGGCCGGGAGGAGCCCAGGGGCCGGAGCGGAGCCGGAGGAGCCGACCGCCCCGCGGGGTCCGGGCCGGGGCGGCTGGGGACGCGCCCCGACCCCGCTGCCGCCCCCAGGGGGCCGCGGCGCGGTGAGGGCGGTGAGGGCGGTGTGTCCCCCCTCCACCGCCGCTCCCCCCCCGGCGTAGGCGGCAGCCGCTCCCGGCCGCAGAAGCGGCGGCGGGCGCTCCGGGGCTCGGCTCTGGCACAGTCCCCGCGGGCTCTGCCGCTCCCTGCGGCTCCCGGCCGCCCCCCCCCCCCCCCCCCCCCCCCCGCCGCGGCAGAGAGGAGCGAGCGCTCTGCCGTTTCGCCTGGCGCTCCCGAACCGTTCCCTTTGCCGCGGGCCAGCCTGGGCTTTGTTCCTTCTTTTTAAGGCCCGCCATGCCCCAGATTTTTATGGCTTTTGGTACGGGAGGGGTCGGGCTCTGCCCGGTGAGCCCCAGGCGTGCCCCGGCTCAGAGCGAGGAACGACCCGCTGCGGGAAGGGGTCAGTCCCGCGGGGTGCCGAGCAGGCTGCCCCCAGCTCAGCTAATAAGACCCTGACTCTAGGGGCTGCCGGCCCCCCGGCCTTCGCGGGGACAGCTCCCACCCTGAGCGCAGCGCGGTCCCGTCTGAGCACAGCCCCAGTTAATCCGCTCTTTGTAAGGCCGAGTCGCAGTGGGCACGCCGTCCCCTCTTGCCCGGACATACTGCTATCTGAAAGGATCCCGTAGAAAGGCAGACACCACGTTTCCCGTCCCGTTGTCCGTATTCCTTGGACGCTGGCTTTTCCTCTCCCGTTCTTGAGTGCTTGGAGCAGGCTCAGATGCCTGGGACTCCTACGGAGAGCAGTCCTTGCTCCAGCACAGCTAGAAGTCAGAGTAATTATCCAATTTTAGCCATATTCATGTGTTAATCGGAGAAGAACCAAAGAGCCGAAACACACCTATCGGAATTTTGGTCAAATGCACCAAATCAAATCGCCTGAAAAATAAACACATGGGCTGCGGAAGGAGAAAGAGGCTGGATTCACTGCAGAGCTGAACCAGGGGACACTCGTCCTCCCCCCCCCCGGCCCAGAGGTAAAAACATTTACCAGGGCTCGGGAGACAGGCCAGCTCTCCATCAGAAGGACCCCAACACCCGTCCCTCAGAGACAACCTGCACACCCCTACAACCGAGGATGGGCATCCAGCAGTTCCTGCACAGAAATAAAATAACAAAGTGGCTGAAGTAAAAGCATCGCTGGTGGATAGGATAACAAGTTCATGCTGCAGGGAATGTTTAATGATTTATATACAGCTCCAGCAACAGGAAAGGCCTGAGATTCCCTTCCCTGCCCAGGGTCAGACTTTACCTTTCAGAGCATCCACCTGCGGTCTTTTGCATGTTCAAAGCACCTTTTCCTGAAGGCAGTACAATTTGCTGAATTGAGGATCCTTTCCATTTGATCTTTCACATTAGTGATTTAAACAAAATTTGACAATTTTTACCTTGTCACATTAGAATTCTTTTCTAAACATTATTCTTAAGATTTTATTTTCAACAAAAGCTAGAACCCAGGATAAAACCAGTACCGTTAGTGGCATCAGAAGTGAAATTGTTACAAAAGTATTAATTCAGAGTTGTTCTCTGCAGAGTGGGTCATCTGGAAAGTTTCAGTAGCTCTGTAAGTTGGCAGAAATAAAATGTTAAAGCCGAATTCCAGAGCAGGCCAAGAAAACAGCAAATGAGAGGGCAGAAGGCAGCTCTCCTGCAACAGCTTCTGAGGAACAGCCACCCTCTGCCCCCCAGACCGGCAGGGCCGCACGCTCCAGCCCAGCCGCGGCTGCCCAGCCACCACTGGGAAACGGGAAAACACCGTTAGGCTCAGTGCTGGCCGAAAGCTGGCATAGGGTTTGTTTTCCATGGTAAACTGAGAGCCTCATCTCCTTCAGCTGGGGCTTTGTTTGGTCTGCAATAAAAAGAGGGCACACTTTAAAAAAAAATAAAAAATTCAGTAGAACATTTCCCCCAGTCTTCTGAAGAAATGGAGCTTTCCTATTCTGTCAACTCAGAAACAGGAGGCATGTCCCAAGTAGAGGAATTTTTTCAGTGGGAACAGAAAAAGGGACTTTATTCCATTTACTGAATTAATTCACTTACCTGTGTAACATGCTACCAATCTACTGCACAAAATAGGGGCATTGTATACAGACAGGTTAGGGAATAATGAACTGCAGTTCTCTTTTCTGCTACCCACCGTCACACTCACACAGCCTGCCTTCATTTCTACTGACACCCATTTGTCCAACTTCAAAATTTAAGGGAAGTGCTGGAAATTTCCTCTTGTATGCAATATACGGCATAGAGAACTGTTGCAGCTGAACCCAGAGAACGACCTGCCTGAAAGGAAAATGAAGCTACCTCCTGGCCTACATGTACCTATGAGCTACATATGTCCAAAATATGCTTTAAAGCCTACATCAGAGCCATTTGTATAGATTTTCCTCAGGTTTCTTCCAACAAAACCAACACTTCCTAGCAGGTAGACCCAAGAGCAGCAAGACCAAGAGGAGATCAGGATCCAGGCACGCGGCAGCAGCAGGTATCCTGTCCCACCACAGACTCCCACTGCGCAAGGGCATCTCTGGGCAACAGATGAAGATGTGCACCTGGTGACAGATCAGAGCTGGGAAGCAGAAGTGGAATTCCTAGGTGCAGCAGAGTTCACTGCAGAGAAGAGGCGGCGGTGGGGCATGCCTGCACCGAAACATGCCAAGCAGAAACTCAGGGAAGAGAAGTGGGCTCACCAAGGCACCCGTCATGCAGAACAGCCACCTCCAGCTTTCCCCGGCTGGTGACACAGGAGAACCACGATAGATCTCTGGTGCCTTCTAACGGAGAAGAGGCAAGGCTGATCCCTCTCCTCCGAGAGGCTCCTGCGACAAATCAACGCTCTTTGTGCCTCCACCCGCACACCGAAATCCTTCCTTCCCAGCCCAGCCCGTGTGGACAGGACAACCCCCCCCACCCAGGCTCTGCAAAGGGCAGAGGGAGCAAAGCACCTAATTGCTACCACTGAATTAAAAAAAAACCAAACAAACAGTTTTATTCTCTTTTACTCTTTTACAATTTTAACTATTCAGCCAACTCTATTTTTGTTTCACGCACCAACCTAATTTTTAGCAATGGCTTACAAAAATAAAGAAGTTTAGCCATATTTATGGTACATATTTCCTTAAACCCTAAAAGAAGTGAAATTATACTTAGCAGCGGTATCTCGGCTGTAACCCTCCGGTGAACTGTAACATTATGGTATGTCTTCCATGTGTCAGATTTTAATATCCATTGCTGGTATCTCTTGTGGTTAAAGTGGACTCACTTTCACATGAGTGCCCAAAACTTCTACTGAATTAGATATATTTGGTATTCTGTGCAGGTGGATGCTTGTTCAAGAGCATAGGTATCAATATATGTATTTAATCGAGCTTAAAACTGGTATGTTGAATATTTTAATCTAGTTCATTTAGTTTCCCCAGTGCTTTCAGCCCACCAAAAACTCCTGCAGCTGCCTGTCCTGCCTGTCCAGTGCTGGAGGGACGAGGTCTCCACCCGGAGACAGCAATTCTGCCATGAGCCACAGAGAGCCACTGCTGACTGCTGCTCTCCTGTGAGGGCTAACACGGAGAGCAACGTCTTGGTTCAGGTACCCACACTCAGAATCATCTCTGGAAGGTGAAGTCTGCTCGTGGGGAGCCGATGGCTCATGCTTCCTCCAGGATTTATCCCCAGCAGCGGCAGCTCCTGGAGCCTGTTTTCGCTGTGCAGGGTGCTGCGCAGAGGCTCGGACCAGCCGAGGCATCCCCCAGCAGCACTGTCTCTCCCGCAAGCAGGGAGCGAGGTTTTTCTGGATGGGCAAATCTGCCCCTGGTGTCAGTTGACCTGTGTAACCCATATAGAAGCAAGGACTCATTTATTCCAGCTGAGGATCAAACTACTGTCTATTAATAAACAGACTGCAAAGCTCCCAGGGAACAGGGAGGAACGATATTATTCCTCTGAAGGGACCTTAAAAGTCATGAAAGATGAGATTTGCTTAAGAAAAATCACAAGAGCAGATTCCTTGTCCAAGGACACAACTTTCAGGTGTGACAGTGCACAAAAAGATCGTTGTCTTCAGCAGATCATGTGAAACAGTCCCAATATCATATTGGCTTGAATGAAAGGCTTTGGAAAGCTCTAGGCAGAGATGGATAAGCTAAACAATGAAAAGTCCTGTTAGGGTTTGGAGGGGTTTTTTAGTTCATATTTGACAGAGGTAATTGCTACCTTTATCCTCAAGAATCAAAATGGTCCATCCCTGGGAGGTATAAAGTCCAAATTCCTCCCACAGCCAAGGGGACTTGGGTATGGGTATTTCCTCTCTATTCTGGGTCTTAGCTTTAACCAGAAAAGAAGGAATCATTAAACAATTTGGGAGATGGGGAAGTCAATGTAGCAGAAGTTTTGCTGCTGACATCATGGCATCTAGGATGTCAGCTGTATCTCCTGGGACTTCTCGTGTCTCTGACCCTTCTCCACTGTGCATTACGCTTAGAGCATGCTGATAGCTGAATTTGGTTGACACGTACCAGGTTCTGTCCCTGGGCTGACTGCTTAACTGCAGGTCTGAAAGGCAAAGGAGGACATTGCTGGGGTTAAACTAATCTCCTCCCGCAGGGTCTCAGCTTTTGACATGAGCCACGTTCTCCCCTTTAAGTTAAACTGCCTTAGAAAAAAACCCAACAACCTTCAAATAACCCCAAAACCCTAAAAAACCAAGAAAAGGTCTGGCAAACTTTTTTGAGCAAAAGACAGCTATGTCAGTTAAAAGCTGCCGAAGGTGAAACTGGCTCTTTTGTAGACAGCCCAAATCACTTCAGGGGTTAGGTCTCATTTACGCTCGTTTAAGCAGCAAAGTATAACTGACAGTGGGACTGTTAGCTGGTCCCCTGCATGGGGATGAATTTCTCCCTGAAGCAGGACAGCAACTCAGGCATGCTTTTTCAAAACATCAATAAAATTTAAAAAATCTACTCCTGAAACCTTCTTTCACTGCACACCCAGAGGTACAGGAAAAGAAATTGAAGCAGGCTGAATGCTCATAAGCAGAATTCCAGCATCTCAGGTGTCCAAAATGTCATCATGTGGATCAGTCCAACAAGGACGGCCATGGCTAGGGATCCAGTTGCTTCATCTGGTTTTCGCAACTGACATACATCCCACCTCATTTGCATATTGTCATTTAAGTGCTTTCCTGCGACAACTGAATTAAGCGCTCAAGATTTCTGTGCAAGATTCCCTTTATTTCACAAAAGGATCAAACTTAATATGTTTCAACAAAGATCTAGAAAGAACTAGCGGCATACAGCCAATACTACTAACACAGGAGGGCATACCTGGCTCAGCTGGGATGTTTGCCAGTCCTCAGAACAGTTAAAGATAAAAACGTGCCATACACATACTCATGACTGTCTTCAGCCACATCCTTCCAGGCCTACACAAGCTCATCCTCCAACCTGACCTTGTAAAACTAGTTCTTCGAAGGCTTGGCAAACATGCAGCACAACAAATTCTAATGGTCACTCTTGAAAACAAATGCCAGGTGTTCCGAGGTGCTCCCACACTTTCCTCCTGAGAAGAACTGGAGATTCGGGTCACACTGGGTTTAATTCCTGGCTCATGTGTCCCTGGTACCAAATGTGGCTGCTGAACCGACCTACCCAAGACACCATATTTCTCCCATACACAGCCCAGCCAGTGCTGCTGGTCAGTGAAGCAGCAGACCAATGAAGAACCAATGTTATCTCCTGCCTCTGAAGTATTTGTGGTGAATGGAGATAAACCCAGTTGGCAGCCAGTCACAAATGGTGTTCCCCAGGGCTCAGTATTGGGGCCAGTTCTGTTTAATATCTTTATCAATGATCTGGACGAGGGGACTGAGTGCACCCTCAGTAAGTTTGCAGCTGACATCATGTTGGGCGGGAGTGTTGATCTGCTGGAGGGCAGGAAGGCTCTACGGAGGGATCTGGACAGGCTGGATCGATGGGCTGAGGCCAATTGTATGAGGTTCAACAAGGCTCAGTGCCGGGTCCTGCACTTGGGTCACAACAACCCCACACAGCGCTACAGGCTTGGGGAAGAGTGGCTGGAAAGCTGCCCGGCAGAGAAAGACCTGGGGGTGCTGGTCGACAGCCGGCTGAATACGAGCCAGCAGTGTGCCCAGGTGGCCAAGAAGGCCAACAGCATCCTGGCCCGTATCAGAAATAGTGTGGCCAGCAGGACTAGGGCAGTGATCATCCCTTTGTACGTGGCACTGGTGAGGCTGCACCTCAAATACCGTGTTCAGTTTTGGGCCCCTCACTACAGGAAAGACATGGAGGTGCTGGAGCGTGTCTAGAGAAGGACAACGAAGCTGGTGAAGGGTCTGGAGCACAAGTCTTCTGAGGAGCGGCTGAGGGAACTGGGGTTGTTTAGTCTGGAGAAAAGGAGGCTGAGGGGAGACCTCATCGCTCTCTACAACTACCTGAAAGGAGGGTGTAGCGAGGTGGGGGTCGGTCTCTTCTCCCAAGCATCAAGCGATAGGATGAGAGGAAATGGCCTCAGGTTGCACCAGGGGAGGTTTAGATTGGATATTAGGAGCAATTTCTTCACCCAAAGGGTTGCCAGGCATTGGAACAGGCTGCTCAGGGAAGTGGTTGAGTCGCCAGCCCTGGAGGTATTTAAAAGATGTGTAGATGTGGCACTTAGGGACATGGTTTAGTGGTGGACTTGGCAATGTTAGGTTTACTTGATGATCTTAAAGGTCTTTTCCAACCTAAACAATTCTGATTCTGTTTCCAGAGCTGCTCTGCACACCAGCACTCGGTAACACCCAAGTTATAACTTTAAGCCACAAGATTTGCCTATGGCTGACAGGGTCAAGAACATTGTCCATCCAGACACAGCACATCTCTGGCCTTTCTCTTCTGAAGACAGCAGAACGAAGAACACCAGCTACTTGCTCGTAAGAGAATCAGTAGGATGCAGCTGTACACTTTCATGAAGGGATGTAACTGTGCATCCAACAAATTACGTACCTTGCCTGTAGTTTGTTAAATTCCAAGAATTATACCTGTACTAATGAAGTAACTGACAGAGGTGGGGGAAAAAAAAGCATGGCCAACTCTGTCATACTGAAGCATTCCTACACAAAATTCATCAATGTAGGAAAAAAGCATTCCTGGGTCGAGCTAAGGTTTCAGCCACCAAACAATACAAAACATCTAAAGCAATTCACAATTGCTGATACCCTGGCAGTATCATAGGTTCATGTGATTTTAAAATTGCTACTATCAAACAGATTCAGCTTAAAAAAGGAAAGTGTGTGTGTGTGTGTGTGCATGTGTGCAAACCACAGTATCCGTGAGCCCGAATTAAAAGAGAATTCTTAGTCACACCAGTCCCTGCGAGATTTCTGTTAGGGTCTGAGCTCCAGTTTGGAAAACACGCTGAATAAAGGCTTTTCATGGCTGCAGTATGTGAAGTGCTAGGACTCTTCAGCTAGGGGTCACTAGAATTTAAGGCAGAACAGGATTTCAGACCAAAGTTACTCCTAGAGGGAGGACATGCCCTACAGAGAAGACTACTGGATAAAACTTTTCTACATTAATGGCAAGATTTACTGAAACTCCATATTCCTTCTATAATACTGCTGCTGGCAAAGAGATTGAAAAATCATACCACTTTGCACGAATCCACTGGCAATGCAGTGTCCTTGTCCCTGCCTCTCTCTGACATGCAGTCAAAGCACCAGGCTCCGTACATTACCCATTCGCCTTCTGCTAACGTGCCATTAGGGTACAGAGCATGCTGCATTTTGCTTTGAGAGGGTCAACACTGAATCTCAAATACATACAAATATACCCAGACCTGAAGGACAAAAAATGTTCCATGGAGGGCTCATCAGTGCGTTACAGTTCAATAAAATAGTTTACATTATAAGTTAAATTTATAAGGATAAAATGTGCATCTCGTGATGCATGCGTTACTTCACAACATTAAAGAATGCTGCCAGCAAAAGAACAAAGTTCTGGAAACTCCTTTCCTACGCAAGACACAAGAAGACAACCTAAGCAGTTTAAAATGCACCTTGATAAATCTATAAACAGGATTATATAAGTGGGATGCACTGAAAGCATCTGGTTTTTGCTGACCAGAGTCAGAGGAGACTACTTGTGAGGGAGAGGAGTACTTGTCAGGGAGAGAAACGTCAGCTTAGTGCTCTTGATGCAGGGCAGCAGCTTGGGGCAGGAAGGACAGCGATGGGACCCGGTATCACACACACATGCATCACACATTCTTGTTGACAGCCAGAACCTCAAAAAGCAAAAGCACAGCTATGTGTTTGCCAGTGCTGTCCCCTTCGCACTCAAGCAACAGTCACACAGACTGGCACCTAGATTTTTCCTATTTTAACTCACAGAGGAAAGAAAGCAAAAAAAGTAACTCATGTGGATACTACTGAGACATGTCGTGGAGTTCTCTCTCCATCCTTTGCAGAACAACTTGAAACTTCAAGGAGAATGTTTGCTCAACTTGCTTCTCAGCACATATTTATGCACCAGCATTATCCAGGTCCCCCCTGTTTCCTGCTCCACGCTCACTGAAAGTACAAAGCCAGCACAAAGATTTCAGTCCCCAAAAGCAATAACTCTGCGGCCACTGGACAAAAATTAGTTTTTTATAGATTGAATTTATTTCACTAACCTGAGCTTTGCCAGCGGCTGCTTTTGGAGGATTCACTGCAGGGCAGTGGTATGTACAAACACGCAGTAAAATTCACTATGCCTTTCTGATTGTCTACAAGGTTAAAAGGTCTGCAACTCTAAAGGCTTCAGTTTTCCCCCCAAATTATCACAAGACTCCCTTTGTTATTCTCACATCTTCCCATTCTTCTCAACCTATCATCAACTGGTTCCAACTTCTGGAGTAATAGAATAGAAAGAACACTGAAGAGAAATCTTGAGATGCAGACCTGAGGTTCCCAACTACCCTTCAATAAATAGGTCCTCCTTACACAGAAGTCTCTATACTATGCTGGTAACTGCAATTTTAAACTAGTGAGATGAGGTATCAACACTTCTGCAAAGTCAGCTGCAAAAATCCATGCAAGTAACAGGGTGTATCAGCTTCTGTCGAACTCATTTCCCTTCCAGCTCAGTTCTCTCTACATATTATTGCACTCACAGCTACAAATGCACTGAAGACATTTAAGAGCTGTAGATGAAGTAGAGTGGGAAGGGGAGAAATAAGGAGCAGACCATAGTGGTTTATAGAGGCTGTTCCCCCACCAGCGCTTCCCACCCCACATCCCTCCTTGAAAAGCTGTGCTCTGTTTGGTGCTGGGGATCCTCACCAGCCCTTTCACACTGCCATGGCTTGTGCTCCCAGTACCGAGGAGTTTCCCTTAACTTCAGGCTTGCTTTCACATTTGGTTACGCTCCACACATTCCCTTCCTCCAGCTCTACTTACACCTGGAATAAGGGGAGTCTATTTTCTGGCATGGACAGATACAAAAGGAAATCCACTTCACGTCACTTACGTGTTTATCTTCTTTTGCCACAATGAAGACCACCCAATCTTCATTTTCTTGATTTTTTTAAAAACTTTCCCATAATATTTACAGTGTGAAAAACAACTAGGGGAAAATCATAGTGTGGAAACAAAAGTTTTAAGTATGTTTCTGCAGAAACAAATGCTTTATTAATAGCTTTGTGCACAAAAATAAATAGCGAGTGTGTCACAGCTCTCCTCCAGGGAACTGGAATGTTAACAATAACTCTAACAACTAATGAGCTCAGTTTTACAGCAGTGCGAACAGATGCACATAGAAGTTAACTCTGTTTTATGGTCACCCAATGTGTCAATAGGTGGGCTGGGAAGTAAAATATATTCCTACTCCCACTCCTTTTAACTAGTACATATCATAACCTCACACACCGGGAAGTGTTCTCTGTGTACATCACCCAGTCCCATCAATATTAATAGACTGTCATATGCAACTCAAACAGATGCTCTCCCGCTGCTATACAGCATTCATGACTCATTTCATTTCAGGACTGAATGCAATGCAGTTAGCAGCAGACATCATAAAACTAATCAATATCCATGTGCAGCCTTTCCCCAGGCGTATTTGATTTTTAAAAGAGTTCTTCAAATTCTTGGAATAAAACGGCATTTAATTTGCATGCGGGGAAGAGAGAGACCAAGCTTGCAGGCAAGCTCTTTTTATACATCAATATCGCAAGACATGTACTTCATTAGTGAAATCCTATCCTTATAGGAAGAACTGGAGTTTTGAAAGAAACAAGTCTAAGAATTACAGGTGATGTCTACATGGTCCACAGAGAATTTGCAGATGTGAAGTCAGCAATAAAACTTAAAAAACACAACAGCATTCTTTAAATCAGTCCTCTCCAGCATATCAAATGGGGGGTCAGTTACTACAGGCTTTTTTTCCAACCTGGTTCCTGTGATACTGCAGTATTCATGCTCTAGAGGTCAGGAGGTACCAAGGGCCAAGAAACCCTGTCTGCTGTTCTCAGCACTTCCAGCGCAAAGCAGGAATAAACAATCCCTGGCATAAATGTGAGAACTATCGTAGTGAGGACAGGAACAAATCCTGTCAAAGCCTGCTGGGCGAAAAATTTACTGAACAACTTTTATGACAGTGAAGATCTGAGTCAGAACCCTGCAAACTGCCCAGATGTTGAAGAGACTCACTGCCACTCTTACGCAAGCTTCAGTCTGAGCTCCAACAAGCATGACAGAGCCTCTGGAAAACATCGATATTTCCATGGCCTGTATGCGGATATTTTGTCCTCACCCTCTCCCTTTCCCCCACGAACAGCTTTCCCTTGAATTTATTTCCTTCCATACAAACTCCCTTTCTGTGATCACAGTCAGACGTTAGTAACTGCAGCCGGCTGCTGTCACGAGCCCCGACAGAGACTGCACCGCACCACTGCCTGGCTCACGGCACCGGTTAGGCACAACCATCGCTGGCACAGCATCTGGGATGGGACTGAGGACTGCCATGCCCTCTCCAGCATGGGCTACCCAGGCACGACCAGGTTTCAGGGGTACTCGTTGACAAGAGAGAATACGGGTTTTTTTCCCCAAGACTGTTGTGGATTAAGGGAAGTAGTTCTTGGAAGTGATTAATAAAGCTTTGCTGGTACGTCTTTACCAGCTCTTGTATTATTTCTAGGCCCACAGCGAAATTCCTAGCAAGCTTACACCCAGCCATAAAGGATTGCTTGAATTCAAACTAAGACGATGCTGATGCTGTTATTCAGGGCACTTGTCATGTGTCTGTCTGGACTCAACTGTTAGAGAAGACAGGAGGCCATGCCACGGCAGTCAGAGGTTAAAATTGGAAATCAGGGGTTCTGGATAATTTTTCTCAATGCCTTGGACACCTGTGAGACAGTCACATTTCAGCTGCAAAAACAGTGTGCGTCGTCATGTGCTCATGACCATATATATACACACACCCTCCTCATATATAACTGGCTTTTCTTTCGTAGGTGCTTAGTATTTTGAAGAGTTCAGATGCCCAACTTCACATTCCCAGTGCCAAAACCTCATGAGCGTCTTCAGCAGCAGCGGCTCCCGAGAAATGCTTTGAAAACACGGAGAACGCGTCCTCAAACACGTGGTGGGTTGTGGCTTCTTCAAAACAACCATATGAAATGAGACAGATGCGTTCATAAGCGTAGAGGTCTTTGCCAAACACCAGCCGCTGGACCTCATTAAAGGCGTCGCCCACCCCTCACACGCGTGGACCTCTCCCCGACACTAACCCGCCGCAGCGTCCCGCCGCCGCCGCCGCCGCCCGCCCCGGGGCGCGCATGCGCGGCGCGCCGCTCGCTCCCGCGCCGGTGGGCTGGGGCGGGGCTGTGGGGCGGCCGTCGCCGCCAAGAGGCGGGCGCGGCCCCGTCAGCGGGGCTCTGTGGAGTGGGGGGCTGCTCCGCGCGGTCCGGGCCGTGAGAGGTGCTGCCTTTGTTCGTCCCCTGAGCCACAGCGGGGCCTGAGGGGCCTGTGTCGGCAGCTGCCCCGACACGCGGGCCAGGGGCTGGCGGGCGGCCGCCTGGCCTCACGGCAGCCCGGCCGGCACAGCGGCAGAGGTGGCTGGAGGGAGCTGGGAGTTGCGGGTCACCCCGCTGAAACCTGGTGTTTGCCTCTCACGAGCCTCTCGTTTCGCCTGCTGCGGTACTGAGAAGCGTTTCTTAAACAAGAGCCGCAAACGACGCTGACTGGAGCGGGGCGAGCGAGGAGTCCACCGCGGGGTTGTCGTGCTGTCTGTCCGTCCGCCTGTCCCTGACCGCTCCCGTGAGCAGCCAAGGTACCTGGAAACGCAAAAGTCCCTGTTTTCAGAAACCTGTTAGGCGTCATCAGGCTCCCAGACTAGGAGGAAGAATTTTAAGTCGCAAATCCTTTTTCCTTTGAGGAGTTTATCCGAGTGGAATTAGGTAGCAATAGAGAAGAGCTTTCTGGAAAGGGCATCGTGATGTTGCTCCTCTCAACCACCATGTTGTCGCCTTGCTTCTGAAACACTTCAGCAGAATTTATGAGACACTGAAGTTTATGCAATAATGTTAAGACCTGTTTTTGTAGATGTCGTTTTTTTCACATCTTCCTGTCATATTTTGTAGGTGTTCCCATTGCCCAGACATCTCAAGTTATGAATCTCACTAAACTTAATATTCTTCCATAGTCTTATCAAACTGTCTCATACCCTCAGATTCCAGATCTTTTCATACTTTCAAAACTCCAGTTTTCCCTTGTATTTGGCTTGAAGCATCCAATAAAGCTCGTTCTGGACTTTGTATCTATTAAGTATTGAAGATGATTTTATTACTTTTAACATATATGATATATATGGACCTGTATTAACATACAAAACCCTATCATGATCCAAAAACCAGACGGAAATCTCACAAAGACATTTGGATAGGCCATGAGATAGAACGGAGTGAACTGGACTATCTCCAGCTATACATTATCTCGCAACCTCATGTTTTCCTTCTCTTTTGCAGGGAAGTAGCAAGTTTGAGTCTCCATAGCACGACCCCTTGACTGAATCCTGTATCACACTTGCTGGCTGCAAACTGTCACATTTTCTGTGCCACGTCTCACCTGTGTGTAAAACGGGTAAGATGACATTCTCTGTCCTCATGGCTCCTTTGTGCTGCTTTCTTCATGTCTGGAAATTGCTTTGAGATAAAATGTGTGTTAGGATAAAAAGAAGCAAGTTGTCTTTTGAGGCAGTGAATTTTTTGTGCTACAGTGAAAACTGCATTACAGAAAGGGAAATTCTGCTGAGCTGTCAAGAAAAGGAGGAGCAGCAGTAGATAAAATCCTAATTTCTCTCAGAGTGGTTTAACACAGACTATTGCTACAGCAGCAAGCACAGTTGAGAGAGCTACAGCTGAATAATATGCCCTGTAATAGAAATGCCCGTAGTATTCTTTTAAAGCAACTACAGTGCGCTTCTAATTCCAGGCAAATTTTGATTATAATATTACAATGTCCTGTAAAGTGGCTTCATTCTGCTTGGGTTCACTGCCAAGCAGTTCACAGCTACACTGACCACAAATTGGAAAAAAAATTATTGTGGTAGAAAGAGTAGTTCTCTTTTTCTCTGTTTCACTCTCTCTTTAACAGTGCTGGAAATGATTGGGGGCATTAGTATTCTGATGAAGAGAGCCTGTGACAAAGACCGTGACTACAGGGCCTCCTGACTCTTCTGTGATGCTGCCAGTGATGTAGAGGGGACTGACTCCAATTGCACCGTTTTCAAAATAGCCCTACCATGGTACGGAGAAAACAAACAGACGGGCAATTCATAACGCAGGCATAATGTTTTCAGTTTTGCAGTGTTAGCTTTGCACTTTGTATGGAAGAATGATACCAGGTGAGCAAATATTTATCTTCATGCAGGGACTGCAGATATTTGTGTGCCAATTTGTATGTCCATGTGTATGTGTTTGTTTAAAAAAGGACAAGCTATATACCAATGTGATCGTATCCTATCTTTTTTCTGCATGTGTTTCCCTGGCAGGATTTGGAAACCTCATGCAGGATGTGCTGTGGTGCTTTAGTCAAGTAAAAGGAACTATAGATATTGGGGTGACAGAAGGTAAGTTTATTTTTCCTTTTGTTGCTGTGATTAGAAATAACTTGTTTGTCATGTACATCTTGCCTAATCAGCGTGCGGGGGGGTTGTTCGCGTGTTGTTGGAAACTGCTGGCAAAGAGCTAAGTTGCACTCTTTTCGTTTCTGCCTTCATTATGTACTTAACGCATTTGAAAGAGATGGGTCTCTAAAATTACCTATTGAGCCAAAAAAGTCCTTTGAAGGCATTATGGCTTAATCATATCAATAATCTTTGAAATAGATTTCCTTTTGGTTTTCAGCTATTATTTACAGAATTTTTCAGGGAATTATGAGACAACCTCTCCCATTGTAACATCCTTTACTGGAATCATTTGGATTCTGTTTCTGAGTAACATAAGTGTAACTTGGTGCTTATTCTTGTATATGGAGTTAAAATAAATTGCAGTGCATACACTTGTACAGATATGTACCTGTGTGGGAGGGATTGATGCAGGCAGTTGGGGGATTTAGGAGCACAAGACATCCCCTCTGACACTCAGTAGCTTTCAGGGCAATTTGTGGGCACTTCTCTCTCTGCAAGCACATCTGTTTGGCATTTAGCCAACATGTGGACTGCAAAAACATGGACAATTGAAAAGAAATGCATTCAGTTTTCCTGACTTTAAGGTTGAATTTATTCATTCAGTTCTGTTCTTCCTATGACTGTTCTGCTCTCAACCGGGCATTTTCCTTCATTTTCTTATTCTCATTTCACGCTTTCCTTTCTCTTATTGCATTGCCCATTAATCCATTAATTCCTTTCCCTTTCCATTTCACATTTTATTCCCTATATGTTCGTTATCCCTCAAGGACAACTGAAACCTTTATCACATCCCTCTTCTCTTAACCCTCTGAGTATAGGCAATGGTTTTAGGGAGGCCAAACAAACAGTGATGAAATCCTGTCTTCCCCTGTGCAGAGCAGGTTGGTTTGTGTTACTACAGTGACCTTTTACATTTGCATGTAAATTTCTGTCATGTTTTGTTTGGAGCACCAGAGGACACAACCTTTGTTCTCTGGGATCACACTGCTGATTGACTGCAGGAGGGACAGGCTGATACCTGGAATATAGCATGTGAGGGTGCTGCCCAGCGAGACTTGGTTGCACTGGCAGAACTGTGCCAATGTTTTCTGCCTGGAACCAGAGCGTAGACACTACTAGTAGCATTTCATCCCTCCACCTGAATGGTTTTGGACATAAGAATAATGCTGGGGAAAGAGCGTGCTAACAAGCGCAGCAATGCCTGGGAAATTGTTGCTAAAATTGCAACTGCTTGCAGCTCCTTATGTGGAGATTAAGATAATAAATGCAGGAACTGAGTTGGCCTATTAGATATATTTCTTCTATTTTGTTATATTTCCTGAAGTGTGATGCTTTCTTTAAAAGCACAGTCTCGTAAGACTGAGAAGATGACTCAGTCAGCCCAAGCCTCTGACAGCAGAGCTCTGACTTCTCCTGGTGGGAATGGGATTCTGCCTGGAGTACTGTCATCTGTTTCAGTTCAGTGGCAGTTCTCTGTTACACTGCTTTTGCAGAAGAGGGTTTCAGTCTGTAACCCCGAGAGACTACAGTGGGGGACAAAACTCAGGAGAATATTTAACGATTCGTTAAATCTCTAGGGGAAAAAACCCCACCATTGTGATTAAAGCCAAGATATTTTTTTAACTGAGGTGGGTTTTTTTGCAAAAATGCTTACAAGTGTTTTAAACTTTTACTCTAGAATCTGCAAATAATTTTAAATGGTCAAGAGTACTTGTTTGCTAGTTCAGGATTAATAAAATGGTAGGTTGCCTCTTCTTACTTACTATCCTTTTCTTAATGTAACCAGTTATCAGCTGAAGGCTATAAGCTATATTGTTTTTACATTTGAGACTCAATGCTGGAGGAATCCAGAGGCACGATGACAGGAAGGGCCCCCTGCGATTTTTTGCTTGGGGTAACCTGGACTCGCGGAACAGTAAAGGCTGATAGATAATACTTAAAGGCTATATTCAGTGAAACCAGAAACAAAAAGGTGATCATGTTGGTCTGTTGAATCTGGTCAACATGTACAAATGGCCTCACCATGACTGAGCAGAAAGCTCAGGAGAGTATTTTAGGTATGGGATTGGGCTTTTGGTTGTTACGCTGTTTTTGTGTTTGCATGTGAATGTGTATGTGTGTGGATACAGATGTACACATACATGAATTACATGTCATAAAAGTGTTTGTCACAGATGCCTCACCTTCATCAGAGGTTTGTCCATAACTTGTTACTTTTATGCTAGTCTTTGTGGCACATTTTTGACCTTCAGAACTCTTGGTAACATTCAAGCATCATGAATTTACAAAATGTAATTTCATTAGTTATTGGAATGCATGCATTTGTGTACGGTCAGGTGAAAGGAGATGTTACTATTATGTTTAGAATGTTCTGCCTCTTTAAATGTAGAAGAGCCTGCCTCCTTCAGCAGGATGGATTGTCATTCTGACTTTCAAATTATACTTAAAATGTTGCTGAGACGAATTCTGTATTAATTCTCTGATAATATGCTTGCTCTTTCAAATGCCCATGTAAAGCTGCACAAACAGAGATACACACAAACTTTTGCATTTTGTTCTTCCCTTGGTCATTGCTTTCCTTAACTTGGAACATGGTATTGTAGTGTGTGGCACTTGTCCTGATGAAACCAGTGACGTAATGGATGCTTTAACTCTCTAATAACTGTGTGAATGAATGAGCTCTCTTGTGCGGAGATGGGAGGCCTCGGACACCTTTCAGCTGCTCAGACAAACACTGATTTCAATGTTAAATATGAAGTAAATGATGTTGCAGATTGCCATTGTGGTGCTACAGTGCTTTGAACTGTATTTCATTACTTGCTTTGAACTGTATTTCATTACTTGCTTTGAACTGTATTTCATTACTACTGAAAGGCAACAAATTTTAGAGATCTTTGCCTTATTTTGGTATATTGATAATTAGCAGTCTAGTGTGGGGCACTTCAGGACCTGGTTTAGTGGGCATGGTTAATGGTTGGACTTGATGATCTTGAAGGTCTTTTCCAACCTGAATGATTCTATGATTCTGTGAAACCAGATCAGTGCAAATTTAAGAGGTGAAATTTCCTCTAGTCTTCTTGACCCTCGTGATCCACAGTGTAGAACTACCATGGCCACGGGAAGCTGCCTCAGTGCTTGCTGAAGGGCATGCCACAAGGGAGTTACGCAGTGACTGTAGACCTTAGGAGAGCAAGGGCAGCCTTAGGAGATTTGGGGCTGCTGTGCATGTGGGCTGTGTGCTTCAGACTAGGAGTACAGGCATTAAGCATTTAAATCTTGGTCATATTAAATTAGTCAGGTGTAAAGCACACATATAATGAAGTTATCAAATGGAGGAATATCACATAAATGTTAATGGCTAAATTAAAATGGTCCTAATGAAGTCAGATGTTCTGCCTGGTGTCTGGAATATTTTGCAATTGGAATGTCACCAGTTCCTAGCAAGCTCGATGAACAACAGTCATTTCCAGCAGGTCTGAGATTTTTATTATGTCTGCTTGCACATGCCTGTGTTTGCCACATCATCCAAATGTGTAACCAATAACTCCAACTCAAAGATTTCAGTGTTGAATGGTGGTCTGCAGGCTCACCAAGCTGGCTCAGAGCCTGGTTTGTGGTCTTGTATGTTGGTTTCCTTTTTGTGTTGCTAATTAAGCTCAAATATATATTCTGATCTTTGCATGTGAAGTGAAACTCAGTTTGTTAATGGAACATAAAAACTGAGTATAAATATTTAAATATATCCAAGCCACAATGAAGATAACTGGGCGAGGGCGGGGGGGGATTGTACATGATTTTAATGAGGTGGAATTAATCTGTTTCTTAGGGAATGTTTGTGCCTATTTTTAAGTGGAAAAAAAATCTTTTTTCTTGTCATGTACAATGGAATCTATTACATCCATGCAGATGGTGGAAGAGAGGCACGGTATTTGCAGAGTTCAGTCCTACAAGTAGGTCTCAGATATGGCTTCTGTTTCAAGCTGACTCTGAGTTCCTGGGTAAACCTGAAGCAAGTTACTGCACAGCTCTGTGTGGATAATATTTTTCCAGAGGCTCACATAACCTCTGACTCTCCGTGATCTATATCTACATCCATAACATCCATAAGGAGGTGATAAAGACAGACAGAGAAACTGGAGGGGTGCTGTATAAACAGTTAAAAAGGCATAAAGGGAGGAGAGGCAGAGGTTTACGAAGAAACACAGCCTTCCACTTGAAGCTGTAATGGTGATCTTGTAAGCAGAACTGGGGCAAATGTGTTTCCGGGCTCTTAAGCACAGGACCAAAGAGTGAGTCTAGACAGCCGAGGGACTTGGACTGGTCTTGGAGCAGTCAGTTTCCTTTCCTTTCCTTGAACAGCAGGCAGGTCAACACCTCTCAGTTTAGTTCATCCGTTCTGTTCCAGCGGTGGAATAAACTTCCAGATCTCTGTTACCAGAGTGAGTTACACAAGCCCAGTACTGTGACCGTGAGAATCTGGGTTGTAGTGGGATGTGTTTGGCATGGAAATCCATGCTGGAGAATGAGCAGGTTGGTCTGTGCGCAGTGGATGACTGTGCCTGAGGTGTGGCATTGTGGCTCTGAAGATGCCGTCCTTGGGTACCACAGCGTGTGCTGCCTTCTCACGATATGCACCTGCATCATGTAAGCCATGTGCTGAGAAAGGAAAGGTCGTAACTAGAACAGTAATATGCTCTCTTTTCCTTTGTATAAGGTGAATGGTTTCTCCAGAGCTGTTCTCAGCTGGCCTGACATAGGGGTGGCCCTAGCCTTCTCTAAGGGCATCCTGGCTCCAGAATATTAGTTCAACTAGCTGCTTGGAAATTCACATTCTTTTCCAGGTTATGTTATGAAAGTGGTAACTCAGTCGCTGTGATCATTAGAGGTATGTAATTGCAGTTTTCATGTGTGTGATGTGGTTTAATTATGCATACCGCACTTAACTTCCCTCTGTAATTTCAACTGGAGACGACATTCATCACTTTCTCAAGTAAACCTGAATGTAGTTTCTAGGTGCAGTTAAACAGCAGTGTTTGTTTCAGAGACAGTTGTTTACATTTCCAGGCTAGTATATGAAATAATCTCATTCTCCGAGTCATACATGAACACATAAAGTGACTTTCCATGAAGAGTGCTTTATAAAATACTGTCTCTTTATTTTGTATCTCATTTCCTGGGATGGACTTGAGATACACAACAGTACTTGATCTTCAGCCTTCACTTGTTGTAATGCAATCAGAGTGAGCCATCCTCTCTGAGCAGGAAGGCTTTGCCATGCTTGCAGCCCAGACCTGGATTTTTTCCTCTCGCATCCAGAGAGGGTGTTTTGAACAAAGAGAAAGATATTAAAGTGAAATGAAAAGCTTCTCTCTTCACTGGCACAGGTGCTTTGCACCTCTTTAGTACAAATGCAGTCAGTGCTGTCATCTGCCAATGACAGCAAAATTAGAAAGACTGCAGCCAGATGATGAAACCAAGCAGCAACATGACCCAGTGCTCCACACGAGGCAGCAACAGCAGGCACGAATGGTGAGTGGTTTGGTCCTAAACCAAAAGCTTGTCCGTAGAGTAATTAAACAGCAGGAAAACAGGGGGTGTGAGCATCAGCAGCTTATCACATTATTTCCTTCCAACCTGTCCTCTTGCTACTGTGATGTTTTCCATTATGTGCAGCTGAGGAGGCCGTGGCAGGGCGAGTTTGGAGCGCGCTTATCTGTGAGAGATTTCTGTCGCAGAGAGTGGGTTGTGCTTGGAAAAGGGTTAGAAATACTGATGTAGATCTGCTCCGCTTCTTAAAATGCTGCAGGTTCAACTGGGTATGGGAGAGTCTGAATCGAGAGCACTGCCTCGGAAGAATCCATAATACAGCAAAATGTGGTTTTGTTCTGTGCTGTAATTTGCTGCAAGTTTGTAAGTGCCTTGCTGGGTCTTTTGGTGTCCCCCCCGGCCTAAAGACGCTTTCTGAAGGCGTGAGGGAGCGGACCTGTGCAGCCGCAGGCGCCCGGGCCGCCCTGGCCCCCGGAGGCAGCACGGCTGCTCGGGGAGGGCAGCGACACCTCGGGCGCCTACCTCTCCTCTCCGTGCGGCGCTCCGGAGGCTGGGCTGCGCCTTCGCCCTGGGAGAGCAGCAGAGTTTCCGAACACAAACCACCGCAAGCTCTTACCGGCCCGGCCCGGTGACGCGTGTCGTCCCCCGTTCCCCCCCCCCCCCCCCCCCCCCCCGCACGGCCGAGACCCTCGGCTCTCCGGGCAGGGAGAGCGCTCTCCGCCGCGGCGGCGGCCGCCTCCGCCCCGCTGGGCGCCGGCAGCCGGCCCGCCGGCGGCTGCGAAACGCCGCGGCTGCCGCGGAGCGGAGCGGGCTGGGGCACCGCGCAGCCCGCCTGCCCGCGTTCCCGGCCGCCCGCCGGCGCCCTCGGCCGCGGGACTGCCTGCCTGCAGCCGGCTGGGGGGGGGGTCTGCGCCTGCCTGGCAGGACGGGCGGCCGAGGCGCCGTGCTCCGGGGGTGTGTTCGCGGGCAGGACGGGCTTAGTCAGCAAACCCGGCCGCGCCTCAGCCGATGCGGCGGCGGAGCCGGCCGGGCCGGAGCGCTCCGCTCCGCTCTGCCGCCGGGGCCGGGGCCGCTGTGGCCGGGCCGGCAGCATGGGGGCCGGCAGCACGGGGGCCGGCCGGCCGGCTGTCCCCGCCAGGCAGCCCCAGCGGCGAGCCCCCGCCGCCTCTGCCATGTAGGCTGCCTGGGCACCGGAAGGTTCTCATGGATTGAGGAGGGGCTGCGCTACCTTCTTCTTTATTTTTTTTAGCGGTTTCCCCCCCCCCCCCCCCTTTGTGTGGTTTTCTTTCCCTCTTTTGTTTTTTTTAACCCCGGGTTTGGAAGATGAAATGCTTCTCGCGCTACCTGCCTTACATCTTCAGGCCGCCGAGCGCCATCCTCGCCGCCAGCTGCCACGCGGAAGGTACGCGCCGCGGGTGGGAGGGCGGACAGGGCGGGGGAAGCGGCGGCGGCTTCTCACCGGAGAGGGCTGAGGAGGCAGCAGAAAGGCTGGGGGGGCGTCTGAGGGCTCAGGAGAAAATGACTTCGTTTGTTCCTGGCAGTGCTGCTTGGTTTACTGCTAACTCTGCACTAATAGTGCAACTAAGCAAGCGGGCTTAAGGAAGACTTCATAGCTACGGTGCCGCACGTTTTTCAGCTGTATGTAGTTTGTAAACTTGGCCTTTAATTCATCTGGATATTCCCAAGAAAATGAAAAAATCATATCGTGTGCTGCCTGCGTTCCGTTACCTGTGCCCTTCCCCTCATTCAGTAAAGCCTGTTTTCAGGTCTCGGCAAAACAGCTCTGCAGCTATTTGGGATAAATGAGATATTCTCAGCAGCGCTTGAACTTTGTATTTTCTGGGTAGGAATGCAAAGTATGAGGTCCGTGTTCACTGAGACTTCAGTGGGACTTCTCCCATAGGGAGTGCTTGTTCATGCTGATTTATAACCCTGCGTGATACGACTGTGTGCACATTTGCAGCGCGTGAACCATCATCACACAGCTTTGCGAATCATCCGCAGTCGTCCAAACAGCTCTGCAGGATCAAAATTTCACACCACTGCTACTCCCCTATGTGGAACCACAGCGATTTGCCTCATGTGCCCTAACCAGAGTTAGTTAATGAGGAAAAACACACTTCCTGTCCCTCAGCTTTCTATGGACTCATTCATCTATCTTGAGTCTGTGTGTATAAACTGAAGTAGCAACCTCATCCGTGAGCAAGGGGCAAATCCAGACAAACGCTGTAGGGATGTATGCCTAACGGCTGGTTTTGAGATGATTGGCTTCAGTCTCTGCCCACTGCATGTATCTAGCAAAAAAGAAACATGGTGGGGCGTACCTTGCCATGGCTCCTGATGCCTTGACCAAGAATGTCGCAAGGCTGAAGATATGGAGTGGAAAGGTCAAGCAGGAAGGAGTGGGCAGTAGATGATGACACTCCAGGATAAATACTTAGGTTGCTATATTTTAGTCCAAGCAGACAGTGTGAACTTGTTATTTTCTCTGAAGTTCTAAGCAGATAAAATTATCCCAGTAGATAACTCAGATTAACTCTGGAGTTCTTTCTTTGAAAATTTCTCTGAAGATTTCTTTTGTTTTCATGTTGACTTTGTCCAAAGGCACAGCTCCTTAAGATAGTCTGAATAACTTTTGGATTGTTCTACTGGAATAAGTAATTCCAGGGAGAAGCAGACCTCACTGTTTTAGGGGAGGTCATATGAGACTACTGAGAGGGAAAAAAAAAAAAAAAAAAAAAAAAAAAAAAAGAATTAAAGAATGCCACACCGGTGTGCTATCTTTTCTTCTCCATTGCAAACAATATATGAAGAATGAAACTTGTACAGAACTGTTTCTCAGACCAATTATCAGATGCATATAATTAACTTGGGGTGAAACTGAGGTCTGGAGAGTTGACATGACTGTTGCAGGCTAAATCACTAGCAGAACTGAGAAGACAACACAGGTAAGAGCCTGACTCCTGCTTCACTCCTCTTGGAGTCGCTAAAAAGGCCAGTGTAGCATACAAGAACCCTTAATATACGATGCGCAGCAGGAGCAGGATCTAGTGCTCGTCCCTCCATGTTTTGAAGTGATGAAGTTGTGATTTGGTATCTCTGGTTCACTCTCGGTGGAGTGCAGACTTGCAAATAGACAGAACTATTCAGGGGGTGAAGCTGCGAGGCCTCAGGGACCAGATTCAGTCAGAAGCTGCCCTGGCCAGTCTTTCAGCCAGGCTTTACTCCGCAGACAGACAGAAGGCACAGGACGGCTAAGCCTGTCAAAGAGAAAAGGCTCCTCTCCTCTCCCAGCCTGGCAGAGGTGTCCTCCTTAACCAGAGGAGAAACTCCTTCGTGCCCCTGCACCAGCCTCTGTACTCACCCCTTCCTGGCAAAGGTGTTCCTCCAAAGACCCTTCAAAGCTCGGCTCTGTCCAGACCAAGACCTGAAATCCCGATGTATTCTTTATTAACTCACTGTAAGAATTATCTTCTTCGTTCATCCCAGGTTCCCAGAGTTGTAAACTAGAGATCTAGGTCAGCAAAGAGCCTGGAACAAAGGCTGTGCACCAAGCTGTAATAAACCTGAAATTCAAGTATGCTTGTTTATCCTCTCTGGCACTGCCTGTGAAATGGTTTTAGAAGGTTGCAGCTGAGGTCTCATTTATTTCTTCACAGACCGGTTTCTTGCTCAGCTCTGCTTTGCTGTGAAGTTACCATGCTTGAATGGCAGTGCCCATGGAAACGATCCAGCGTTGTTAACATTACTGTGGACGTGCGGGATTATGGTAATGAATGGGAAGGAGAGGGTGCATCTGGAGAAAGCTGGTGCGAGTGAAGTGCCTTAGGCGTGGATGTGGTATGGCTGAGCAGGTGACATTCTGGCTTCTCTCGTGTGACCTGTTGTTGCCATCATACTCCTGGTGCTTGTTGTTGTCCAGAAACACCAATCCTCCTTGTACCAAGGCGTGTGGCTTAGGATGCAGTATAGCACGTGTGTTTTGAGATCTTTTGAAAATATCGACTACTTGGGCCTTAATAGCACAGCTCAGTGATGCATTCAGGTGTGGGGTTAGTGTTGCATGTTGGAATTCAGTCCCACTCAGCATCACATAGGAACGCATGCTTGTGTCCCATTGACCTTAAAGGTATGTCTAGCTTGGCTGAATAATAGCAGTTTGGCAGAATTTGAGCCCACAATACTATTCTCTGGACCTTGATTGCTACTCCTGAACTGTATCTGAATGAGGAATATTACTGTAGAAAAGCATTTCTTGATCTATTACTTAAGATGCAAAGCAGGTATTTGGTCTGCCTTGTTCTTGCAGTGGTGTGTGCACTGAAAATCGATCCAGATATATCTTTCGATGTGGAATGAGCACTGTGGGCTTTCTATCATTTATTATTTGCTGAAAAAGAATTGAATGACAGCGGGACCGATGCCTTAACAGAAGTATGTATGTGTTAGCATCGCTTTTCCTGAGAACTGTGGATAGGCTGCAGCAGCTGGCAGACTTGGGATGTGTGTTTACAAAATAAAACACTTCAGAATGGTTACATATATACTGATCAAAATAACTGCCTGTTTTTTTAAATGCAAATGTTTTAATTTGTGCAACATGTCCAACTTAAGGATATCAAAGATCATTTAAACCCTTAGCAAAGTAACCTTCAGAAAAAAAAGCCTTTGAATTAAGAAAACAATATCCTTTCCTGCAGATGAGGAAGCAAGCACAAAGATGGGAAGTGGGCTCTCTGAGGTCATACAATTACCAAACTTTGAGTCATGCATATGTTTTTCTTCCAGAATTTAAACAGAAATGTATTTTTGTGAGCTTTTCTGAGAAGGGTTTGAAATGTTGGCTGTTCTGCAGAAGTATTAATTCTTTTGGGTACTTTAATTGATGTTTAGACATGTAAGAGTTATTTCCTATCCTTAAAATCTGTTATTATGCTTAGAAGATCCTTAACTGCATTATTAATTTGACAGGCCAACAACTCAAATACATTTTCAGTAACTTCCACATTTTTCCAAATTTGGTTGACATTGAGTTAGGCCTAAAGTCTTGAATCACTTTGTATTTCATGCTGGTAAGTGTAGCCATTCATTGCTGCAGTTGTGGGATCTGTGTGCAATAGTATGTTAGCTTGGCGCAGACACAAAACTGCAAACAATACAAATGCATCTGCTTTCAGTACACTCACTAACATTGGAAATTATAATTAAATTAAATATTAAAAATTGTATTGTTATTCATATAATAATATAATAATTAAATATTAATATTTATTTAATATTAAACACTTTATCCAATATCTGAATTTACTGCTAAGGTCTAGGTACACGTTTTTAATTGTAACAGAAAAATAATGATGCACATTTGATATTGCAATGCTAAAAATCTGGACAATACAATGAAAACACGTTTAGGAGGCTTATGTCAAAGAAGCACTGCTACTTTCATGCTAGGGTTGAAACAAATGTATGCTATAGGTTTTCTACTATTTTATTAACTCTAATCACTGTAACAATGTAATAAGAAACTTCAGCACTTCTTTTAGGCTTCCTGTGCACTTTTGTGAAGGACCAAAAGAAAGTGTCCGTTGAGTGTAAGTCATGTTAGGCCAAAGGTTCGGAGTTCAGTCATTGCTGTGAGTAGGCTCAAGTAGTACCGAAATAAGCAATAAACTCACTGTTTGTCCTGCACCAACAAGTCTCGATATTTCGTGCTTTGAAGAGTCCACCAGGAGCTTGGTATTACTCTGTAGCTCATTCCTGCACATTCTTTATTCATGCAAATAATTTAGAATGACTAAATCAGTAGCTTATAGAAAGTTATGGCAGTAGTGCATTACAAGCAGTAGTAGGCCAAGCACAAGGTTTGTAATCATGGGTGTGGAATTCTGATGCTGGCTGGTTTTCTTTGTCATGGGTGAAGAAACAGCTTCACACTGTACAGTGAATAGATTTCTGTTTGTTTGGGAAACAGAAAACATAGAAATAAAAAGAAAACTTCCTACGTCCAATGTACCCAAAACTGAGAGAGTACACAATGGGTACCGCGGGTTTGTGTGTGCGACACCAACGGGGAGGAGCTGCGGCTGGTGACGAAGGGCTTTGAAACCAGCCATACTTCATCCTAGCTGCTGTCAGATGCAGATGTGAAAGGAGCAACACTGCTCAAATGTGACTCATGTTGGAGAACAACAAGGGGTGGGGGGAGCATGGGAAGATCTTGAATCGCAGCTGCAGAAGTGAAGAACAATGGACTGGCTATACAATTACCACTGGCCATGATCCGGGTCTAAGTCTCCTTAGTTAACATCTCAACTGTCTTTATCACGTTATTGTTGTGGCTGCACTCGCTGCCCACCTGGCTGTGCATCTGGCGTTTCTACTGGGAACCCTGGCCTTCCTGGGAGATGGTATTATTGATATTTTACCTATTCCGATCTGTGCTCAGTGAGACTGCTGGCACAGCAGTCTGGGATTTCACACATTCCTCCAAAATGCAAGTATTGGGTCAAGGCTGGAAGAAAACATAGGTAGATTTCTTAGCAGCATTTTGGAAGGAATAAAAAAATAGCACTGACAAATCCCTTGGGAGTCATCTAGCAGGATTAACTGTACTTATTGGTAGTATTGACATAGTACAGGAATTCTTGTAAAAAATCTTCATCCATGCCAGATTTGGTCTGGAATTTTACTCCCATCCAGCTGGTCTCTAGGTTCTTCTAAATAAGCAATAAATGAATTAATAAATAAATCGACTTAATATTTTTGAATGAGAGGAGGTATACAGGAGAAAACCGTCATGCTGTATTGCTTCTCCCAAGTTTTAAGTGACAATATTTAAGTAATTTTAAGTGATAATTATTACAGTTAGCATGGAAACATACAGTCAGAGAAGTGATGAGACGCTGGAGGGCTGGTAAAAACTAAGGAGGTCTCTTGGAGCACCTTTCCGTTTTCAGCAGGCTCTAATAAAGCAGCTACTTAACAGGTTCTTGTCAAACACGTCTCAATCCTTAAAGGATGCCAAATTGCTGTCTTTGCTGGTAATCGGTTCTAGGGCTGAGCTGTCTTCATGGTTTGTGTTCATTTATCTCTAACAAAACTGTTTGCAAGTTAAAATGATTCCCAGTCCCCACTATGTAGCCTGTGGAAGAATTGCTCAACATTAGCTTCATTGTGATGTTGTATCTAGTCTCGTTCAGTTAAATTCCCTGTCTGAGCCTGTCCTTACAGGTGAAGGTTTCTGAACTTATTACTCCTGTTGGGCCCTTTTATTTTCCCTTAATGTGGGATAGCCAGGAAGAGAACTGGTACAGTGACGAAGAAAATAATCCACCGTTAGTAGAAAATGTGTTTTGTGTATTTACTGTATGGCAGCCTGCTGATCTGTTGGTGTCTGTGTGGCCTTTGGGCCAATGGTACTGTTAACTTAAATTCAGTTTGTGCTCTTTAGTGCATCTGTATCCTCCGCTGCAATGAGTTTTCTACACACAGCAGAGGAATTCTGGCTGAACTCGTGAGTTTCTGTATTGCTGAAGATAGTCGGTCATGGCTGGGTCAGGTAAACGCCCTACATGGTGAAAAATGAAGGTTTGTTATGGGTTAAGCTGTCAGCCTTCCTCACCTCCACCCTCCTGAAAACTTTATTTTAAAGCCAAGCTGTTGTCATTTCCCCTACTGTCTTTTCCTCTGGGGAGAATCTTCAATCCTCAGTACGCCTTTTAGCGTTAACATGTAGGGTAAGATTAATTAAGAAGCATGCCCAGGACAAGGAATTCTCTCTGATGTGGCTGGGTCAGCTCCGTGAGTACGTACAGCTGCTGCAGCTGCAGGCAGTCGGTGGAGCCGGTCCAGGTTTCCCGGTGGGAGCGGAGCTGAGCCCGGTGGTGCCCGTGCAGGCTGGGCTCCCGGGGACACGCTCGGGGCTCCCAAAAGGGCTGGGCAGGCGCAGCCTTTGTGCTGGGCCGGCACGCTGGGACCTCCCAAGACGCCTGCGGAGCCACTGGCTGGGAGGCAGGTTATCTGCCTTCGAAGGGCCTCCCTGGGTGCTCCGCGTGTTGTGCTGTCAGCGCTGTGAACCGGCGGCAGCTGCCCTGGTGACACTGCTCACACCTTCCCTGCTTCGGCCGGCCTGGCCTGGGCGTACCGCTGTTTGTCCTTCTGGACAGCTACCCTGGGGAGCTGCGCCGAGCGCAGAGCAGCCCTACTGCTGAGCAGAGGAAAAGAAATGAAAAGGCGGTTTAACAAATAGATTTTTAAACATCAGTGGGGTAAATATTACATATTTGAAAATGAATGTTTCTTTCAAGGCCTCTGAAGAATGGCTGGCGCCCGTGCTGGGGAGGGGGGCTCTGCCTGAGCTGCAGCTGCAGCAGAGGCACAGGGCAGTCACTGTCCATGGTGAGGGTGGGCACCAGCCCGTGGTGCAGCCCCGCTCCACCCTGCTGCTGGGTACAGAAAGCCCTTGTCCCCGATCCCCGTCATCCCCTGAGAGAGGGCAGAGCCTGCCGGAGTTATCCCGAGGGGACGCCAGGATGGCCCACAGCTGTCAGCCCAGTCCCAGCGTGGTGCCCGCTGCTGCTGCTGTACCAGATGTGAATCTGTGGGGAGCTCCGTCAGCAGCAGTGAGCTCTCCTCCTGCCAGCAGTTTAGTTTAGGTCTGTCCTGCGGGGAGTTTTAACAGAAAGTGTTACCTACATTTGATCTTTAGAAATTATACGTACTTCCAAATGACAGACTGTGCATGCAGAGAGCAAGGGAGGGCACAGACTAGTTCTGATCTCTGCTGCTTGATAAGTCACAGCAACTCCTCTGTCTTCTGTTAAGTAGCTCCTATGTCTCCCTGACCCCAGGGCATCTCAGACTTGGCTTCATTGCCTCTATGGGCAGTGGGAGTCATGCAAAAAGCACAACTGCCCGTTATGAGCCTGTTGCTGAATGCGTTAGCACTGTTATGCTGCTGGAGTCTGCCAGACTTGCCTGGAGGACATGGCAAGTCCTCACGTGTCCTTGTAAACCTCCTTGTACTTGGGGGGGGGGGGGGGGGGGGGGGGCTCTGCTCCTCATTCAAGTTTGTACAAACGTATGCAAAAACATTTTACAAACATGGATCCTGTGCCCTCTATTTGGTACCAGTATTTTGACAAAGACTAAGCTAGAGAAGGTCATACAGCGTCTGCTTTAGTATATGAGGCCTGGAGCTAGCTTGGTTCATTTAATGTCATTACTCGAAGGAAGTTAATCTATTGCTTTAGGAATACCTTCACCTTTAATTAATTAAGTGTTCAGACTGCCCGATGCCTGATTTATAAATTCCTTAATGGCAAGGTAAGCAACAAGTACCACTCAGGTAATTGGTGCTGTTAGTGAAACTGACTTTTAGCTCAAAATTAAATACTGTTTTAGTGGAAAAAATACGCTAAATTAATGAAACCTGTCTTTAAGCAGACTGATTATTTCCTGAATAGCTTGATACTCACAGGATTTGGGGTCCTTGAAAGACCAAAATGTGACTTTCCTTTAAAATAAAGGATTTTGAAGTTATAATTCCCAGAGTATTTGTATGAATAGTTCCCTGGCTTAGAAAGGCTACGAAAGAGTGGAGCAATTCCTGTGTTGAAGTAGCCCTGAGGTAACAATCTTTTTTTTTTTTTCTCTGAAGCCTTCCACAGTTTTCTGTTTTTCCGCATTTCTCAGTTTGTGCCCAGGCTTTGCACTAGCATTTTTGGAGGTTCCAGCAGAGGTGACATGAAGGCCAGGATGTTTAATCACTTAGGTTTGAGCCAGTTTTAAAGCTTAGCTCAAAGTGGCCTTAAGCTAGAGGGTTAGCTTTTTAGGGGTCTTTAACATGAAACCTCAGCCAGAGGCACCTTAAAACTAAGCTCTTTACCTTAGGGTTACTCTAGGCTAAGCTTTTGGCCTTTGGAATATTTTTGAGTGATGCATGTAAAAAATAAAAATAATTATTTCCTCATATGCTCCAGACAGCAGATTCCTCTATGGAATCACAGAACCACAGAAAGTGTGTTCAGGTTTTACCTCTTACCGTATTTAGATCAGTGGAATAGGGTAATTAACAAAGTGAAGAAAAGTCTGATTGGGAACTGTTTAAAATGTATCTTAAAGTTCCTGATCCCAGACTTCAAACCATCAGTGGTATAGAGCAGTTGCAGAGACCAGCTGGCTGGTGGCTAACTCGCTCATCTGGCTGTGGTTGGTCTCTGCACCATCCTTTGCAGAGCAAACCCCGGTCTGGATGCTGGAGAACACTCAGGATGGCAGGACCCCACAGCCAAAAGCCTTGGCCTGGAGTGAACCTAAAATAGCCAGTTTTCTGTTCGTTCTTTTTTGAAGACTTTAACTTTGTTATTATGATGACCCTTATGCTTACCATCAGCCTGTCAGTTTTGTCCCCGCTGTGTTGACCATAAGTGGGTTTATTTTTCTGGTGAGTCATTCTGATGGCTTTGACCTGAGTTAATCAGGCACCAGCAGTTGGGAGCTTCACTGAAGTTCTGAATTACCCTGGAGTAAAACCCACATAAATTAAATTTGAAGCAGCATTAATACTACAGAATGGTATGTGCATTAGAGGTACAGTAAGATTGTGTAAGTATGCAAATATGGTTTGGTGTAACTAATAGTCTATAATTACATGAAGAGAGGCCATTAGTTTAAGGCTGATGGAGGAGAACACCGAGTTAAGATTGAGCTTTCTACAGTAATTGCATTGCCTGATTTAGCTGTTCTTTAATTTCTCAGTCTGAATGCCATATCAACCCTTGCTTTTTAGTGAAGAACATCAGACTCACTCTAATCTCAGTTCTCACATTTATCAGAACTTGCACCATGTGCAGGAATCCAACTGCCTGGTCTGTTCTTTCCCTAACAGTAAATGAAGTTAATTTTGTGCAGCCATGAAGAAAAGGATTGTTGCTAGGGGAAAAAGAGGCAAATTCCCTTTCCAAAATACTAAGAGTAATGTCAAAATGAAGCACAGTATATGAAAACTATTTCTTTTCCCAGTAAGTTTAATGCCTTGTTTCTGCTACATCCATTTCTCTTAATTCATTCCTGTTTACTTGGAGGAGGTAAATCACACAGCACTGCCCAGCTCCTCCCACGGTGCCAGTCGTGCGATGGGAGATGTGCTGCAGCTGGAGAGAAGGGAGGGCCGCAGGCACATCTCTGGACTTCTTTAATATGAAATATGATAAACTTTGTCCTGACCAGGTATGGTGAGGGAGCTCTGATAGCAGGCGTGCTGCTCACAAAATGGCAAGATGCCCAGCTCTCCAGCTGCCAGATTCAGTTACGGGTAATTCAGGCATATCGGTGGTGCAGATGGATCGCTTTTCTCCATTAGGGATGAGTGGTGCACCTGCATTTTTGTTGTGGTAACTCAGGAGCTGGAAATACCTTTCCTTGGCTGCACTGATTGCATTTCCTTTGCATTTTTTCTTACTCTGTCCATTTCAAGGTCTTTTAGGAAAAAATAACGTTTGCATTATTCATGTATATACTTACAGGGTTTTATTTTGCTCTCTACTAGCTTCAGGAATTTATAAAAGAGGAAGAAGGCTATTTCAGCTGTCACAGATACAGAGCTTTCTTCTTGCAATTATATTCCTTCAGTATAATTTTTTGCCACAGAATACAGTAACAGCAAGATCCATGTTTTTTGTCTGAATGGTGCACTTTCATTTGGGAAAAAGTGTACAAGCCACTTTGAAAGATGTTAGTGTTTCATTAAGAACTCAGCTTGAAGTCTCTCTTCTTAATGATACGTTAATTTTTGTCTTTTAAGGAGCAGAGAGTCAAAGATGAGATGGGAAACTCTCTCTGGATGATTCCTCTGTGCTTTGTTATTTGATCACATGCTCCAGCTCTTGGTGTCCCTGTGAGGGATGACTGGCTCTGGGGAGCCACAGCTCTTTCCCCATGGTGGAGAGGGAAGAAACAGAGATCCATCCCCGAGCCTTCCCACTGTGTCACCTAAAGCAGTGAGGATTGCCCAGGCAGGAGGGGACCCCCTGGCCCAGGCTGTGGGCGGGTGGATGCCTGCAGGGGATGGATGCCTGACCAGAGGCTGCTGCGGTGGGAGGAGGAGGCTGGGCAGAAGCCAGGAGAAGTAGCGTGGCACCTCACAGCCCAGAGGCAGGGGAGCATGCTGTGGCTTTCTACCACTCAGAGCTCAGGCATTTGGAAAACCAGGAGCTGCTGCCGTTGTCCTCAGCCTCTCCCTGCAGTGAGAATCCCAACTGCAGCATACTGGTGCAGGGTCAACCTCTGCTGCGGGAGGTGAGCTCTCAGGACATGCTGGGGCTGATCTCATGTCTTGTGTTTCTAAATGGTACCTACTCCACCGTCCAAGGAACATAGTGCTGTGGGCCCAGGAGACTGTAACAAAAAACAGACATTGGAGAAAATGAAGATTTGCCTTTTGTGGTCTCAGCTCCAGAAGAGCCCAGATGCAGTCTGTGAGTTGGGGATGCTGCTTTGGCCATGGCCAGTTTGGGCTGACTTGAAAGGCAGCTGGCCAGCGGAGCAATGCTGGTTGTTGGGTTGGCAGCAGGCTGCCTCTTCCAGCCACGCCAACAGCCTCCAGCCACGCCGCATCACCTTCCTCAGCTGCCCCACAGCTGGTCATTCCTTGCTCTTGTCTCAGCTCTGCTGCAGTCGGGATTCCTCCAGGACCCCGCAGATCCTTGCCGCATCTTCTGTGTAAACACGTCTCTTGATATCCTGCAGATAATAACTACACCTTGACTGGGAGAGGTCCTCTGCCCGCTTCCCTCATGATGAGCTGCTGTCACTGAGCTCTGTGCTAGTTGCCTCAGTTGGAGGAGGAGGTTTGCCACTCCCTGGTAAGAGCGGTTCTTGTCTCTGTGTGTATGCTGGGCTCTGAGCCGGGAGCTAATTGCAGGCCCTGCTGAAAGCCAGTAGAAATGAGGACAGAGGTCTAAGCTGCACGCGATGCTCTCATCAGTTAGGGGTGGAATTTTTTAATTCTAGCCAGCAGCATTTCTAAACCTCTTAATGCAACGTAAAAGTGCTTTGTATTTGTAAATAAGCTCTGATAGTATAAACATTTCTATATTGAGGCCGTGATCCTTCTACATGATCTTACACTACTATAAGTTTACAACCATAAATTATATGACTATGCTGAAGTAGGTTGGTTTTTTTTAAAAGAAGGTGGGGGGGGGAAGCCTAGTAGCTCCTAGGCTCAGACAAGGCCCGAGTTGATCAGCTTTTATTATTACAAAAGTATATGCACTTGCACTAATTTCCCAGGCTGAAACATGACCTCATTTGTATTCTCTCAAAGCTATTGGGTAGAGAGTGGGATTGAATTTGGGTTTAAATTGTCATGGGTATGACATTGAGCTGCAATTTGAAATGAATTAATCTTCATATCCTACTGGGACTTCTGAGCTGTCTGAATAAACACAGTTGAGGAGCTTGTTCAGGTTTTGCCTTTGGTTCCCATTGGATGGGCTGCGGGCAGTCCCATGGGACTTGGGTCGAGACCTTGGGGTTATCTTTGATCAGACTTTGGTGATTATTGACGTGGAGTAAGGGTGCTGTGTGGGCTGGCTTGTGGGGCCATACACCTCAGGTGAAGTAAACTGGGACCAGTCTGTCCTTCTAAGTTTTGCTTTTTAGCAATGCCCTCTTAAAGCTGGAAGGCCAAGAATGGGAAAATCCCTGACCATGGAGTTCATTATAGTGAGTGGGAACGAATGTTGAGCAGAAGACAATTCTGCTGAGTTTGGAGTTTTTGAAGTTTTAATTAAAATGCAATGGAAACACTGGGTCTAGATTAGCACTGCCAGGCGAGGTGGTTATTAGAGTTGCGTGCTGTTTACTTAAACAGCTCATTAAGGGTGTTGCATACGATTTCTTCTGAAGCTTTGTTTCTAGGCTTTGAAGCTGCATGTTTTCTCTTAAAAAAAAAAAAAAAAAAGAGATATTACTTGTTTGCTGGAGACTAATTTTTTTTTTCCCCCTACAAGTCTATATTCCATCTCTCATCTAGACCTTTTGTCTCTGAGCAGTGCTGGTTCCGTTCAGGTTATATTAGCAAATAACAACAGGGCTGGGGACTGGAGAAGCTGGGAAGAAACAGAAGCTGCCCTGGGTGCTACTAAGGGGCAGCACCCTGTTATCCCTCTTGGTGTCTCTATGGTCTAACAAAGGATTCTAGGAGAGCATGCAGCTCTGACGTGTTATAAAGTCCTCCCGTTTTATTGCAGCACAGGAAAACTTGCTAGGGAGAGGTTACCAGCTGCAAGGGGAAGCGCAGTGGCCAGCCCTCTTCAAAAGTAAGGCTGGAAGAACCTCCCGCTTGGAGTTCTGCCTGGCAGGTCTGCTGAGCTGCTACAGTCTGGAGAGGCCCTTGCTCAGAGAAGGGTGGGCACACGCACAGAGCCAGAGACCCGTTCAACAAAATCACGGCGGGGCTGCGGGCTTGCGCGGGGAAACGGCGTGAAACGCGCGGGCGGTAGGAAACCCGCCCCGGCGGCTGCGGACTTCTGCTGCCCGAGGAGAACCGGGCGGCCCGCGCTGGGCGGAGCCCGCCCCGCCCCGCCCTGTTCTGCCCCGCCCCGCCCCGCCCGCCGCGAGTCCCGCCGGCTGCCGGGGCGGGTGCGCTCCCGCCGGCCGCCGGGCGGGGGCGGTGCCGGTGCCGGTGCGCGCCCCGGCCCCGCGGGGGGGCAGCCGCGGCCTCGCCGAGCGGGGTCCCCCCGCTGCGCCCCGCGGGCGGCGGCAGCGGCGCGTCTCGGGGCGCGCTGGGCGGTTTTGGGGGGCACCGGGCGCTCTGACTCCTTCCTTTCGCCTCTGCCTCGCCGGGGAACCCCCGTCGCACCAGGGTGCGGCACCGGCGTACGGCTCCCGCCGCACCGCCGACGGGACGCCCGCCCGGCGGGGGATGCTCGGGGCGATCCGGCCTTTGCTGGTGGCCTCAAGGCAGCCGGACCGCCGCTGCACCCCGCGGGAGGAGGGGGGGCCGGGGGGAGACTGCCGCTGGCCGCCGGCCTCGGGGTGCCTTGCAGCGGGCAGCACGCCCTGCCCGGAACGGGTCCAGGCAAGGGCTCCGAGCGGGAGCACGGCGAGGACTCTTGCTCTCAGGTGGCACGGCTGGGCGGGAGCACAGGTAAGGGGACGGCGGTCAAGCTCTCCGCTGTCTCGGGAAAGCTGCCGCCTCTGTCGCAACCCGAGCCGGCACGTGTTGAACGGGCAGGATCGGGCACCGGCCGCCCGTCCCGGGAGGGGACGCGTGTGTGGCACTAATGCGGCCGGGGCTCCGGCGCTGGCCTCTCTGCACCCCGGGGCTGGGGACCGCGCTCCTGCCTCACCCCGGCGTCACGACAGCATCCTTCTGCACCACGGGCAGCTGAAACGGCTCACTTCATTCATTACAAAAAATGTTGCTGAGGTGGTTTTTTTTTTTTTTACCAAAAATACTTCTGATTGTCGATGTTCCACCCTGTCGTCATTGGATTTTGAAGATGATTTTTCTTCTCCCCCAGTTTGAGTTGGGAAGTTGCTCCCCGTCCCGCTCCTGTGCTGAGCAGCGACCCGGTGCGACCATCGGTCTCCAGGCTGCCCAGTGCTATGGATTCCTGCAATTTTGCATGTCAAACCAGCTCCAACAAAAGAAAGCTGAATTAAGAGCATATTTCCAAGGCTCTAGAGATATTTCCGTGATGTGACTATATTTCACTCACTGCAGATGGGTTCAGCTGTAGCTTCCCAGTGTTCCCGTGTCATCTATATTTAGTTAGTGCTTAAATCAGCACAAAGGTACCTTCTGTCATCCCTCCCACTCTGAAGAGACCTGATTGAGGTTGCAGGGTTGTACAGCTACAAATGCTTCAGAGTGGGAGAGAGGGAGAGCAGCTGGCTGGGAGGATGAGCTTCAGAGCGGATCTCTCAGCCTGCGGCTGGCTTGAAATGGAGCTATTTTAAGCACTTCTGGGGAAGGCAGGGGGGTGAGTATCGTCAGGGTGACCTACCTGTAAGAAAAAAACATGGAAATTATCTCTGTTTATTGTCCCCACCATGGACAGCTTTGCTCATGTGTCAGTGGGCTTGCCAAATCTGTTCTCCCACCCATGGCGAGGGCATGCGTTTCCTCCAGCGCTATGGGCTGCATTGGGCACAAACCACAGGCACAGCTCGGTGCCTCTGATCAGACCTAGAGGTGTGTTTAGTTGCTGTACTGGGTTGGCAGACCAGATGGTAAATAGCCGGCAGTAGCCTGCAGCTTCTTGAGTTTTCTACACTCTCTCCACTGAACCCACCCAGGCACGTCACGAATTACCACACTGGCAGAGGGCACGAAGGGCCACAAGTCCACCTGTGTTGACTCAACAAAAATGTTCACAAAAGCAATAGTGTGAGATTTAACCTTTCTTTTCTCTGCAGGCAGCTTTGCTAAAGCAGGGTCACCAACACAGTCTCAGAAATTCCTTAAATATTTTGATATTATGGTGAAGCTGTGCAGGTGTAATTGCTCTACACAAGACCCTATTCTTAGCATGAAAGTCTTCTATTATACCAGTGATTGTCTGACAGCAAGCCAACAAACTGTGTTTGATACTATAAGTAATTTTCTAATGTGGATTATGAAAGAAAAACAGGCTGTCATAGGCTGATCTTGCTATATTTGGGAAATAAATGCACTATCAGCTTTGTGAAGCCATGTGGTGGATTTATTCACAATCAGCAGTTCCTTTCAAATGCAAGTTCATGGCATTTAGTAATACATTTTCCAGTATACAGCTCAGCACTCTTTTTTTTCTTTTTCCTTTTCCAGCGTATGATTTGAGAGTGGTCAGCTGGCTGCGGCTGTAGGCCACCTCTTGTCTGGGCAATGCGTATTCAGCAATATAATTAATCACTTACATTAGTGAGTTCTTACAAACTCCTGTGTACTTCATCATCAGTTTTTGTCCCTGCACAGTTTCATTTCCAGTGCTGCTGGCTGCTTTTTTTCCTTTCTATGCAGTATTGCACAACAGTGTGACTTTTTGGCTAAGTTTCCTCTGGAAATGGGGCTTGTAAGACCATGCTTGGAGTGTGTGTCTGTGTGGCCATCAGATCTGCTCTCCTCCATTGCTTCTGGCACTTGCTCCTACTCCACCAGATCTGGCTGAGGGCTGGGGGTCTTGGAGGTACCAGCTCTGTGGTAATGGGAACATGGGCAGAGGGAGATCCTCCTTGTGCCCTTTGGAGGGGGGTGGTCTCATCCTGAGAGAGGGGGCTCTGCATCCAGAGCTGGTGCCAGGGATGCTGGGCGCTGGAGCCCTGGCACTGCTGAGCAGGCTCTGTGTGCAGACAGAGATGCGCTCAGCACCTGGCCGAGGCACAGTCAATCCCCATTATGGACCTGGTGGGTTTAGAGGAGAGCGTGAGAGCGCGTGGCCGCGAGCAGTGGGATGCAGTGCCGGTCAGAGATGGATGGACCTGAGATGTGACTCCTGGGTCTCCTCCTGATCCGACCTGCTCCCGGTGGAAGTAACCACCGACACCCACACATGACTTCTGCTGTGGGCTGCCTATGGGCTGGGTCCGTGTGAGTACTGTGAATCACAGTTATCCCTGGTGACCACCTGCGACCTCACTGGCTGTGCAGGGAGCAGAGGGTGCTCAGCTCCTCTTGCTTACAGGACTCAGTCCTTACCTGTGTATTCCCTTGGGGTTCTTGCTGCATATCAGAGCTTAGCAGATCCCAGCCTGCTTCTCTCCCGGTATTGTGGCTGATCTTGGCCACAAATCTTTCCCTTGTGCCTATTCCATCTGCTCTGCCCACCTGTATAATGACAGCACTTAGCAGTAAATAGCTTCAAAAAGGCCTTTTAAACATTAACTAATGAATCTGCTCAACATCTTTGTGAAGGAGCTATGCATTATTTAAGGAACTCAAGGAGAGAACAAAAGAGGGCCTGCAAGTGGGGGCTGAGTTCAGGACTTGGTGCCCCTGATGTGGGTGTGCTTTGTACCTAAATGCTGAGCTGCTCCACTGGCCTATTTATTCCTTTTGTTGTCTTAGTCTGTAATGGAATATTTATTTTCATAATAATGCACTATAAAATCCCAGCTTTCTAAAACATAAGAAAGGGGTTTACCAGTTCTTAGTCTCTGTTCTCACTAACCAGAGAACACAAGTTTACTTCTTTGATTTGTAACAGGGCGAGACCCTTTATTGGGCTCAAAAGCTTCTTATTCTGTCTCTTAACACACCTTCTGCCCAGAGACACAGCACACTGGATTGCCATCCACAGCTGAACCGGGAGGCTGGCAGTGTTCCAGGGATCTGTGGTTTTAGGTATTTCTGTGATGCACAGGTACCTGAAAACTTCCATGACTGCATATGCAAGCAAAACAGGTCAGTCCCATGTCTGTGTATGTGTGTTTACCCTTGTGCAATCTTGCACCCTTTCATACCTGCATCTCCCAGTGCTGGTAAGCTGCTTCTTGTGCAATGAAGCCTTAGGTGGACCTTGGAGCTCTTGGTAAGTGTGTTCCCTACAACGGGATCCTACAGCAGA
The DNA here is from genome assembly GCF_929443795.1 of Astur gentilis. Classification (NCBI taxonomy): domain Eukaryota; kingdom Metazoa; phylum Chordata; class Aves; order Accipitriformes; family Accipitridae; genus Astur; species Astur gentilis. The sequence continues at coordinate 22,878,625 of NC_064905.1, read as the reverse complement.
AAAACAGGATCCCCAGACCTGCTTGGGCCAGCCTGCTGGGTTGTGCCCTCTGCTGTTCCTGGAGCTCGTGTGCTGTGCATCCCTTACCATCTGGCATCTAATGCTTGCTGGTGTTTTGGCAACATATACATGAGCAGGAGGAGAGGGGGAGGAGGCTGAAGATGGCCCTTGCTGTGGAGCCCTCATTCCCTTGGGGAACCTGGTCCGTGACAATTAGCCAGACATCTCTCCTTGCTCTCTCTTGGGCACAGTAGGAGATGCTTTCTGGCAGCTGCAATCCCAGGAAGTGCTGCATACAGAGAGGCAGGAGTCAGCATAAAACCATGCTGCTTATGTCCCAGTTTTTCACAGAGGAACGTATTTGGCTGTTGGGATCATTTGTTTGAAAACATTTAGTAATGGGTACATCCAGTTGCCTCTGCTTTTCCCTAGAAATTGGTGGAAATGGTGAGAAAGCCACAGGAACAATCAAGAGAATGATAGGGCAGCAGTTCACCATCACTGTGCATTTGTTTGGCAGCATGACACCACCAAATGTGGCTTCCTGCTGGTTGGGAGCAGTTGCTCCACCTCCATGGCAGCAGTGCGGAGGTCGCGGCTGTGCTCTGTGCCCTGGTCTGAGAACTGCCACCCTGCACGCATCCGAGCTGCTCCCACGGTGTGTACCTAGGTGTAACTCATCCCTTAACCCAGAGTGACGTGCAACTGCAGTGTACGGTTTGGGGAGGAAATTAAGCATGTGCTGGATGGCGTTGCAGTGATTAGTCTGCAGAGTGTAATCATCAAATTATACAGCTGGGTTGGAGCCCAGCTGGAGGAGTCATTCAGGTGACTGAAAAAGAAGCACAGTAGATATGACTTAGGCAACCCTTGACAAAGCATCGCTGTCTAGTGCAGATATTGCAGTGGACGTTTTTGTGCAGTGAGTGTCTCCCCATTAGAAACTTGGTGAAAACCCACAAAACCCACCTCCCAGGAGTTACTATAAAAGAGCCACAAGATGAAAATAACATCTTATCTCCTGCTGTGCTGGGCATGAACTTTTTTCATCTTGGGGAAGGAAACCTCTATCACCTGGCCCTCTGTGAGTATAATGATAAGTGTTTCCGATGTGCACGAGGATGAAAGATTGTCTTAGAGAAGTGCAGTAAGGAGCTGGCGTGGGAGCAAAGCACCTCCAGGAGGTGTGATGGATGAGGGAATTACTGTTAGTCAGGCTGTCCATCCTTTAAGTGTTAAGAGACAGTCTTGGGTTTCTGAGGAGTTTCTTGATTTTAAATACTTTTCTTCTTCTTTCGGCTAGCTGCAAATTCTCTCCTGAATTCTTCTAACAATTAATGAAATCAATCTAATTTCTTCTTTCTTCTGCTTGGGGACCCCACTGCCTCAGTTACCTGGATGCCTGGTCTGTGGGTCTGGGCTGCTGTGATGTAGCTGCTGAAGCATCTTGCTTTTTGTATATAAGTAGAAACCAGTCAATACCATGATTCTATTAAACCAGTGACTGAGCGGGGTTTATACTGTAAGGTTTGAATGGCGGTTTGTTTTTATTGGAAGCTATGAAAACTGAAATGACTTTGGGCTGTCATTGAGCACTGATTAATGGCAGCACACAGCAGCAATGTGAAAGGCATCGACCCCGAAGGAGGTTTGGGTGTGCTGAGCACTGAGGATGCACTGCAGGCAGCGTGGCTGCTCCAAGGTCCGTCAAAGGCTGGGAGTGAGCGCTCACCTTTGCAGCTCGTTCCTGTGTTTTGTGCCTCCCTGCCCAAGGGGAGACAGCTGCTGTCAGCGCCGGCACTGCGTCTGCTGGCATTAGGTGTGATCCAGGTCACTGAGCTAGAGTGGTGGCACTGCCGCTCTGGGAGGCAGGCACAGGCCACGCCTGAGGCTGGGCAGGGTCTCACAGCCGCCTCTGCGTGAGCCCCTGGGCGGGTGGAATATGCCCTGCCTGTCTGCCCAGCAGTGTTCTCCAGGCATCAGGAAGCAGCAAGTCAAGAAACATCTTGGTCCAAGAGAGATGTCCGTGTTCATCTCAGGCAGAGCTCAGCTTACAGGTTTTTTTCATTGGCTGCTCCTTCTCAGAGCTGTGGGATATCCGGGCACACGCACATCCACACAGACAGGCAGACACATGTGTGCAGATCCTGTCCATACCAGCTTGCACGGTGGTGTTATTTCTCTTTAATCTGGTTTCTTAGTAACTCGCCTGAAGTGGAAATTTCACAACAAAACCAATGCATTCAAAGCAGGAGCTGATGAGAAGGCTTCCCTTTTATTTTTGCCTTGATTCTGCCTTTAAAGTCAACGTTCCTCAGCTGAAATGAAAGAGTAAGCAACTCACAAGCAGATGGCAACAAACCCACCATGCTAGCCCATGAAGAAAAACCATCAAGGTGTGTTTTTTGACCTGCTGCCCCATAGTTAGATGTTATTCTGTTGAAAGAGGCTAATTGACTTGACTGTTCAACCTAATAGCAGCTTAGGCTTCTCTCCATCCGCACTGTTAATCTGAAGTCTTAGGTGACAGAATAATTGGAGAAGAAAACAAATAATCCAATTGATTAAAAACAGGAGTAGCCTAAGAGCAAGAGGCAAAAGTGTTTGTTGCTCGGTGAAACAAGAGGCAGTCATGTCCCCAGTACAGTTCTTGTCCGCAGTGTCCCTGTGGGCAGGGCACTACCGCAGACCATCGCTCTCTGTGGCTGGGGCAGCCTGTGTCCCCAGGATGGGGCCCTGGGGATGCTCCAGGGAACCTCCCAGCCTGAGGGTCTGGGAGCCCTGCAGCTTGTGGGGGAGAGGGTCAAGACTAGCTGAGAGATGCTCGGACTGCAGTGACAATTCCTGGTGTGTGAGCAGGTCCAGACCCAAGGATGCCTGGTGCAGAGCCAGGAGCGAGGCTTGGCTCTGTGTGGGGGTGAGCAGGGGCTGCCTGCACCCACTGTGTGGCCCTGGGGCTTCCCGTGCCTTCCCTGTCCTCCTCTTGCCAGGGAGGCAAACAGCTCTCTGTCTTCTTCTGGGGGTAGTGTATCCTGAATGTGAGTGTAAACACAACTACACAGCAAACACCTTGCCTGCAAATGAGTCCATTTGCAGTCCTCCACTGCTCGGGCTGCCCTCAAATCTTTATCTTTGCCTTTTTGTGCTGGCTTTGTATTTTTTCAAGGGTAGTTGTCCTTGAGAGGAAAGGCATTGCAGGTTTGCTGTGCTTGACATCACTCTCCGTGTTGTCTGAACTTAAAAGCCATAAAATTCACACTGATGAAATTTCACATGTGTAAGACCGGGAAGACGACGGAGAATGCTTCTGATGGGATGTCATGGCCATATTTTTCTGACACAGATTATTTGAGGGCAGGAGTGAGGGGAACATTGCCATTACACCCTTGACATTGACATTTTGTTCCCATAAATTTGGGTCTCAGGAAAATGGAGCACTGCAACCTCTTTGCCATAGTCTGTTGGCAGAAGTTATGTATGATGGTGTGTGGATAGATCTAAAATAGACTCTGCAGTCGGCAGGAGTATAACTGACTCTCTGGTTGGATGTGGCAAGTTGGAGTGGAAGGGCTAAGAGAGGTGAAGTGTAGGAAGTGCTTGGGACAAGCTGGTGGGGACCAAGAGCTGCAGGTGTTAATGTCTGTGGTTCATTTGGGGAGGAGCTGGGTGTGCAGTCTCTTATCCCAGGACATCCTTCTGCAGCAGTACCGGTGAGTATTGCTACAGAGTAGGTGGAGTGAGTTGCTAATGGGTGTGAACTCGGGATAATCACATGAAATATACTATTCAAATGCCTTTTTTTGATTAGCACAATTACTTTTTTTAGGTGAGTAATCATGGTAAGACTCCATACAGGTTGGCATCCAGTTTTGCATATATATTGCATAAAGAATGGGGTGTTCAGTGTTTCATGCCTCAGTACTACGCTGAATGTCCAGGGAACGTACTGATGGATTGATGATGCTCATACTAATGAACCAATTACTCTCCGTGCATGAATGTTTCTTCCTTTAAATGTTCAGAAATCATTCAAAAACATGACAAGAATGAAATCAGTTTTGTTTATTAAATTGGATTAAAGTAACTGGATTCCCATGTGGACAGGGACAATTGGATTTGATGTTACTTTGCATATCATTCCAGTCTCATCTTGGTGGGGATAGTTATCTGTTTTAGGAAGTAATTTGTTTTAAGGGACAATAAAATCTTAATGATCACATCATCACATTTCAATGTAGACTTTTATACATAATGTCATGCTGACCTCATTGCTTATATTGTTATTATATGTAATTCAGAAAAAGGCTTTGGGAAAGGCAGGTATGTGTGTGAGCACATGCATGTGTTTATGTTCATGTGTAACCCATGTGCTAGACTGGGCTGCTGCTTGATTCATGATTTGGTCAGGGCTATTAGATTTCCTTCCCTCAGGCATTTTATAATCTATTTAACATAACACAGTCGTTTGTCTTGTTTGCTGACTACTTAACAGATGGATTTGTGGTTTTCGTAATTACTATATGAACGTTAATAAGACGTGATATCTTTTATTAATTAACAGTTTTCCAGGTTTGTTTTTCCAAATGGCATGAGGTAGATTATATGTAAATATTAGTGACATACAAATATTAGTTTTACAACATTAGCGTTTTGAGAAGTCGTACAAACTTTTAAGGCTCCCCATGGTGTCTTTTTTTTTTCCTCTCCCCTAAGCTATACTTCATAATTATTCTCTAGTAGCACAACTGGTTTTATGTTTTGTTAAAGGTTGGTCTCTCCTTAGTGTAAGGAAAGCATAGACCTGGCCAATGTCCTAAGCCATTCTCTGTATTTATCCTGCCTATCTGGTGTTCTTCCATCCCATTTATATCCTTGTAAGATACTCACATCCTGTCTTTCCTCTCGGACATTTCCAAAAGTGGAAATCAGTGTAAATGAGTACAAAGACTGCATACCACACAGGAGAGAAAACTTCTCCCACCCTGGGATGCAGCCGTTTCTGGGAGCTATTACTGTAAAACGGCTGAAGAGAATGGAAAAATGAGCTCTGTTGTCCTGGGAAATGGATAGAGGCTGGTAGGGCAGGGCAGGGCACCGCAAGGTCCATTTTCATGGGTGACACCTCAGTCCAGATGCTGGAACTCTGAAAATGGGGACAGAGTCCCCTTTGTGACGGAGCAGCCTCTTCTGTTATCCAGGAGGGGACCAGCTGGGTACCAGGGCACACAGAAGGGTTGGGGACCCTGGCTAGTCCCAGTGCCGCATTTCCCCAAGCTGCCATTTTTATTGGAGGCACCTGGAGGTCCTGTGGAGGAGGAGGAGGCATAGCCCCAGGAGTGACTGGTCAAATTTGAATGCTGAATTTCAGGCTTTCACAGAGAATGAATGAAATGGGAATGACGTGGGAGGGAAGGGCTGTACTGGGGGCAGTGCCTGCCCGCAGGACTGGAGCCGCAGATGCTCCATTTGCTGTCATTTGCTGCTCCCTGTTTGTGGCTCAGAGTGACGGAGAAGCAGCATTACCAACTGAATTTAGGACCATGTGCACGTAAGAAACGTTGAAGGGGAAAAGCATAACACTCTCTGACCCTCTGTTAATGCTTGGATGTTTTGAACACAAACACAATTTAAGCTGAAAGGTTCCCTTCTAAAGGGATGATAAAGTGTAACATATTATATCATCATATAATGACAATATGCAAACACAGACGTGACGTGAGTGTGGTGCAGCGTCACCCCGCCGGTGCGCAGCCCCGGGGTGTGCAGCCGCCTGCCTCTGAGTGCTCCCGTTCTGGTCTGTGGGCTCAGCCAGGTCTTGGCAAGAGGCTCGTGCACCCTCAGTGCCATGGCTGCCATCTCTTGTGTCTTAGCCGTGTTTGTGGGACGTGTGACATACAATACCAAAGAGGAGGGTGTGATCAGAGCGTGTTGTGATGACTTCTAGTGATTTTTCCCATACCAAAATAGTTTCATGCTTAAAATACATTCTGCGTTTACTGAAGTGTGCATGAGGCTGGGCTGGGTTTCCAGCACTCGCCTAAATTTCAGACTTAGGTTATTGCAATGCACTGCCAACAGACTGTATCCTTCTGCCAAGGCACCTGAGGAAGAAATACAGTTATCAGGGGGCAGGCCCTTTGCCTGCGTTTGTTGTTGCTTTGTGAAGTATTACTAAAAATTCACAAACCCCTGTGAATGTTGAAACAGTCAGCAAGTAGATCAGGCTTACAGGCTCTCTTGGATGTCCAGCTTTCGGCATTGCAGCCAACAGCTGCTTTATTTTGCCTTATCCAGTTTTGCATTATCCACCAGCCTGGTTTTGAGACCCCATCCATCCTTCTGATGTTTGCAAAACTTCAGCTGATCCTGGTACAGGTTGAGATTGCTGCTCTGCCAGACATGCAGTTTCCTTTTCTTCGGGGAATTAATCCTGTCTGACTGATTAGCCTTTGTGCTTTCCATTTTACAAGGATTGCCAAGCTGCATCTGGGTGTTCTCCTCTCTTCTGCTGCTAGATGACATTTGAGGACAAGCAGGATGATTTTTATAAAGTAAAAATCCCAGCGCCAAGATTGCAATGCTGTAAAACTTACTGTGCTTGTGTTACAAGATGTGGGCAGCCCCAGTTGAATTTATACCATGATTTCATTACTTTTTGATGTAGTCCATGTTCAAATTAAATGAAGGCAGTGGAGTAATTGCCATTTAGGATATACGATTCAAAATGACCTAGATGTGTTGGTGTCTCATATTGGCATACATCCTTTCAAATAAAATCCACCTTTGGGACCATACAAAATTTTCCATATTTAATGCTAATTTAACAGAAATAAATGCTAAATAGTCATTCTCACAAATAATATCTCTTCCCAGGATACGTGGGGAAGCGTCTGAGTGCTCAGTATAAATACATTACGTGACAAACTTGGCTTTTTTCTGCACTCAAACTGATCCTAGTTTCTCCTTTTGTTGCTTCTTCTGATCATGCAGCTGATGGATAAACAGTTTGCAGACTATTGGTTGTTTGATAGCTTTCCAGGTTTTTTTGGTTTTATTACAGTGGTGTGCGATTGTCATCTTTGCTCCATGGAATTGTTTTTTGCCTTTGGCTTGATGACTGAAATTTTTTAAGCAGGAGAGTGATGAATGAGAAACAGTTTTTGGAAGCCAGTTCTCACACACATACACGCCAGCAGCGGCCAGTCCGTGAAGCTGATGTAAAGAGCCCAGCCTGTGTACGTTACGTTTTGTGAACAGCAGATAAAAAGGGGTGTGCACGGCTGAGGTGTGTAGCCAGCTGAAGATAAGCAGTTGACCTTCATTATAATTTGACAATATCTGTTCCACTCAAATGCAGGTGCAAGTTCACATGTTCCCCTCCTATATGGTGACCAAACCTAATAGAAAACATCTGGGGAGCTGTATCTCTGTATGAAATAGTGGAATTAACATGGTGATTTTCTTCACAACTGAAAATAAATCAACAGGGAAGTCCAAGAAACAAAATATTGCCTTTATTTTTCCATTCTGCACTCACTAGATTTAGTTACTCAGCCTTAGACTTCCTATAATGGTTATCTCATGAACAATGTTCCAGTGTCATCTTGCATCCTCTTTATCCCTTGTATCACATTTCGCTGGAGCAGACTGTAAGCACTTTGGAGCAAGGAGCCAGTATTTATGTATTACATGGCGCCGTGTACATCGGCTGTGTGCTCTATATATAGGGCTCCAAGTCCCCAGGAGACCTTCTGCACTGGTGTCTCATGATGGTGTTTCAGACACCCAGCCAATGCCAGTCAGGTTTTGGCTTTCCACTGTCCTGTGTGGTGGAGTTTGTTATTCCAGTTAAAAACCAAAACCAAAGGAACAAACAAAACCCCAACACTGACAGAAGACCTCATCTGCAGCACTACTCAGAGTAGCTGTTTTCAAGCAAAAACTTATTCCTTAGTGTAGACTATGCTCAACTGTTTCAGATGCACTGGTGCTGTAATGTGTGGCCTTAATCTTAAGAAACGGCAAATCCTATTTACTGTGTAAGTATTTAAGCTAATTATATCTCTGATGTGAGGAACATGTGACAAACAGTTCACACTGTATCCTTTAAAGGACACTGAAGTCTTGGACCCTCATGAAATATTCTGTGCCTCATTCCATTTTGGGGGTATTATTGTATGTGTTCTGCAGTGTATTTAGCAATAATATAATGTAGTAATAATATAGAGAAAAAGAGTATGTTATGGCTAGATCGTCCATAGAGTAAAGGAAGAAATAATTAATAACAGTTTTTTCCTGGAAGCGCTGTGTTTGCATTGCAGTTGCACAGTTATGGTATCTGTGGCATTATAGGAGTGATTTCGTAAACAGAAAGATGTTTTTGGTTTTTCAAGAGCTGCATTTGAAATCAAACTGCTGTGCTGATGCCTTAAGTAAGAACAATGTCGTTTCTCAGGTGAGGCTGCTGTATGAAGCTCTAAACAGGCTTTGCAGTAGCTGCAGAGACGCCAGGAGATGAGAAGGCTTGTGTCCATGGAGGAGCAATCTGCAGCCGTGGAGGATTGGCCCGTTGGCAGCGGGACCCATTCCCATGGCAGGAGGGTGGCGCGGGCCGGCACCAGCGGCGGTTGCGAGCTGCCTCCGGCTGCAGCGGTGTGGCCCAAGCAGCCGAGCCGTCAGTGGGGATGCTCCACTGGCACTGGAGGGAAAAGCCCAGCTGGCTCTTCACGAGGCATCGATGCGTTCCCCGAGGCTTCCGAGGCACAGTGTGGGGCTTTGTGCGGTGCTGGGCCCTCAGCCTCCCACATGAAAGGCTGCCCCGTCGCCTTGCTTTTCAGCGCTGTTCAGCGGTGGGGCAAGGATCCTGCGGTTAAGGTATGACTGGAGAGAGTGGGATGCCTAATTCCCACAGACACTTACTTGGCTTCATGAGGATTTCTGCAGGCTTTCACAGACATAGGTGAGATCAGAGCCAGGCCCCTTACCTCCATACTGGTTTTGGTCAAAGTCAAAACGCTAGTAAGGGGAACGTTTGTGTATGGCAAACTGGATGGGTGCTGGTACCCTGAGTGGCTCTGAGTACGGGGTGGCATCCGTCTGGATGGGCGATCAAACTGAAAAAGTCACTTTCTTAGTGGTGGGTTCATCCCTGCCCTCACAAACCCTGGGTGGGGGAGCGAACGTGGGTGCGCGCGTGCTGCTGAGCAGTCGGGTTGTTGAGGCTGCCAGCCGCGCACTGGGCTTGGAGCAGGTTGCTGCATCTGAGGCACCTGCAAATCCAGCTGGAGCCCCGAAAAACCGTGGCACCGGCGGTGGGGTTACTGGAGTGCTCGGCGGCATCATCCTGCTCTCAGGAGAATGGCAGGGCAATGAACTGCAGAAAAATAAATCAACTTGCTGAGGAATAGCCAGTAGATAATCCACGTCTACTGCTTAAGACACATAGAAATAAGACTCTTCTCTTTCTAATTTCAGTGTAGTCCATTGTTATTTCTCCCTAATTTGTCACGTCACCTTTGTCACCCATAAGATAAATATGTATTTTCTTATATATATATATAAAGTCTTACATATATATAAAAGTACCAGTAAACAGTATATCCAAAGTATGTGATGAGATAATACAAAGGAAATACCTGAAAAAATGATTGAGAAAAGTTATTTCTTACCTTACATATATCTCTATATGTCTATATCTCTCACAGCGTGAACTTGCAGGAGGAGTTCCCACTGATTATTAGCCCTGATAATGCAATGGTTGTCAGTTATCACTGGTCTCAGAAGAGCAGAGAACAAATTGTGAAACCTTGATCATCTAGGACAAAAATGTTTCTTCTTCCAAATGGTTCTGATGCGATCAGAGGTGCCGAGACTTGATGGTTGCACTTGATGATGTGGAAGTGCCTGGCACTGTTTGGTACATTGAGAGCTCTGTGCTCACACGACCTTTCCGTACCACATGTGCAGTGTGTGCAGTCACACAGAGGCACATTTACACGTGCAAAATCTGACACTACCTGAGCAAAATCTGTGTAGTTTTGCATGAAAAAACATGTCCCATTAGCTCAGTTGTAGCTATTGGGGTATGTATGAAGGGAGAGCACAGTTTTGGCTCAGAAGAAAAGGAGTGAGAAGCACTGGCAATGGGCTCAGTAGAGAAAGAGTAGAAATTAAGAAAGGCCTGCTAAAATGCCACAGAAGCGCGTCAGTCTAATTGAAGATAGGAGAGAAAGCACTTGGAGAGCAGCTATTCCCAGAGCCGGGCTGGGTGTGTGGCAGTGCTTGTTCCTGGTGTGCTGTTAATCATGTACAGCTTGTACCAGTACCAGTAACAGCGCGTAGCAGGGGTGAAGGCCAAGTAGATCAATTTATCATACGACCTTTGGGAGGCAGAAGTCTTCGCCTACTTTGCATTCGATGAACTGATTCTTCCCTTTTCTGCCCCGAGGTCCTGACCCTTGTTCTCTGTCATTCATGAAGGAGACGGCTGCAGCTTGCCCTCTGCATGTGACCTGACTTCCCAATTTTCTTGATCTTGGTTTAATCCAGTAAATTACTGGTCTTCCTGGAGTCATGTTAATTAAGGTTCATGTCGTTGGGACTCCATCCTGGATATGGGTTACAGCTTCCCCAGTTTTCTTATGTGACTTATAGTTGAAAACATGAGAAACAAACTGACAGTATAGTGAAATCAGTCAACTCTTTTGGTGAGTTACAGGAGAAACACAAGGCTACGATTCCAGAGCATGGGCTGGGGGATGTGCAGGGGGCTCAGCGAGCCTGTTAACTTGCGGTGGGATTCACACATGTTCCATGCAACAGCCCAGCCCTCCATCTGTGGGTCGAGAGGATGGGGCCACACAAGGTGTTCACCAGGAGGATGTTCATCCAGAGCATGTTCATCTGCGCTCTGTCTCCCTTGATGGCCGGATGGGAATGGTCTTTGTTGGCCAGCACAAGCTGGTGCCCTCCCCGGGCTGTAAACAAGCAGCATTGGTCTCTGGGTGCTCAGCTATGCAGCGGGGATAATATTTATCCACCTGCTGTGAAGCGCTTGAGTGTCCGTGGTCCTCTGGAAAGAAAGGTCCCTGACTGGTGTCTGTGTCTCTGGTTCTGGATTGAACTACCAGTGTGCTGGAGCAGGTACTGCTTTCAGAAGGTGTAGGGAGTGTTGGGCAGCACAGATCCTGGCACGCCCAGGACAAGCACGGAGCTCCAGGGTGTGCTTGGGAGTGGGGGTCAGAAGTGCTGAGTGAGTGGTAAAGTCCCCAAAGGCTGCTGAAGGAGGCTGTTTCTCTGGAGGCTATACTCGGCTGCAGGGCGACTAGTGTAATTGTCCAGTTACTGTTGGCGATATATTTCCAGCAAAAGGCCTTAATCCGTGATTCAATTCTGTTTTCCCACCGATGCCTGAGCCAAGGACTCGCCCTGCCAGGTTACATTCCCCTTGCGTTGCTGGAAACAGCGTGTGTTTTGGTGCAGGGGGTACACGCTGCCCGAGACCTCCAGCTGGGTGTGCGTGGCACGTGCAAGGGCTGAGGGGTCAGTGATGCCCATGGGTTTGGGGCTGTGTCTGAAGGCAGGACCACACGCAGTCAGTTCTTCCCAACGTGCTGCTGGGCAATGGACACTGCCAGTCCCACGCTGAATGCCCCAGGCAGTCCCAGATTTGTACCTGCAGAGGGAAGCCTGGCTTGCAGCTCAGCTCTGTCTTAGAGGAGGGAGCCACCAGCACCCAGACCCCTGGTTTCAGCAGGAGCCGGACACCTGAATGTCTGCTGGGGTCGCTTAGAGGTGCTGCTCCTGGCAGCAGCGGCCAGGGCTTCCCACCAGCCGTGGCTGTCCCAGGGACACCTTGCCTATGGCGTTGGATGTGTTCAGCACTGGGGATGACAAGAAGCTCTGGGTTCTTGTAATGTGGCTTTTCCAGTGTGTGTAGCATAGGGGTTTCTGCTCTGGGACAGCCCCTTTCCCTTTGGGGTCATGCGTTAAATATGGGCCAGCCAGCCCTCAACCCGATTGGCTGACACCAATTACATGTGGGATAAGAGGAGTGTAATTACCCCATTTTTGCTGCTTAATTAGCTTTTCAGATTTGAAGTGCTCTGTCTACTGGAATCTGCAAGCCAAAGGACTGGGAGCTCATTTATAAAATGCATTGGGAACTGGACATGATGAGAGAAATTGTACAAGAGCTTTTAAGTGCTCTCCCTCTAAGAATATTAATTTTGTGACATGACCTTCACCCAGATCAAAAATTAGGTGCTGACTTTGGTGTGAGCTGCACAGTGCTGTCATGCTAGCACTGGTTTCCCTTCCTGTGCAGAGATGGGCTTTCAGTTAAGGCATGCTCTCTTACACTGAAGTTATGCAGACCTGGTTAGTGCAGATAGTGGTGGCCACCGATTGTGTTGTGTCCTTAGTTTGATAAGTCTACAGGCACTCCTTGGGAGAAAACTTCTTTCCCACATAAGAAAACAACAATGTGGAGTCAGCTGTGTTTTCAGAGCGACAGTGGCCTTTCAAAAGCCAATACTGGTCCAAGGGATTGCATCACTTTATGAAGTAATGATTGGCATGAATGTCATGAATTCCAATTAATTTACATATGCATTAAAGTGCCCTGTCAAGAAAGATGGTATTTCAAACACATGCAATTAAATATTTATCCTCGTTGCGATCTCCTCTAGGCACCGTTAGTGCCTCTTGCCAGCACCCCTGCTCCCACCACGTGCCGGGTTTCTCGGGGAGCATTTGCAACACGCCAAAGCAGCGTTGGCTCCAGTGCTCACCGAGAATGGTGCGGAGAAACAGCCCACCTTGCTGTGCCCTCTGATGTGTCCACTTCCATGAAACACAGATCACGGCATGCAGGGAGGTTGTTCAGCAGCTCAGTCTTCACAGAGCCATCTTCCTCCATGTGGCAACAGCAGTCAAAGATGCTGCCGGGTGGGAGCTCGTGCTGCTCCTGGGGAGCGTTTCCCCGTCCCACACCAGAGCAGGAGGACGTTCCTCCCGCGTGAAGGGGCAGAGCAAGGCAGCAGCATCGGCCGGCGGCCTCAGGCAGCTGTGCTGCCCACACGTCCTGCGGCTGGGGCAGAGCGGAGGGGACGCGGGGATGCCCGCTGCCAGCCCTGTCCCCTGAATTGGGGCAGCGGAGCTGTGTGCACGTGCTGTCACCAGAGCTTCTCCATGCAGGCTGGCCTCTTGGCATTGTCCAGTAAGCCAGTGCCTCAGTGACGGCACTGCGCTAATGATCAGTTAATCAATAGAAATAATTCTTACAAGTTTAAAAGAAATTTTGTTATCTAATAATATATTTAACAGTTTAAAAAAATGAGGCTAGTGTTCTAACTCAGACCAGTAATTCAGAAAATAGATTTAGTGCTCATGGATGTGAAAGTAAAATAAATGAGGTGAAGGAAGTTTTGTGCTGAGCATAAAATCGGAGGTTTGATTCAATTATTCTTAACACACTGCCTGGGTCCCACAGAAACCTGTGCAGGGGAGCTCTTAAACCTATTCTAATTGAAGCAAAAATCAGTGGAGTGGAAAGTGTCCTCGCTCTTCAAGAGATGTCAAAGTATATAACATGGTAGACACCTGGGGGTTTGGAAAACAGTGACGGCTACAAGCTGACCTTTGGTGAATTTAATCTGCAAATGGATTCCTGCTTAGGACAGCTAATGCTTTTAGTTATTGTAAAGGCTTGTTCCTGGATTTTAAAAAGCTGAGAATAAATGGATTTCATGATGCAGCTCCTATGCACATTGCATAACAAATGGGTGGCTTGTGGATGTATTTAAATGATACGGTGTATTGAAAAACTTTGCAGGACTTATGAATATATAATTATAATTCATGCACAATGGGGAGAATGATTTTTCCAGTTAATAAAGGAGAAAGGACTTGGCACTTGTTAAAATGGAAATACACTGAAGACAGACCCTGCTGAAAAGAAAGGGAAAGAGGTTGCTGACTTGTATTTATGTTTCTTCAATAATATTCATGAGCATTGCAGGGGCTTGTTATTCAGCAGGGCATTGCCTTTTGACTGAGGCTTGCCATGTCAGATCTGAAGGGAGGATGCGATACAGTAATGTTTACTTTTTAAAAACCTGTGTTTATTTTTCTTTTCTGGAGTTGGGATTGTTTAAGCTAGATCGCGCCCATGTCTTACACGGCATACACAACTGCACACCTGCAGGCAAACGCACATCATAGGCAGAGGTAATCTGATTCCTGGGTGTAGTGTATTGGTTTGGTTTTAACCTTTCTTTTCCTTCGCTCTTTTCCTACCGGAGGTCCGTACCCTTCCCTTCCCTGTGGAGAGAGCAGGCTACGAGCACGAGGCGTCAGTTGACTTGCCCAGAGGCAGCAGCAGGTCTGAGTCCTGCCATGCCGTATGTGGTCCAGTCCCTTGCGCTGTAGCATAAGGAGCTACCAGCCACACAAAAGTTACTTTTAAAGCATGATGTTACTGCTGTGACTCTTCTTGGCCTGCAAGAGAGCTTTAGTAAACACATCTCTGCACTTTGCCATGAAACCATGGCCAGGTCCTGTGCCTTGTCACAGTGAGTGAATTCAGACTAACCTGTGGATCTTGCCCACTGCAACTGAGAGGAGCGTCAGCCACAAATATAATGTCTTTGCTTAACTTAAACACGTGCCTGGTGATTATAGCAAGGAACTCGCACTCCAGAATAATTCAGTGAAGGCTCTGGGCATAGAGACTTCAGGCTCATGCCTGTCTGATGAATGCTTCTGGCTTGTCACAACAGTAATCCCCATATTAATGAATGGCCTCTGATGTGGTTGACTGACAAATCCTTGAAGTTATATATGCGTATGAGTAAGTGCCAGAGTTCTCCAAGGTGCAGTTTTACAATGCCTTATATCAACCTCCACATGACAGCATGTCAGAAAGTGTCCTGGGGAGGCAGGCAGCTGAGAGCCTGGGAATTCACCTTTCCTCACAAGGTCACAGCACGGAGCAGAAAGAGCTTTCCTTCTCTCTTGCCCCTTGCCTGAGAGGACCCACACGCTCCTCCAAATGGTGTGCGGCAGTGCTGTGGTGGCAAGGAAAGCCCTGTCCACAAGATGGGTATACTGGACATACTGGAGTCCTTGAACCTTCTTGCTCAGACATGCCATCTCCTGCGCTTCCCCTGGAATAAGCAGCTCCTGAGAAGGCAGTGTGATCTCAGCAGAATAATAACATAGGCTGTAAAATCTTGCACCTTCCCAATGAGACTTTAATTATGATACTACAGTTAGGAAAGGAAATGGAGCTGCAGTGCACCACTGTATTTACAATGTTATCCAGCATCTTTGTTCATTCCCTCTGCAGCCCGGGTATTTCCCCTCCAGTCCCAGTAGCAGTAACGCTCCTCACTGGTGTGGCACCAGGCTGTCAAGACAGCTGAGGTGGGCACCGAGCTCCGCGGTTCCTGTGGCTGATGCCAACCCCGCACTGTGGGGGGCTCGAGGGACGCGAGGCTGACGGTGCTGGCGGGTGGGCACACAGCACAGAGGTGCCTGTGCCCCTGCATGCCCGGCTCCCCTGCTGCACCCAGCCAGTGCCCAGCACCAATGACAATCCTGGACAGACCGACGGCTCTGCTGCTACCGAGGGTGCTGCTGAGGTGGGTCTGGGCTGCGGGGCGGAGGTGCACCCTGGGGTGCAGGCCCAGGTCGGACCCTAGGCTGTGACTGTGGACCCATTTCCCTTCAGCAACCATCTGGGCAGAGGAGAGCGGGGACAGAGGGGGCACTGCTGGTCGGTTGTGGCACTGGTGTGAGAGCATGGAGTCGTGCCCATGCCCCCCCCAGCTTCTGGCCAAGGGCGCACATCGCTGCCTGGCTGGGGGTTTTACCAACTTCAGGTGCAAGGGCTAACAGAAGCGGAGTTGGGGGAGCTTGCCCCCTGTGAGTTTCTTCCCTGTGTCTGCCCGTGGCTCACTCAGTGCCAAGGATTATTTTTTCCTGGACCGTATCAAGACACAAAACCCTCCCAAGGAGCAGTTGTTTCCCTTTGGCGTGCACCAGATGACATGACCAGAATACAGCCTGTCCTTTCAGAGGTGTGCCCTGAAAAGGAGAGCCCTCCCTTCCCCCATTAGCTCCTGCGCTTCCCTGGATGTCACCGATCCATCCCTGCTTGCACTGACCTTCACAGTCATAACCACCGAGCGTCCCACTCCCCTTCCACAGCTGAGACGGGGCAAGCCAGGGCAAGGCACCCATGGGCGCACGCCTCCTTATCGCTGCAGGCATGGCTACCCCGGCGGCCCTTGCTGCATCCCCTGTCCCGGGACACCCGGCCTTTACACGCTGTGACTCTTTCTGCCCAAAAAGGGCCTGGTGTCGGCCCCCGGCTGCGTGCTTGTGTTTGGAGCGGGCGGGTGGGCCAGGGAGCAGCACTCCTTCGGGCAGGAGCTTCGCCAGGGGCAGGGGGGCCCCCCGGAGGCAGGAGCATCCCCCGGGCGGGAGCGTCTCCACGCAGGAACGTCTCCCGCGGGCAGGTGCGTCCCGGGGCAGGGGCAGGGGCAAGCGGCAGCGCCGCGCTCCGCCTGCCCGGGACGCGCCGTGCCCGACGGGGCGGGCGGAGCGCGGCGGCGGCGCCGAGCCGTGCCGAGCCGTGCCGTATGGGAGGAGCCAGCGGGCTCCGCCGCCCCTGCGCCCCCCCACCCCACCGCCGCCGCATTTCGCGGCCGGCCGCCGCGGAGCAGGGCGCGGGGGGGGATGATGGATCCGCGGCTGCGGCTGCTGACGCCCCGCGCCCGCCAGCCCGCCGTCAATGGAGGAGGACGTTGAGACCCGCAAGATCAGCAGCAGTTTCCTGCGAGACCACAGCTATGCCACGGAAGGTGAGCGAGTGCCGCGGGGGCGGTGGCAGCAGCCCCTGCCCGCCCGCAGCAGGTGGGGGCCGCCCCGCGCCAGCCTGCGGCCCCGGCCCCCCGCCCGCCTCGCCCCGCATCCTCCCCCGCGGCCGCCCGCGGCCCCGGCCGCGCCGGCGGGGCCGCCGCTGGAGCCGGCGCCGGGCACCGCTCCCCGCCGGCCGGGCCCGGCCGGGCCGGGGCGGGCAGCCCCGCGGCGGCGGGCGCTGGGGAGGGTCGCGGAGGGTCCGTGCCGGCTGCGCCGTTGCGGCTGACCCGCTCCGGTGACTCAGCAGCGCCGGACCCGCTGGATTCCCACTGCCCTTCCGCCGGGGTGGGCTCCCCCGAGCCGGGCTTGCGGGGGTCCGGCCCCCTGCACGCCGGAGTCCCCGCGCTCGGCCGGGCTGGCCCCTCGGTGGGCGCGGGGGCAGGCGGGGAACCGAGAGCCGCCCGCCCGCGGCAGCGCCCTGGCTGCAGCCTGCCCCCCGCCCCCCCTCCACAATCCCCCCCAAACCCGGGGCGCCCGGGGAGCCGAAGCGGGCCGGGGCCGAACCCCCCCCCTCCCCCTCCCCCCCCCGCGCCACAGCCCCGCCTGGCCCCGCGCCTTCGCCCCTTCGCCGGGCTCCTCCGACGCCGGGGGCGGCCGGCGGGCGGGGGGAGAGCCCAGGCCCGTCCCCAGCCCCTTCGCCGCCGGAGCGGAGCCCGCGGGGCCGCGGCCGCTGCCCTGCCAGGGCCGGGCGCTGCTTGGTGGCTGCTGGGCGCACGGGGAGCCGGGGGGCTGCGGGCGGCCGCGACTTCGAGATGCGCTTCATCAGCTTATGGCTGCATTAGTGGCTTCCGCAGGCAGCCTGTGACTGTAGCTGTGTTTGTGAGGTTGGGAAATAACGGCAAGTGCTAGTGCAATTCTTGTTACAGAAATTAAATAGTTGTCTGAGGGCTGGGTTTTCTGCAAGCCTCTGCAGGAAGAAATAGGTATTCTGACTCGTGTGTTGCAGAGGCGAGGAGATGCCAGAGCTGTTAGACGTGGATAATGTCATAGCCCCGGCTAAGCTTACGGGTGCATTTGAAGGCGATTTCCCGTAATGGCTCGGGGAGTGGAGGAGATGGTGTGGCCATGTTCAGTTCGGGCATCGGAAAGTGAGCTGCAGACTGCACATGACGCTGCAGCCTGCCACAAAGAGGCAGGCTCCACCAGCGGAGGTGGTGAAGGAGGGACGGGGACAGAGCAGCGGCTGCCTCTCCTGTCCTTCCTGACAGCCAAAGAGCTGTTGACTTCGCATGAGCTCCGTCACAACCTCCTTCTGCTCCCTCACATTAGGAGGAAAATGCAGCTGCTGAAAAGCAAAACCAAATCACCCCCGTTCCTCCCGGTAGCACTGACCCCTTACAGGAAACTTCAAAAAACAGTCTCCATGCCAGAGAGCCTCAACAAGCTTATTAATAGCTTAATTAGTAGCTAAAGAGGCTTTCCCTTACTGTTTCATTCTCCTAAGGCTCTAGAGGAAGCCAACGTAGGACCAGACTTCAGGAATTTCATGACTGCAGCACATGGCTAAAGGAGGGTTTTTCTAGTGGGAAAATCTTCAGCTTCGTGTAGTAATGGAAAGCTTTGGATACCTGATGAGCCACAGAAAATGTTCATATGCAAGTTCATGTTGCTTGTGTGTAGCTGAAATGTGAATGCTTGGTGTTGACAAGCCCCAGAGGCAGGGGAGGTGATGCGCCGGGGCATCCCTGTGTCTGCTGCTTGGGGCTGGGAGACAGGCAGAGGCCGCGCTGGCCTCCTTACGGTCAGTTTGCCAGCACAGGGCTGGAGGGACGTTTCTGCTGGGAGGGATGGCATGAGCCGGTGCTTCCAAGGGGCTGGTGCGGCCAAGACGGGGCTGAGCTCCCGTACTTCCCAGTCGCCTGGCTCTCATCACCTTGTGCTGTGGTCCATGGAAGGATGAATTTGCCATTGCTGCATTATAAAAGGCAGCTGCAGCAGCCAGCAAATAGAAAATGGGACTGTAGTTGCCCTGTTGTGGCCTGCTGAGAACCTGGTTTTCCTGGTCGGGAACGATGGAGGGTTGAGGTGAGTCTGCAGTGATTTCAGCCCCTGACACCGGGAGGTCTGGGGATTTTCCAGCCCAAGGTTTCAGTGATAAGATCCAGTCCATCTAGTAAGCCATTGTGAATTTCCCCAAGCTGTATGCTGGTGTTTTCAGAAGAAGAGCCTTGTGCGTCGTACTAGAACCTTGCCATAGAAATGAAATAGCCAGAAGTCTTTGTGCAGTAGGTAACCAACTAAGCCAGGGTGATCCCCGTTGCTGTGGCGGGGCTGGAGGAGGTATGTGAGAGTGTTTAATGGCTGCGTATCAGCTGGGAGTTTCTCTTCACCTCGTGCTGTTTAGGACTTCTGATTCTCGGTGCAGTTGTTCTGCTAGAGGAGGGCTGAAAGCACTTTGAAATGGTAGGTCTTGCTAGTGTGGAAAAAAATTAAGGAAGGTAATTGACTTTTTTTTTTTTTTTTTTTTTACATGTGAAAGCAGCATATGCCTAAAACGATTTCACTGGTAACCTGTCTTCTGTTTAAAAAAAATAATCTTTCCAAATCCTGTTCTGAAGGTGAAGACTTGGTTTGGAAATGAAGGTGTCTGGGGTGTGTCAACTGGGGGAACAAATGGGGTTATGTAATTTGGTTTAGTGAAGTGTTGTTGTCACTTAAATAGGTCTGGTATTTTTATGCAAATGTGGGGCGAGGATGGTATTTCAAAAGCACACACTTGAGTGCCTTGTTCTTGTGTGGTGCTCAGAAGTACTGCTAATGAAGGAACTGCAGCCATTGTGCTAATTCGACTTTAGTTGCCAGGGAATATTAAGTTGCTGAGATGCAGTGCACATTCCCGGGGGTGGTGTCTCGCAAGGAGCCGGGTGAGCTGGTTCCAGGGCGATGCCAGCGAGGTTGTGTGCTGGCTCAGACCTCACAGCACTGCTCCAGAACAGCAGGTCTCACGTGAAAAATGTTCAGAAAATACGCTTGGTTTGTTCTGCTGCATAAATACATCTTCATTCGCAATTCTGCTGAGCGCCCAGCCAAAAGTAGGACAAATTGAGACTATTTGAATACAAACAAACCGTTTGAGTAGCTTCCACTTTTAGACGTGCTTGTTAGAGATGTTGAAGGGCCCTTCACGCCCCCCCAAAGCTGGCCCGTTTCCAGTAGCTTGACCCAAAACGCCAGTCTCCTGAAGTCTTCAAGCTGTGGGTGTCACCTTTTTTGTGTAGTATTGCTGTCTACCTGGCAAGTCTCTGAGTCCTCTTGGTGGCTTATAGTTGGGTAGACACCTCCAAACAAAGGAGGAATGGTGTGAATGCCCCTTTCTACGTTCCCTGCCTTGATGAGAGTGACAGTCATGACCGAGCCCGTGTGCTCAGTGGGTTCTGGTAGGACAGGAGCCGTGGCCATCATGGCTCAGCCCAACAGGACAACGCCTAATGAACGAGGGTGTTTCATGTCTGCAGACACACACCCTGTTGCAGGGCAGGGTCTTTGATGGAGGAGGGATGCTGAGCACTGTGTTAGCCTGGGGGAGGTGGGTCCCTCCTGGGGTGGGTGGGTATGGCAGCAGGGCTGACTTGGGGACAGGGCCAGGCTGGCATTGCCTGTCCACCACCTGCAAGCGTGGCCGGGAGCGCGGCCACTGTGCATGTCTCCCTTCGGGCGCCTGGCTGATGGGGACGGGATTCTCCTCTCCCGGTCTGTCCCTACCCACTTCTGATGCTGCAGGATGTCCTGGGCTCCATGTGGAGAGCCTGCAGGGCTTGGCCCTGCAATAGCCATGGTTGTGTGACCCTTTTGCATGGAGACATACCCCTTCCTGCTGGTATCTCATGGGGCATGATGGGTGCCCTGTGCCCCAGGCACCATGGACCTGCTCTAGGGAGGGCTGCTCCCACCCTGGGGCAGGCACAAGAAGGAGTCTCTGGGTGGGGTGTGCGTTTTGGGGTGTGCATTTCGGCTGTAAACATAGTGCAAATGGCCCAAGGCCCAGTGATGGCTGTAGGTGATACAGGCGTGGGTGCTTCCCTGGCACCTGCAGTTCCCAGCAACGCACTTGGAGGAGGAGGAGCGGTGGTCTTGCCTAGGGGCTGCTTGAGGGAGGTGGCCCGTGGCCAGGTGGTTGTGCTGTTGGAGGAGGACCCTTGGGAGGACCCTCATCCCATGGCCATTGTATGGGCCTGCTGTAGGGCCGGCTGTGTCCTGGGGCCAGCCTGACACCCCCAGAGGGATGTCCCTGTCTCCTGACGGCTGTGCCAAGGGAGCGTCTCCCCTGCGGGCACGGGGTCGACCCTGCTGGGGCTGTGTGGTCTCAGGGATGCGCCAGCTGCTGCTGGGCAGGAAGGCCATGACACCCTGCAGCCGCTCCCCGGGCACCGCTTGGCTGCTCCCCACACTCCTTTTCCCGGGGCACTGGCTGATGCCCCAGAGTCTTTAATCTCCTTGAGGAGTGTTTCCCAACCTGAATAGATTTTGCCGTTGAGAAATCTTTCATTAAGCCTTCATTTCCTTTTCCTAGTTTAATCTTGTTACTTCCAGCTCTAACCTCCTTGCCTCTCTCTGTCATTCCCATCCCTCCTTTATCCCTGCCCCGCTGTTGTGCTGCAGGAAGGACCCCTGATGCCGGTCCCCCTCCACCCTGAGGGTGGCCTCATGAGTCCCCCCACCGGCATCTCAACAGGACCTTTGGGTACCCCAGAGCCCAAACAGCCTCCACGTACGGCAGAGGACAAGTTCAGGCTATTTTGTTCTGTTTTGGGGAGAGGGAAGCAATCTATGAGATTAAAACCTGAACAGTTGGTCACCGATTTCCTGGGGTAGCTGGGTGTGTGTCTGTTCCCCAGGGGTTTTCCCATCCCTCCCTCCCTCTGCCTGCCTGGGCTGTGGGGGTCCGGGCTGGGCTGTGCAGCCCCACAGCTCTTGCAGGCCTTCTGCGGGAGCACATTCCTGCCTCGTCCTTACACGGGCAGAGTTTCAGAAAAAGCCTGGGGCCCTACCTGATCTACAGCCTAGGCTGTGCTGTACTGGGTGCCTAAAAGCTTTTTCATTTTCTGGGTCAGTTTGCTAAGAGGTCTTTGTGGCAGCTACAGTGGCTTTTTAAAAAATCTATGTGTAGTCCCCAGAAAAGCATGAAGTGAGGTGTTTTCCCCCAGTGCTGGGTTCAAGGCGAGAGCTGTTGAGTATTTTTGTTGTCCCAAATGCTGTGAGTTGCTGTTTGGAGATCATCTGGATTGGGATTTAATTAATCTGGGTACCTCCTTGAAGTTGTTGTTTTATCACATAAGTACTTTGATTACGAAACACAATCCCATCCTTTATGCTTTTTATTTATATACATGTACTGTGTTTAGACCTCCCTTCCTCTCCCTGAGCCTGTGCTCTAGCTGGGTTGGAAGGACCCACGGACATGTCTCCTTCTGTCTAATCTGGGGATCAATGCAGGCAGAGCAGTATAACTCAGCTGTTTGTAGTGCACTGCGTCAAAGCCGACTTGGGGATGCTTTAATCCACAGATTAATGAGAGAATAGATGTGCCTGGGGACTCTGTAATCTAGGGATTACTGAGAGGACTGGGAGCAGGTAATGATGCAACTTCAACCCACCCCAGATGGACCTTGAGTGTACCCAGTCACTGGTGAAGGTATCTGCAGGGCTCGCACCCATCTGCAGGGGACGGGACTCAGCGTCTCCCCCTCCCCGTCTCTGTGCAAGGTCTAGGTCAGGAGCTGCTCCCTCTGCAATGCTGGGGAAAGATGGGTTGCTCCCAGCAGGCACTGGCAGCAGTGTGGAGTGGTCTGGCCTTAAAACCCAGTGTCGCCCCAGTTCCTGTTGCTGTAGGGCTCTGTCTGCTCTGGGGACCAGCTGCATCTGAAACCCAGCACGGGTCTTTCCCTCAAGCCTGGGGCCCTGGGACATGCTGTGGGTGCTTGTACGGTGAGCCTCGGTGCCAGCACAGGACAGCTCGATCCTTGGGTTTCCAAATGGGATTGTGGGACTCGGTGAAGTGGTGGTGGATGCCCTGGGGTTAACGCAGCGGCTTTCCCCATGCCCCTCCCGTCCGATCCCCTCTGTGCCTACCTTTGTTTTGTGCCTCCTTTTGGACATCCTTGCTCCTTAGCCACCTCCCGCAGTGATGTATAGTCTCTATAGACCACTGGTGTCTCATCAGAGGTCTCATTGGACACTTGGGGTGATCTTTCTGGGTCTGTTGCACTTGTGCTGTCAGCTGCAAGGAGGTTGGCAGGTGATGCAAAGAGTTTTGTGCTCTTGCTCTGTCCTGCAGCCATCGGCATGTGCATGGGGCTGCGTGTCATGGCAGGGGTCTCCCTTGGACCACGCAGGGCAGAGGCACAGGGAGCTCCAGTGGGGAAACCTGTGAAGGTCTGGTGGAGCAGCAGTCACATGAAGGGGAGCAGATCTGGGAAGTTTTCCCATGGGATAGTCAACGCTTGTGATCTTTTAGCAGCTGCAAGAAGAGACTGGACAAGGTCATGAAAGCTGTCAAGGTTTACTAAACACAGAGGGACCACCTCTGGCTCAGGAGGCCTCTGAGCTGCATGTTGTTAGAGGGTGGGAGAATATTAGTGGAAACATGTTAGGTGGTTGCCCTGTTTGTGTGCATCTCCTGTTGTCCGCTGGAGATGGGATACTGGGCTGGATGTGCTTTTGATTTGATGCAGTATGGCCTTGCTCCTGGACAAGGTTCTTGTGGTTGCTTGTGTGAGCAAGAGTTTACAGGCCTCTGCCAAACTCCTAATGCCTCCTCCCCAAAGAGCCAGTGAGGTCTTATGCCTGGAAAGTCAGTAGGCAGTAGGGCTTACTGGCAAATGCCGTGGCAGACCAGGTAATCATCAGCTACCCTAAACTCTGGGAGTTAGAGCAGAGGCGTACCCCTGCCAGGGCTTGGTGGTGGTCGGCTGCAGGAATAAAGGTTCATGGAAGAGATCCTTTGGGAGCATAAGTCCCAGCTGCTGGGGTTGCTGGAAATGCCACTGGTGTGGGCTAGTGACTCCTGTAACTGCCGTGAGACGTGTGTGCTGGCTCGCACAGAGGTGAGGCCCGCAGAGCCGTGCACACGTAGCAGAGCTGAGGCGTGTTGATGTGGCAGGATGCTGATCAGGCAGGTTAAAAATAGCAGCTGCTTCCTCCCTGCTCCTCCCGATCTCGGCTGTGCGGCTGTGACCAGGAGCTGGAAGCGCTTATGCCCATGTGCTGAGCAGGCACAAAGCCCCAGCTGCAGTTGGGGCCGGCGCAGAGCTCAGGTACCGCAGGGAGTGCGCTAGGCAGTGCCACGCAGATGCCCACCGCCGTGGAGCTGGAACAGGGATCCGGGGGGCGCAGCGATAGCAGAGCTGCTGTACAGCAGGTCTTTCTGGAGCTGGTGGGTAAACACCAAAACACTCGCTGACTTCTCATCTCGGCATCTCTGTGTAGTGCTGCTGTGACTCCTGGATACCCGGCAGCCCTGTGCAGTGGCACCTGAGCTCCTCATGGCCCTCCCAAAGTCTGCATGAGTTAGGGGACTGGTGAGTGCCCTGCCCTGGAGCTGGGGAGCCGAGTCAGAGCAAACCTGGGGCCGGCCCGCACATGCTGTGCCTGGCCCCAGCACTCCTGGAAAGGGTGAGGTGCAACCGTGGCCATCCTGCCCCAATGCCGGGGCACTGGAGCCCAGATGTGGAGACACTCAGTGTGTTGTTCGTACGTTGTCAGAAATGCTGTGCACAGCTTGCATCCCTGCCGCCCTCCCCAATAAAGGCGTAATTGAGCCATTAGAGTCAATGTCTCCATTCAGAACAGTTGTTCCAGCACTGGTTGTTATTTTTCTCCTGATGCATTGTGAGCCTGATTTCTTGAGGGGAAACATTTGAAGTGTCTTTGAGCGGTTTTGTTCACCCTTAGCAGCTGCAGTCATGGACGGAGCGGGGAATGGTACTGCTCCTCTTGCACGGTACTGCTTCTCTTGCACTGTGCCGCTGGCCTTTGAATCATTCTGGAAGCGCAGGCACAGATTAGCAGGACCTTGCTCAGCAGTGAGCAAAGGGAGTCCTGGGCACTGTTGTTATCCTTGACATCCTTGTGTCATTCCCTGTCAGGTTTGCAGCTGCATGCGGCAGTTAACTGAGTTGGGGTGATTTTTCGTGTTGCCTTCGACAATCCAATTTGGCAGACGGTTCCTGACCTGAATGAACTGCAGCCCCTCTGCCTGCTAGGCACAGCATGGGCGAGCATGGTAGGGTGGCAGGTGGGTGGAACAATTGGAGGTAGCGCTCTTCATGATAGCTTTGTGTTTTTGTTGAGGCTTTTCTATAACCTGGGTGTTTTCTATGAGCAGTGCAGACTTCACGCTTTCCCTGTGTCAAGTTCAAAGCTGTCCTGAGCTGTTTGGTTCTCTGAATCCATCTGGTAGCACGGTGTTGCCCAGACAGGGCTTGCCCATCGCAGAGCTGGGTTTCTGTCACAAGTGCTCATGCTGGCTGTGAGAGGAACACGCTGCCTGTCCGTGCCCACGCTGGAGGATGTCCCAGGAAGTCGCCCGCACCTCGTCTCAGGGATGGAGGCTCTGCTGAATTTGTGAGAGGAGCCGCTTGGCCCCTGCCCAGAGCCCAGCTGGGCATGTGTAAAGGAAATGCCAAAGCAGCTGCCCCTCCTCGGTTTTGTACCTGCTCTGGGTTGGCGTGAGACCTCCCGAGAAGCACTTGGCTGGGAGGGTTTGGAGGTGGAGCAGCCCTCCAGCAGGAATACAGCTGCCTGCTGAGGGGTGGCCCACGATGCTTCTGTTGCCTTTTAGGGTGCAGTGAACGGGAGTGACAATTGCTGAGAGGGAGGGATGGGGCTGTGACCCCCAGGGTGTTTCTGTGTGGGAGGGGACTCTTTTTGGGAGTGGGAAGCGTAGCCGTCCCTGGCACAGCGGGTCCTGGGACCAGGCAGGTGGCTGTGCAATTTGTGTGGCTTTTCTGTTTTTTCAGTCTTTAACTGCTTAAGCCTCCTGCAGTCAAGCCCTCACTGCAGCTTCAGCTCACTTTGTTTTGGGGTCAGCGAGGTGCGATATGTACCTTGGGAAGAAAGAAAAATGTCGAACAGGTTAGGAGCTTTGTATTGCAGCCCTGGAGTCCAGGCAGCAGGTCTGGGGTAGGGAGTGGAGAGTTGTTTCCAGGCGGCTGGCATATCCAGAAAGATCCTGCCTCCGTTGCAATGCTGTTTGTCTGCATTGCACAGAATTGTTCTGCAGCCTTTTTGTTTCCTTTAAAAACTGTTTCCTCGCTTGCTCGTGTGCAGCGAGTCAGCTGTTCCAACAGCGCACGATGGACCATCTCTCCTAATGCTGCACTAAAGCAGATCCTGTGAATGGAAAGGTAACCAAAATAGAAACCAGAAACCAAAATAGACAACTAATCTCCCATTTCGATCTTCTCTGTCCTGCATTTCAGTTGATTCCCTAGTGCAGTCATAAAACACGACCATTATCTCAGCTTCCCGAGTATGCAAACAAATTGCTGTGATTTTCCTACCCTTGGATCAGTCCGTATCCATATTCTCTGAATAACAATAAAATGTTAATGGAGATAAAGACTGTTATCTCCCTCATGTCTATTTTGTCATTGGAATAACAACTTTAAATGTTAAGAGTGCTGAGATTTATACATGCCAAGCCTGCTCAGCAAAAATAAATCATGTTCCATAGTGCACATTACCATTTATTGCTGCTATATTAGCCGAAGCCAGAATGGGTGTTAACCCTGTGATAACATCCTCAAAGGGGATTTTAAATAATTTTGTAGTTTAATTTAAAAATTCTGTTGGCTGCCTGGTTTGATCTGCAACTCATTTTAGCGCAGGGTTATCGAAGTGGAAACTGTCCAAAATGCTGATAGCAAGCTCCCCAAGAAGTACGGCAACGGGAGAAGCCCCGGATCCTGAAACAGCCGCTGTTTCAGCTGCAGCTTCAGTGA